>NW_028258293.1:2978181-3281212 GCF_053883595.1 Heterocephalus glaber
AGCTTTTCAAGGCTATTGTAATTGCTGGGTCTGACTTCAGATAAATGTTTGTAACAATCAATCTGCCTGCTGTATTCAACTTCCCTTGCTCAAAACCAAAACCAAAACCAAAACCAAACCAAATAAAAAGGTAGCCTCAGCCTGTTCTTTGTTCTTGGGTGGTCACTGAAAGGACAAAGGCTCCATCCTGCCTCCCAAGTCAGCCTGCCATGGTGTCCCCAGAAGTCTACTGTTGGGTAGCTAGTGGCCTCTAGCTATGGCAGCATTTAAGTCAGTGAAATCTTTTCTCTTAGTAATCTGAGCTAAGACACTCAAAAAGAAGTTCAAATTCCTGTTAGGTATTGCTACGGTTACTGGAACACTGGGGTCTTGCCCCATAGTGATGAAGATTAAAACCTAGGACAGAGAAGACAGGGTACAGGCAACTTTATTTAAAAGATATGAAGGTAAAAAAATAAAGCTCCAGCTAGCTAGGAGGAGGTTCTGAGCAGGATACCCACAGAGGTTGTTTGTCCAGGTTTTAAGATATTTAGAAGGGGGCTCTGATCATTGCATAAGCAATATGATCTCTACCCTATAGGAAACTATATCCATCTCAGGGTCCAAACTATGCAGTCTTCACACAGTGCCCATGCAGGGCCATGCACCCTTGAGGCAATGGTACAGCTGACTACGCTCCAGGGAGGTCCCAGGCAGCCAGAGGACACCTGGCACACATTTTCGTAAGATCCCTGGAGGTGGTGACTCAGTAGCCTCCATTTTGGGCTTCCTGACTCCATTTTGGGGCTGCTGTCCTCACTGCCTAATAGAACCCTAAACTCTGTTTCACTATTATTGAATAAAGGTCACAGGAATGGCCCCGTCCATATTGAGGAGAGGGAGCTGATGTACAGAGAGCAATGCCAAGCATGTGACTTGGAGGCCTGGAGCGAGAATGACGTTTTTGACCCTTCTGGGCTGTAGTAAGGAGCCTTGTCGTCCTTGCCCACCAAAGGTTTATGATTGGAGGAGTGTCATAAATTTCACCCAGTGGTGCCGATTTGC
Source organism: Heterocephalus glaber (assembly GCF_053883595.1). NCBI lineage: Eukaryota > Metazoa > Chordata > Mammalia > Rodentia > Bathyergidae > Heterocephalus > Heterocephalus glaber. The sequence continues at coordinate 2,979,226 of NW_028258293.1, forward strand.
ACCTGATGAAAATCACACAGCCCCACCCCTTGTTCCTTTCCTGGAGGGTGGATGTCTGATTTTCTGCTTATTTTAAGGACAACTGACTTTCTCAGTGCAACCTCTGCTGTTATTTCAGATGTTTATTGTCTTCAGCATTCCAATGATGGTGGCATATAGTAATATGCATTTGTTGGGATGCAAAATAGACTGAGCTTATTGTTTAAATACCTGTGTTACTATGTAGGTAACCAGACCATGTTCTATATACAGATAATTTATATGATTATTATGCACATTGCTTCAAAGTGATTCAGATTGCTTGGTTATTTTTGATGTTATTTCCTGATCTTTTCAGCATCTCTTTGGAGATTGATAATGAAATGCTGATGAGAAAAAGATTTTTTGCTCTACATTTTGAAAAATTTATATTAAGATAGAAATAAATCTACTCTACATAAGGGAGCTTTTGAAGACTTATTGCTTAACAACTCCAATTATTTTTCAGAGCCTCTGCACTTTGCCTGTTCTCCCTGGACCTAGTTTTTGGCATTTGTACTAAGCAATACTACCTGTCACCTGTTTACATAGACAGGTGGAGACTTTGAAGTAATCCCCTTGGGAGAAGGTGCATTTTGCCTTAGTGTGATGTGAGTTACTGGCTCTGTTAATACCTTACGAGTGCACTGAGGGTTAAATTTTAAGTCCCAGCCAAATGCTGCTGTGTGGTCTACCTCTGTGTGGACTCTCACCCCCCCAATCCACATACTCTCGTGACAAAGCCCATGGAAAATGGGAGAGCTCAGGAGAAGGAGTACAGGCTCTGAAGTCACGGGACTGCCCCAACTCTCCATCCCTGTCTTACACACGCGTGTGCATGTGCACACACACACTCATACACATGCACATAAACATATTCATCTAGGCTCAAAATTAAATTACTAATTAATGAATCTATCTAATCTATTTTCCCTTTTGTTTGGAAGCTTATGTTTTAGGGCACGTATGTGAACAACACTGGGAAGTTAATTATGTACTTGATCCGTGTGAGTGGGTATGAAGAAACATATTTGGTTTCCTTGAACACTGTACACCCCTGTATTAGTTAAGGTAGCATTACTAACTGTAACAGATGCATCGCCACGGATTCAGGGACTTACCAAAGGACAAGTTTATTCCTGGCTCAGAAAGAAGAGGCGTGGGGTGTGTGTGCCCCCTATTCATTCAGGATCGAGGCTGATGCAGGCTCTTCACCTAGCTGATCTTCACCTAGCTGGGCAGGGAAGGAAGTGCGACTCCCTTGTAGCAATATGAGTCAAGTCTAGAAGTAGCACATAGGTTCTGACATCTTCAATTGGCAGAACTCAGTGACATAATCAAACTTTTTTTTTTTTTATACTGGGGATCGAACTCAGGTCCTTGCGCTTTCAAGGCAGGCAGCGGAATCACTGAGCTAAATCCCTGGCCCAATCAAACTTTTCTTCAAGGAAGCTGGGAAATGTAAATTAGTTCCATCCTCAGGAAAAATTGATAAGGGTTTTGGTGAACACAAAACAATTTATGTCTCAACCCAAGCATCCAACAAATATCAGTTTCATCTTTCTCCCTTATACGGAACCACCTCTTTCCCTTCCTGAGTCCAATTCCAGACCTTCAATCTCCAGCTGGTGCTGTTTTCTCCACAGCGCCCAGATGTGGCTCCACATGGACTGGCACCCATGAACTGAAGACAAGTTTTCCGAAGGAGGGATATATTTTTACAATGCCACTGTTCACAATAAAACTTCCATTTACAAAAAAAGGAAGCATGGGAGACAGCTCATGGGATAAAGCAATACTGAAACCCTACTGGACAACCCATGTGGAATACTTCTGGCTCACCAGTGAAGGGAATTTCTTGATTAAATGTTGATTCTTCTCTCTGAAAGGAACATTCTTTCCTTGTCCATTATCCTCCATGACCAGATCGGAAGTAGAATTGAGAGTTGTCCTCCTTGGTGTTGTACGGATTTAGTAGTCTACTTCCCAATCATCAGGTTTGGTGGGCCAGAGTTTGTTCAAACATCAAAGTCTGATCTTTTGGAGCTTTTGGCATTCAACTCCCTTAAATACTTCCATTCAATTCTTAGTGCCCATAAATAAGTTCAGAAGTTTTTCCTAAGTGTAATTATCAACTTTAATTTATTTTTTACTTTTTTATGACTCTTCATGGTTCTGGTTTGTAAGTGTATGATCCAAAATGTCTGGGTAGGAAGGCCCCACCCTGATTCTGTCTTTGCCTCAAGACCAGTTTTTAATGTACCCATGGTGCATTTAAATCTACCCTATCTCTTACTGCTTGGGATCAAGCTTTTACTTAACATCAAAGCTCCAAATGCCTGGACTTTTCCCTTTCATGACTGTTGCAAACAATCCCTCTCTTTCATATCTAGAAAGTAAGAGCCAACTCGAATAACATTCAAACTCTGTAAACCCTTTCCTTACAGCAGGGACTGGCAACTTTTTTCTGTAAATGTTTGGATTTTAAATATTTTATTTACACTGTGGCCCATACAGTCTTTGCCATTTCTGCTGAATTCTATTGGAGTGTAAAAGCAGCATAGGATACAGGAACAAATGGGTTTTCTGGTGGTTCCCACCATTTTATTTCAGTGATGGCCAGATTTGGCTTTCAGGCATACTTTACTGCTCCATGCTTTAGAGCTGCAGACCCAATAGGCATGTGCTTGGCCCTCATCTTCTCACAGGTCAAAGTCTGCTTTCAGGATCAATTTCTTCTCTTCTGCTGCACAAGCGCTAAGTCAGTGGTGCTCAGATTAGCTTTTTGTTAACACTGACTCGCTGCTATTGTCAGTGTATGTGTTAGTTAAAAGGTTGTAATTTTTACCTAACAAACCAATGAATGACTTAACTTTCTAGAAATTACTTTGTTGGAGTATAAAGTCCATCCAGGACTGCCACATGTGGTCACTGACATAGGGGCCCACTGCGGCATGCAGACATTCAGGGCTGACAGTGGCTCTGCCCTGAGAACGTGGAGATGTCTAGGTCCCGAGTGTTGATGTCCTGCTGATGGGGGGATGGAGAGGACACTCACTGATGCGAGGATTTTATGGGCCAGGGGTGAAGCCATCTTACAACACTTCTGCTCTGTTCTGGTGGGTGGAGCATAGATAATAAACTCAATAGCAAGAAAGCACGGGAAATGTTGTTTAGCTGCACAGCCAGGAAAGAGTAGGCACATAGTTCAGTGAACAGACTGAATTCTCTGTCTCAGGCACTAAATGTGGGTGGACTATTTCACATCGCCAAGCTTTAATTGTTCTGCCTCAGAAATTCAAGAAATGAACTCCAGTGTCTCTGCTCACTATGTGATTGATTCTCTGTATGCTTTTTTCCTTCATGACACCCCTCCAATGACTTAAAAATGACAGGAAATTAAAATGACAAATACTTTTAGAAATAAAAGTTATATGCAAATTATATGCAAAATAAAATTATATTTTATGTTTCCAAAGATGAAGACAGGTCATCTCTGCAGAAGCCCTAGAAATTATATTTAAATATTTTTCTACTAATGCTATAAACATACACACAGTAAGTCATCCATTTGTGTATTAAACAATCCCAAACTATGACTCTTTTTGCTAGCATCTTTATTAAAAAAATAAGATTTAAATAAATTAAATATAATAAGCATGGTACAAGCACATAACTAAGAGTTAACACCTTTAAAAGAAATCAATGTATGAAATAGTTCCAATATATACACTGTTGAAAGAAATCATAGATTTGGGAGAACATGGTTAGACAAAAGACCAGACTGACATGGAGAGGACCCTAGAAAACAGTGGTCTTTCTAAGACTATGACTAAGTCTTTCTAAAAGAGCCATTTCTTTATACAATGTGTGTGTAGAAGAGTTGAATATATGAAGTTGCTGAAATTGCCCTCCCTTTCTGCAAATGAGGGAAGCTCAGCAGCAATTGCTCCATTTTTAAAGTAATGAATAATGTGAGTTAATTTCCACAGCCCCAGATGAACATTTCTTGCATTTTCCCTTAGCTAAAGGGCTTGGTAGGAATAGCTTGGGAATCCTGAGCTCTGTTGTCCCCATCTGTATCATAAAATTCAGAGACCCTCTTATCTCATGACTGCATGTACCAGAGAGCAGTGTAGGGAGAATGGAGGTGATGATATCTACAGCAGGTATTGCTGGGGCAGGTCCTCAACCAGCCTCACACAGCCTCATTCAGCCTGCCCCTCCCCTGTAGCTTTCTGATCTTGGTTTCCTTAAGGAAGCCATTGTTGGGTTTCTTGCCCAGTTCCAGGCACAGTGCCAGGTGTTGAAAAAGATGCTGGCCTTGCTCCTCAGGGCCCCAAAGTCTAGTAGAAGATAGTACTGCCTTTAGTTCTTTCCCTAACCTCTGTCATTATTGCCTCTCTACTGGATTTTTGTATCCCTGTCTAAATGGAAAGGATTTCCTGAGAGGATGCCTAAGATTACTGATGAGGAATGAACCCACGAATCTGTGAACTAAGATCAAATAAAACTTATGGACCAAGAGCGAGGGACTCAGGGCTGTGGGGTGACAGGCCTGCCCCAGTACCCTCAGTGCTGCAGCCCCCTCCCCACAGTGGGGTCCAATGGGGTCTGATGTCCCCTCATGTGAGGTCAGCACCTGGGCATGGTGCTCACACACAGACTTCTGCGTCCTGCAGGCCAGGGCAGGTGGACTGTGATGAATCCATTGTCCCTTACGCCATCTCACTGAAGGAGCAGTAGCTGGGCCCCAGGCCTCGAACAGTGCAGTCAGTGCTGTCGCTGTCACACTTGCCACAGTGACACTTGGTGGCCACAGGGTACGTGTACAGGGAGTCTGCGTGGTGGGCACAGCCGGGCACTCTCACGGTCTCATACACCAGCTCCTTGAAGGTGCATATTTTCTGGAGGTTGGGCCTGGCCGGGTCCTTGTACACCAGATCCTGAGGGGATTAGGAAGGGGAGAATCAGGTCACAGTATCCTGAAGGTTCTGCTCGGCTCAGTCAGAGTGAGACAGAGGTTGAATTCTGAGGCTCTCACACTTATTTGCCTGTTAACATCAGTAAAGCTTCATACATGACCTATGGGCTATGCCACATTGCTTATTCCTTGAGAAATCTTACAGAAAAACGTAAGTCATTTCTTTCCTAATCCCTATGCTTATAACAAAATATTGGCTATTTCTGAAAATGTAAATGTTTGCACATACAAAAATGATGACAAGGGAAATGTAACTTAGAATTTTCAGTTGACCTTTTGTACTTCATTGTGAGCTATATAAATAACAACTAGAATCGTCAACACTGTAGTTTAATTTCTCAGAAAAAAATTTCAAGATAAATTGTCTTGCTATGTTTACAATGAAAAAGTTATACTGTGAATGCTAGTGCTCAACATGTTTATAAAGGTTCCAGAAAGATGATAAATATTCCTCTGCCTTGCAGACATGTGCCTCTCTTACACGCTGTGCACCTTTCAGAGCTCTTAGATTCAAAGGATGCATAGTTTTCATATGAAATCTTTTAATCCAGGCAAAACAGTTCATTCTTGCATTTTCTAGTGGAAAATTTATTTTCACTGAGGTGAAAATATTTGGGCTGGTGTTTAATTTATTTCAGTATCATGCTGGCAAGTCTGTATCCCAAGGAGGTACAATAAATTGTGCAGTAAGGGAGTTTGATTGATCAAGCTCATTTTCCCATCAAATGAGGGGTATATTTCATTAAAAAGTCATTATTTTCAATTTCAGTGGATAGCATGAAATTCTGCATAGTAACTAGGTGCTGCCTGTAAAGTGAAGAAGACAGGTGGAAACTGCTGCTTTATTTGGATCAGTGCAAGGAAGCCCTGAAAATTCAGACCAGTAACTTCAAGCCTCTGCATCTCGGTTCTCTCAAAGGTGTCCAGGGGGAGAGGATGTCACCTAACCATATGCAAGGGTGACTGTGTTCTCAGACTGCTCATCAGCATTTGTGTTCGAGGAGGTTGAGAGCACAATTTTTGTAATGTGGCTTTTGTGACTTGGAAACATATTGTGGTAGTAGCGTATCTTTGGTAGAGATATGACCTTAATTACAGAAATTGCCTTTTGGGGAATATTACATGTTCCTTATGATATATTATATATATGTCATAAGATAAACATGGAAAAACTATATATATATATAGTTTTCTTTCTACATGTAAAATTTAGCAGAGAAATATCTTATTTAGTTATTTATTTTGGAAAGGCACAGCTGGTACGTTAGCACATTTACCAGATCAATTCTAAGGCTTTCCTAGGTTTACTTAAAGTCGAATCCAAGCCCCAGACTGACACCATGGCAGTTCACCCAGTCACATCACATGTACTACTGACAGAGGGGCTTGGGCTGAAACTTGGGGAAAACAGTGTTGATGAAGTGGGGTTCACATGGCCTGAGTCCCTCCCTGCCCGGGAAGCGGGACCTACCCTGGTATAGCAGTAGCCCGCACACCAGGTGGTGTTGATGCTGATGCAGAACCCGCACTGTTCCTTCTCCACGGCGATGGTGACATTGGTCAGCTCACAGCCCGCACAGCAGGCTGCTCTCCAGCAACAGAGAAGGGCGCAGAACTGGACGGACTTCATGCTGGTCTGAGAAGCAAACAAGCAAGGCTTGTTAGAAATCAGGACACCAAAGAATTATAACTACGATGCCAGTCAACCTAACCAAAAGTCATTTTTATACCTCTTCAGCAAGCCTTTCCTTTCTTTATTTTTTGTTTCTTTGAACAACATTCCTCTTCCTCCTCCTTCATTTTTTTTGTTTTTGTCAAACAGCAATATAGTGATTTAGGTAGAGTGGTTACTCTACCTAAGTGATTACTCTGAAGGAAATAATTGTGACCATTTTATGTGCCCTTCCAGTAATATTTTTAATGACTAGTTTTGTTTTAAAAGAAAAAGAAAATCGCATATATCAAAAATCATTTCTTTGTTTTTACCACCCAGTAAATGTTTTGTGCTTTTATCCACAACTCGTGGAAAATAAGATTATTTCGGAAGCCAGGAAAATTGGTCTATAATGTCAGTTGCTTGCTAACAGTTATTACAGTACATAAACCATACTTAAGAAGCTAAGCTAACAAATATAAATTCCCCATGCAGTGCTGGCAGCAAGGTCTAATTTGTTCTGCTGCTCCTGAAAACTGTAATTTCAAAAGCAGCTCTCATCCCTTGATAACTAGAAGTGCCAAGACTTACCTGTGGCCGGCTGTCTTGCACGGGGAGGGAAGCTGTAGACTGAGTCCAGTCTCAGTTCACCTTTTATACAAAATTGTGTGCAACTGACACCTTGTGGATTTACTGGGTGTTGATATGACTGATGTTAACATGAAACCGGCTGCAAGCGAATCAGTGTTTAGCCAGACAGGGAGATCAAGCCTCCTGCATGTAGTCTAAACGCAGTGGATTAGAAAGAACAATGTTATCAGAGACTGTGATGTGCAAATTAAATTTGATACGCTAGCACACCCACTCCTTTACCTTGTCAAATTAAATGTGACTCTAGGTGTTTTTCAGTCTTTAACTTGGGAAAATTCAAGTCCTTCTAAGTACTGCTTTGACCCTGTTGAAGAGGTGCTCAAAACGGTTAATAAATTGTTCCAAGAGAAGACTGAAAGCTGTGAGGGAAGGAACAGACAAATAGAAAACATCTCATTCTCTGACTCCTACATAAATTGGGAACTTTATCTTTCTTTACCTCCAACATCCAATTCTTCTCATCTTAGTCCTTATTTTTTGATTCTTTAGAAAGAGCTTTCTGCTTGGCATGCCATCTCCTAAGTATGCTACTGGTTCATTCTTTCAGATCGTGATAGCTGTATGTGATTTCTCTGTGCTAGAAATGTCTGAGATCCTCCCTATTTTCCCCAACACCACCCACCCACAGCAAATTCCTCCACCTTTAATAGTCCCAGGTGTTTCCCCCGTGGGAGTTTAGGGCAGGAGGTGAGGGAGAGCTTTTGTCACTGCTTTCTGCTTGTAATCATTGATATATATCTGTTTTCTCCAGGAGATAATGAGCTCCTTAGAGAATGGGGTTGATTTGTTTCACAAATATTTATTAAGTAGTGTGAATGGAGCAAAAGGTCAAGGGCTGAAAATTAAGATATATCAGAGAGGTAACAGTGTTAAATCATGCAGGACCTTTAAGGCCAGTGTAAGGACTTTTGTTCTTACTCTGGGTGAGATCAGATAGATGGCAGGATTTTGAGTAGGGGAGTGCTACGAACCTGTTTGGGTATGCAAACATCCTCCTACTACTGTGGAGTAAACTGCATGTTGCTGCTCATGGAGGGGAACAAAGGTAGAAACAGGAAGACCTATTCGGATGCTACTGCAACAGCCCTGGTGAGCAAAGGAGTTTGTTCAGACCTGCGTGGTAGCCCTGAAGGTCATGTGCCATCACACGACCCTGGGGTACTTTGAAAATAGAACCAACAAGGTTTATGATGGGTACATGTAGAATGTGAGAGAAAGAGAAAAGTCAAGGGTGATTCGAAGGTTCCAGTCTGAGTGACTGTCGACTAACGTGGAGGGCTGAAGACGTGGTGAGCTTGGGAAAAACAAATTCAGACCAATAACGTCAAGCCTCTGCATCTCGGTTCTCTCAAAGGTGCCCAGAGGGAGTGGATGTCACTGTAACCATCTGCAAGGGGTGACTGTTCTCAGACTGCCAATCGGCATTTGTGTTTAAGGAGGCAAGAGCATGAGTTTTGTAAGGTGGCTGTGTGTGACTTGGAAGCACATTCAGTATGAACTTGATAAGCTTGGAGTGTCTTTAACAGATCCAGGGAGGGTGCTGACTCAGGATTTTAGGAGAAAAATACAGACCAAAGATGTGATCTAAGGAGTCGATGACATGAACGTGGAAGAGGTTATGAAGGGAGTGAATGTGGAGACGCGAATGAGGACGTAGAAGAGAACCTGGTTAAACTCCAACATGAAGAGGTCAAGGACATGACGAATGTTTATTCTTTTTCCAAGTGAGGTGGAAGGGTCCATGGAGGAGGCAGGCATGGAGACCGTGGGTTGTTACAGAAGGCAGGCAAAGAGGGGTATCAAAGAGGGGTATCGAGAAGGAAGAGGGGACGACTCCACCCAGTGAGGAGCCACACTGCATGTGGCAGTGGAAAGACCAGTGTCCATGGCTGGGAGTCCTTTGGAGCGAGGGAACAAAACCTGGACTGGGAGGAGATGACTTGGGAAATACAGATGACTTCCTTTGGAAATTTTTTTACAAAGATCTGCAAAGAAATGAGCGCTTCAGTAATGGGGAAGTGGCGTAAAAACAGTTTCAGGGTAGAACAAAACCAGTGGTGCTGTTGGAGAATTTCCAGAGCTCCCACGCAGAGGTGAGGAGGATGAGTTCCAGAGCATGCATGGAGGGAAGGCTGAGGCGGGAGTGTGAGTCCCAGCCCCAGGCAGGGCAGGAGGGCAGAGCTTGGCAGTGGGAGGCGGGTGAGGGGCTTTGGGAAGGATGGAGTGCAGGTGTGGGTGCAGGTGGGACAAGCCTGTTTGCTTTCCTTGCACTCTGCTCCCAGCCTGTCCTGCTCCCTGCCATGGGGCCGAGGCACTGCGGGCTGCCTTTGTCACCTGCTCCATGAGCAGCTTTGTTTCCCAGTGCGGATTGGAGGGAGTGGCAGCATCACTGGCCTTTCCTCTCTGCTTCTTTTCCTGGCAGTGACCGCTTCCCCACCCCTAATCTCTCACCTGAGGGCTCCTCCCGTGTGGTCCAGGCCCTAAGTCCCTCTGTCCTGAGCCTCCGTTTCTGGGCCCTGTGTCCCCTGGTGCTGTGGCTTCTCGAGGCTCGGCTTCTCCGTGCTGCTGCTGATCTCTGGGTGATGCAGTTCCCCTGCCTGGAATCTCAGCAATTACTGGAACACCTGGGTAAACACTCTTCAAATTAGCCAGTTCCCTGGGTCCCCTCTGTTTTACCTACAGGAGTAATTTCTGTTTTCCCAGCTGAAAACTGACTGATATCCTACTTCTGTTTCTAGCCCTCTGGAAATAAAACTCTCTGAGTTTCACACACTAATATTAACGAACTCAGCACCTAAGCAAACGTTGGGCACTCTTCAGGGAAACATGTTCCATTCTCCTGTACTGGATTAAAGGCTCATGGTACATCCCTAAACCACACATGCTTTTTTCCCTGATCCTTGAGGGAAACAAAATTCCACTCCCTCTGCCTCACACACGTCTCATCTCCTTTCCATGGAAGCTACTCAAAGACCCCAGCTAGACACCTTCTTCTAGAAGACTTTTAGTCTATTCCTAACACTGAGGTTCTCAGAGCCTCAGCCTAGCAAGTTCTTCCTCATGCTTCCTTCCTTCGCAACACCTACCCCAGTGGTTCCTCTTACCATGCTCCATTTGAAATGCCGGCTTCTGAGACTTCTAGTCAACCAATGTCCCCACCGTGGGGGAATTTCTGTACATATAGCCAATGGCCTCTGCCTTTTTATTTACAAAGATTTTTTTTCAAGTAATTCCTTTATGTTTGACTGTAAAATAAGAAATTATCTGTGTTCATATCTTGATAAAGTATTTCCCCTGCCTGCAGGCTGATTCCCTTTCCTTTTGCCTACAAGAGACATATTTTGTAGTTTTAAAATGTTAATGTATTTTGTTTTTTCTGATTGTTTTATGTATTAAAGGATTTATTTTTTCAAATTACAACATAATAAGTAATCTAAGTAATGTAATATTTGCATAGAAAATGCCAAATTTTATTGTTTTTAGAACATCAAAGAACCCAACAATGACAGTATAGACTCCACTGTACAATATGGTACCCACCTACTGCATGTGGCTATTCTGTACTTGAAATTTGTCTAGTACAAATTAAGGTGTGCTAATAGTATGAAATATGCACTGGATTTTAAAGACAAAATAAAGAAGTATATAAAAATCTCAATAATTCTTGACTTGATTATGTTTGAAAAGATATCATTTTGGATATATTACGCTAAGTAAATATGTTATTGACTTAAAACTTTCCCTATTCCTTTGTACTTGTGCCTTACTTTAAAACGTAACTTTTAAAAAAAGCCATATAACAGCTCCCATCATATTTCTGATGGACAGCAGGGGCATAGACCTCCTGGGCTGATGAGTGGATTGTAGAGGTCACAGGAGCTGTGATCTGTCTATGTCTGGTCTATGTGCATCACACATTGCCAGGGTAGGTCAGCTGATATTACAGTGAAAAATAATAAATTTAAAAGCCCGCTGGTTGGCAGCTGTTGCTCATATGAAAAAGCAACAGTGTATCTCATGTTTTTCAGAGAGGGTCAGAGGGCAAGTCAGCTTATTATCAGGTAAACTTGTTCTCATCCACTGGGCATCAGATGGAACTTTAATTTATCTCACCTGATAAGACACCAAAAGAGCAAAACAAAACCAGATGCTTGTCTCTGTTGGATTTCCATCCTCAGAGTAAGACAGAGCAAAATGGCCTAGAATTCTCCTGACAGGAGCTCCTTTATGAGCAGCAGTAGCACTGCAAGTGTTCCTTGGTGGTGCTGCCCTCAGAGGTCAGGACATTTGGTATCAGTCAACTGATAATGCACAAAGCTAAAAATACTTCCTAGGCTTTATAGCAATTGGATTTTTCACAGAGCAGGCGTTTGATAAATACTTCTTGGTTTGATTTTGCTTTGACGCTGGTTGGCAGGTTTCTAGAAACTAAAGCATACAGCACTGAGAACAGTGTGTACATTTAAGTAATTAACAATAGACTGTTGGGCTGGGGATTTAGCTCAGTGGTTTCGCTGTCTGCTGCTCAAGCGCAAGGACCCAAGTTCGATCCCTGGTACCAAAACCAAAACAAAACAATAGACTGTTGCTTGAGGTGGGCTATGGTGAAAGAAAAATAATCTATGCGAGGCCAGCAGGAAATCCAGCACACACTGCAGATGCCAGGTGGTTGTTCTTATATCTTTTTGTTTCTTATTCGCTTCTCATCTAAATTGCATCTTATTTCTATTCACATGCACAAGCCCATACATAAAACACTAGAGTAATAATTGACAGTGTTTTCACATCTTTAAGCTTGAGTATGACCCCTGAAGATGGAATCCTTTTCCTCATATTACAAAGCATATACCAAGCACTGACTTAGACAGTCATTGTGCTAAATGTTTACATTCAATAAACCTTTGAATGTTCCCAGCAGCTTTATGACCTACATGTTATTATGGTTTCTATCTAGATATCTCCCCCAAGGCCTCATGCACTCATAGGTGAGACTTTTGGGAGGTGACTGGAACATGGCTGTGTGATATTTATCAGTGGATCAGTCCACTGTGAGTTTATAGCTACATGTAGTGTTGAGAGGTGAGGCCTAGTGTGGTGTGGCATGGAAGGGTCTAACTCTCTCCTCCTCCCTTGATCTCGCTCTACTTTCTGTCCACCATGCCATGGACTGTTTCTCTTCTGCGATGCCCCTCTGCCATGCCACCCTACTTTGGAGCCAGCAGACTATGGACTAAAACCTCTTCAAACTGTGAGCCAAAATAAACCTCTCCTCCTTCAAGTTGTGGGGATCTGGTATTGTATCTCATCAACAAGAAAGACAATCACAATACATTAGAAATGAAGGAATAAGAGTTAGAGAAGTACATTAAAGTGCCCAGTGTCACAGTGAGTAACTGGTGGAGCATCAGTTCCAAAGAGAACAGGGAGACTCCTGCATCCCTGGGAAGTAGTCAGGTCAGAAAACAGTCATAGGTCTGTTTTCTACCATGGAAATTGCCCAGTGGTTGGAAACATCCAGAGACTGAGAGCCATCAAGGCCATTATTATTCAACACCAACACTGTTTTCTTAAAGTTTGAATGGATCTATCTGATTCCTTCACCAGACAAGAGAGAACCCATGGGGAAGAATGAAGAAGCAGGGTCTTTGGAAGAAGATGGAGGAAAAAGATGAGGACTCTGACTAGTGAATCATTAATACAAGAGGGCTTCTTCAAAAGCTCAGCACTAGAGAAGGAGCAGACTTTTACTGAACACACAAGTGCTAAATTCACTGCTAAAGCATTTTCATGTGAGCAAAACATATGGTGAATGTTTAATCTTTTAAAAAATTTAATGCAGTAAAAGACACATTGTTATTAACCCCCCTCAAAATCCTTTCTCTTGCTTCAAACACACTCATCTCATCATTCTTGCCACTTCTGGAAGAAATTCTGGAAGTCTTCTTCCACGAGTGTCTTTAATTGAGCTGCCGTGGCTTCCTCAATGTCCTGAATCAATTCAAAACAGTCACCTTTCGTGGTCATTTTGACATTGGGGAAGAGCAGAAATTGCCGAGTGTCAGGTCCAGAGAAAAATGGATGAGGAAACACCATTGTGCTTTTAGGAGACGTCCTTTCCCTTGGATGGCCTTGGATGGCACCCAGGAGCAGCATTCACCATATTTTTGATCATGCTTTGTAAAGCCACAATAATACAGCATTAAACCTCTGAATGACTTGTCTATGCTTATAGTGAATGGAAGAATTTTGACTCATAGCTCAATTTTTTTTTTTTTGGTACCAGGGATCGAACTTGGGTCTTTGTGCTTGCGTAGCAGGCAGTGAAACCACTGAGCTAAATCCCCGGTCCATAGCTCAATTTTTTATAAAACCATATAATTTAAAGCATTCTATTATAGGTGGCTGCAGTTTATTTTTAGCATAGAAAAAGATAGCATTTTCAGGAGTACAGTGTGGCAGAGACTGATGGTTTCCCCCTTATATACATTCTCCCTCTAGTTTCCTGTAGAAGCAGAAATTTTAGGGGGGCATGTGGCTGCCCAGAAAGAAGAGTAAATACCTCCCCTTGCCTAAAAGCCAGAAAGTGCCAAGTTCTGAGCAAAACCACACAAGCAGCCCACGGCGGGGAGTGCGTAGGGGTTTAAGGAGACTCATGGCAGGCCACTTGGCCCTTCTCCCCCACCCTTTTCCCCCAGTCCCTCGTCACCTGGATGTGTCCTCCTGGGATACAGGCATCCATGGTACAGAAGGGGCCTGAGTTGTCCAGGACTTCTCAGAGCACAGCTACCCGTCCAGTTCAGGCTGTGCAACTTCAGAATTTTCCACAAGAGGCAAAGTGATCCATATTTTATTTCAACCACTCTTACTTTGAATCCCCATTGAAGTTTGGTGATTGAATCTGATCCATGTGGTCAAAGCCATTATCTCAGGACAGAGCTCCTTTTCTTCCATCCAACGCTTTTGAAAACTGCTTTCCATAGAGTGCATGGAAGTCTGGGGTTACCCAGGTTTCTCTAAACGACCCTGAGATGGAAGCTTAACCTGGAGATCTAGGAAACATCAAAACTGGAGAAACTGCTGTTTTAAAGCCGCAGATTCTTTTTCTGCAAAAATGTGGAGATTTTGATTCATCTTTAGCACAGAACCTTGTTATCTAGACAGACACAGATGTGACCTGGGAGATTCTTTGTGTCTTACTTCCTTCTTCTGTTCTCTTTCCTCTTCAGTGCTGCTGGAAAAGCTATGGTTTCACATAGCACATTGACTCCATCCTAACAGAGACAGGAATGCTGTCTTTGGCTCCTATGTGTTCAGATGTGGTGCATTTGAGAAACCTGGAAACACTATGGAAAGGCAAGGAAGCAAGCAAGTGACTTTGCCCTGCCACAGGGCAGGGCACTGTCAGGCTGGGAGCAGAAGGTAGAAAAGCAAAGCCAGAAGGAGATGATGGGGAGAAGATTCCCAAGATTCCTGGATCTCTTCTCAGGCTGACTCAGTTTGGACTGCAGATGATTAGGAAAAGTGGAGAGGAATTTGGATGACTTTCTGTGAGTATTGTTGACAGACTAATAAAACATCTCTTCCAGTCTATATTGTACTCAGCTGCCCAGTGTTTGTCAGGTGCTATGGAGGGGGGAGAGAGGTTGCAAGCGGCAAACACTTTTCTTAAGAAAGGACATTGGTGGAGATGCGGCTGAGTGATCAGTCAAAAGCAAGACAGCCTACGCAAGTGCGAGGGCCCGAGTTCAATCCCCGGTACCAACCAACCAACCAACAAACAAACAAAAAAAGCAAGACAGCCTGTAGGTAAAATGAGCACTTGGGGAAATTTGTTCTCAAACGACCAGACGCAGACTGCCCCGAGGGGGAAGCACGGTCTGGCCGGTCGCTCACTGGCAGGGAAGACGTGTGCGCTCCTGTCCTGGGACTCAGTCACTCCTGGAAGAGGACAGGACGGGTTCTTCCGGCCGGGTGACAGCGTGGAGGTGGTGGGAGAGGACCGTTCTCTCCCTGCATGGGGAGGCCAGCATCCTTCTTTCTCAGCTCAGCAGTTCCTGCCCGCTGTCCATGGGAGGATTTGGGCTTGCGAGGCCCGGCCCCTCCCCTCCGCTGTGGCCCTGAGAGAAGAGCAGCGCGGAGAGGATGGTGGGGCCCGTGCTGCAGAGCGGGAAACCGGGCGGCGAAGCATCCTTTTGGGGGCCTCTACCAAGCGGGGGACACCACCCACACAGAGTGTCGGCGAGAAAGTGGGGGGAAGGGCTCTGGGATGCTCACAGTCTGCCATGGGGAAGTGGTGAGAGCGGAATGCGGGCACCAGGCCGGCCAAGGGCTGCAGAGGAGGGAGCAGGGCCTGGAGGCAGCCTGCTGAGGGTCCCCGCGAGGCGAGGCGAGGCTCGCCTGGGTCTGCGGAGGTGACAGCCCTGCACACTGCTTTCCGGGGAGACCGAGACCGAGTCACTGTCAGCTGAGCAACCTCGTGGGGGAGCTTTAGGCTCCTCCTGGGGATCAGAATTCCGGATAATCTCTAAAAGGACTTTCACTTTAAAAACAAGAACCAGGCTTCACTTAATAGAGAATCTTCTTATTTAGATTGTAAATTACCAGGTAGGATTTTTTTGAAGTAGGATTTTTGTACACACAAAACAAAACAAACAAAAAAATCTTGCTTTTGTCAGCATGTGTTTTTATTCAGAATCAGTCTATCTTCCATTTTCAGACCAGCCAGTTTTTTCCAATATTCTAATAAAAGCAGTCTCAGCTGATCACTTCTACCTCTGAGCAATTCCTTTTTATGTGACATCTCCCCAGTCCCTACTATTTAAAAGGCACAAGACTGAAAGACTACTTTTTAAAAAAGGCAGTGCTTTTGTGTGGGTTGGCATAGTGAAGAATTTTTAAAAAATGGGTCATAGGGCTTTTGAAGTGTGTAGGAAGAGTTACAGCACAGGCAGAGGCACTATTCTGGAAGGTGACAAGCAGCTTAATTTTAATAAACTAGGCTGGCGCCAGAAAGATAAAAGATGCAATAGCCCAGTTCCATCTGTAACTTGAGCAAAAGGTTGGGAGGAAATTAGGAGAGCACACAGTATCAGAAATGTCCTGGTTTTCTTTCACACATTCTCTCTCTCTCTATATACACATATATATATATATAGTTATATATAATATATATCGACTCACTATTATATATATTGACTCTATATAACTCAATATATATGCCATATATGTTATATATATTATCTCTCTATGTAACTCAATAGATAGTTATATATGCTATATATAATCTATATATAAGACTCAATATATATGTTATACATATGTTATATGTATTATCTATATATATAACTCAACATGTATGTTATATATGTTATATCTATATATAACTCAATATATATGTTATATATGTTATACATGTTATATATAATCTCTATATCACTCAATATATGTTATATATGTTATATACTATCTATATATGTGTAACTCAATAGATATGTTACATATGTTATATATTATCTATATATGTAACTCAATATATATATTTTATATATATTATCTCTCTAACTCAATAGATATGTTATATATACATTATATATAATCTATATATATCATATATATAGATTATATATATATATATATGTAACAGGACCCCAACTCACACACAAGTAGTTCTTTGAAAATTCTTATTGCCTCCTGAGAATCAGTTGGCTTCTCCATATGGAGTCTTGTCATTGATTGCATACATCTCTCATGGGTCATAATAGTAATGGAATTGCTATATTGAAGAGACATCTGTCTACTCTCCTATGTTCTCGGCAGCACTATTCATGATAACCAAGATAAGCAAGCAGCCAAAAGTGCCTGGTGCTGAGTGAATAGGTAAGGACAGTGGAGCAGCCCTTGAGAGGAAGAGTCCTGTCACTGTGACAACATGGTTGAAAGTGAAGGGTGCTATGCTAAGTGAAACCAGTCAAACACTGAAGGAGAAATATGGCACGATCTCACTGAAACATTGAGTCTGAAAACACTCCAACTAATAGAAACAGTGTCAAAGGGCTACCAGGAATCCTGAGGGAGGGGTTGAAAAATGGGGAGACATTGGAGAAAAGGTATGAACTTTCAACTATCGACTGAATCAAGTATGGAGAGCTAAGGACATAGCACGGTGACAAGAGGTAAGACTAATCTGTTCAGTGCCTGAAATTTTCCAAGAAAGTAGATCCTAAGTATTCTTACCACACACAAAATAACAGCTAGTTCTGTGAAGTGATGGACATATTAATTAGTTTAATTATGTTGATTAGTTCACAGTATATACATGTATGAGACAGAATTGAATACCTCAAGTATAGAACAAACACTCATTTTTCTTAATCAAAGGCATTAGGCCTGCAATATCTTTTGTATGCGTGTTGCCAGATGGAAAGCGGACTGGTATAAGTAGTGAATGGTGAATGTGTATACTCAATTAAATCAATAGTCTGTAGTCTCAGGATTACATAATGAAAACAACCATATTGTGGTCTACATCAGGGGACAGTCAACTTTTTGGTAAAGAGCCTGATAGTAAATATTGTAGGATCAGTGGGTTATCTGGTCTCCATCATAATAACTCCCTCCTGCCATACTAGTGAGGAATCAGCCATATAAGATACATAAGTGTGGCTGTGTTCCAAAGTCCCAATAAAACTTTATTTGGGAGAACTGGCAAAGGGCCAGATTTGGCTTATGGACTTTAGCTTGCATATTCCTGGTCTTTATTGTCTAAGTTAGATTGCATATTGATGGGAAAACCAGACAGCAAGGTCGAAAACCAATGGCTCTCAAACTATGCCCCCTGGGCCAGCAGTATCAGCACATCTTAGTCACTTTCCTTGTTCTGGGACAAAATACCCAGCAACCACAACTTAAAGAAGAAGAGTTTTATTCTGGTTCATGTTTCAGTCCATTGTTGGCTGCTCCGTGACAGCACAACATGGCAGAGGGGCCTGGCAGAGGAAAAGCAGGAAGTAGAGAGAATCAAGGGAGGAGCCAGAGAGGGAGATACAACCTTTAGTCATGTCCCCAGGCCCCACAATCTAAAGGCAAGTCAGCTATAGAGTTCTCATAACCCCATCTATGAGCTCACGAGGCTCTCAGGGAAGATCTGATCATAAACCATAGCACAGTGGCAGCTGGAAACTTGCAAGGCACTGTAAATGATTGATTCACCCTCAAGCTACTAAATCAGAAACTTGAGGTGAGCCTCACAGTGTATTTCAATAAAGAAGCCCTTCGTGTGATTCTGGTGCACACTGTACTGAGAATCCTCACTGAGGAGAATGCAGGTCAGTGGCACCATGCCTGCCTAGAGAGAGAGAGAGAGAGAGAATGAATCCCTCTGTAGGCATAGCTTCATTGGTTCCAAGACAGAGAAATCTAAGTGTCTTAGTTACTTTTTCTCATTGCTGAGGTAAAATACCTGACACGCAAAATTAGAAGAGAAAAGGTTTATTTAGCTGACAGTTTGTAGAGATTTCAGTTCATAGTTGGCTGGCTCCAGGGCAGGGTGGCAGAGGGGTGTTGCAGAGGAGAAACAGTCCATGGTGGGCAGAAGGCAGCAAAATAGTTAAGAAGCGGCAGCAGCAGCAAGCAACAAGCAGAAAGTGACTGTAGCAGCCCTCTTTCATAGCCTTATATTTTACCCAGGCTGCCTGCCCATAAGGGTGTAGCACTCACACCCAGGGTGGAGCACTCATAATCCTAGCACCTCACCCTGAATCAATCCCAGCATCATACTCTTAATCCCCGCATCACACACCCTAGATCCACTCACCTCTGAGAAGCTCCATTTATAAATACACAAGCCTTTGAGGGTGCATCTGGATACAACCATAACTCTAAACTAACTCACTTATTTTAAAACCAGAATAATTAAGTGTAGCTAACCTAACAGGCAATCTCTGAAATCCTGGTGTCTTAACTTAGAAGTGTATGTTTTGCCTCTATCACAGTCCTTGGTTGGGTGGCCTCCATACTGTAGGATACTTGCAAATCCTGGCCACTAAGATTACTTAGTACAGGGTGAGGCTGCAGGAGGATTGGATTTTGCACAGTATTCTTAAGGGTCAAGTCCCAAAGTACCTTATAATCAGTGCTTCATTTGGGGTCTTGTTCAGATGAAGATTCTGACTCAGGAGGTATCTGCATTTCTAACCACCTCCAAGGAGAAGGTGATGTTCTTTTCAGAAGGAAGGGGCTGATCCTCTTCTACACACAACTTATTAACCTGAATCCTTCACTCAGCCCCAATTTAACTGCAAAGGGGCCAGGGGGACTTGGTCTTCCTATGTGCCCAGGAAGAGGCACTGTTCTGCCACCCAAGACCACAGTAAACAGCCTACAGAGGCAGGGCTGAAAATGTTCTCTGAAGTTACAGGGTCACCACAGAAGGCTGAGTAATGGCACCTCCAAAGAGGTCTACCATCCAATTCCCAGAACCTGCCATGCTTCTTTATGCAACTGAATAGACTTTGAAAATACGATTAAGAATCTTGAAACAGGGAGATTATTCTGGATCATCCCAGTGGGTCCAATGGTAACAGGAAGCCTGAGGAGCATAATAAAGTCATAATAGGGCAGGCCATGGATAAAAGAGGTGGGGAAGGGAAGCAGTGATGATTAAAGCAGAGGTTGGAGCCATGTTGTGGCTGGAAGGTGACCACAAGCCAAGGGATGTAGGAGGTCTCCTAGAAGCTGGACAGGCCAGGGGATGGGTTTGGCCCTAGAGCCTCAGAAGGAATGCAGCTCTGCCAGCAACTTGATTGTAGCACGGTGAGACCCATTTCTGACTGCTGAGCTTTAGAACTATACAATAATAAATCTGTGTTGCTTTAAGATGCCAAACTTGTGATGATTTATCACAGTGGCACTAAAAATACTACTACAGTCATTCTCCTCTCCTCCTTCTTCTCTTTTCCTTCACATGGCCCCAACTTAACTGCAAAGGGGCCAAGCAGCATGGTCATAGTGTTTGTCCAGGAAGAGGCATTGTTCTGCCACCTGAGACTGTGATAAACAACCTCCTCTTCTCTCTTGATGTGCTTTTATTATTACTGTGTATGATTCTGTGGCATCAATTCTAAGTCTATAACCTGATCAGTTAGCTGATCTTTTTTCTCCCAGTTTTCTCTGTAATTATTGGAACTTTCCTCTCTCTTCATTCAGATTTTCAAACAAGCTCCTGGGAACCTGACCGAACACCAGGGACTCAGATAAGTGGGCAGTGGGCAGCAGTGGGATGTGATGGGCCACAGTGTGCTCCAGGGCCACTGGGGCAGAGTGGGCACCAGCCCATCCCCAGGCTGAAGCAGCCTCATCTAAGACTCACACAGGTGTGTCCTGACAGGGACAGGGAACATGTGTGGGTGCAGGTGCAGTGTGGTGACCAAGAGCATCATGAGGAGACTGAGAAACAAGGCTGGATTTCTTCCTAGAGGAAGACGGCATCTCAGTGTTGCTTTAATCTGCATTTCTCTAATGGCCAGAGATACTGAACATATTTCATGTATGTGTTGGCCATTTATACTTCTTTTTCTGAGAAGTGTCCAGTCATTTAAGTTTCCCATCTTTTCACTGAGTCTTTTATTTGGGGGGATTTAACTTTTTTGAGTTCTTTATACTCTAGACATTAATAGTCTCTCCAAGGTTTAGGCAGCAAAATTTGAAACTGAAAGTATAAATAAATTAAAGAGGAAAATCAAAGATAGAAAATAGGAAGCAGGGAGATAGAACTTCTGCAACTGGGAAGGGACTGAGAGCTGGATGGAGGGAAGGAAGGGGACTTAAACGGGTGAAGATGTGTTGCATACATGCACCAACTCCCCAGGAGGAAGGCGATCGTTGTATACTGCAAATGTGGACTAACAAAATTAAAACAGAAATGGGAAGCCGAAGGACCTTAATGGTCCAATTTCCCGACATCAAAATCATACCCAAGGCCAGTCCTGTTTCTTTCAAGGGTGCTTATGAGCTGTAGTGTAGTTTTCCCTTCTCCTGGCACATGGCTCTGCTCTGTGGAGTGAATTAGAGAAGACCCCACCTGTTTAGTCTGCAGAGCTCGGGTGCCCTGGCACCCGTCCCTGAGCATGAGTCACTGGGCGGCCCTGGTGCTCTGTTGCCTGGAGAAGGGAGAGGTGGCCCTGGCCATGGCTGTGGCATTTTGGAGAATCCAATCAGCAGTTTAGTGGGAATGCCCCAAGGCTCACCTCCAGGATCTTGGCCTTTAAAGTGAGTTTCAGTCTCAATTTCCAAGGTAAGGTAAGGGATGTGAGGCCCCAGTGGGTGGCCCAAGGAGATCTCTTTTCAGGAGCGAGGCTGTGAGGAACAAGGATCAAAGGTAGAGGTCCTCAAGGGCTCGAGAGGCAATGAGAGTCGGCAATGGCTTAGACCAAGTGCACCCATGATTTGGGACCGTGAAGAGGACATTGGGGCAAACATCACACACAAGGGGTGCTGGCCTTGAACTCAATCACTGCCTCACAACCTTCAAGGATGGAAGACAGTTTGGAGTTGCAGCATTGAAGGAACTAAGAAGCCAGCTCCCTTCTAGGCACTGGTCATATACTTCAGGAGGAAGTGTTAAAAATACAAATTGATGTTTGAAATCAAAATTCAGCTATGACAGCAAGATGGTTTTATTTCCATTGTGCACATGGACCTCCGAGATTTAAGACTTTAAAACTACAATTACCAGTGAGACTTTTAGTTTCTTCCTAGGAGCTTTACCTCCCTGCAGGTGGCTGCCAGCAGGTGAGAGTCAAACGAGATGTTGTCCCCAGGAGCCCAGCCTTCTGGCTCTCTGGCAGCTGTGGCTGGGCACACACACCCTGTACCTCACTGCGTTTACCCGTAAATGAAATGCTATCGACAGCAGGAATGAGCCCTGTTCCTAAATCTGAGTCCTACTGCTGCAAGCACAGTTGCAAAGCAGCAAGGGAGCATCTCAGTGCTAAATGGCCCATTACCTGTTTGAGATGATAACTCCAATCTTGTTCCCTGATATTATTCTACTCTTACCCAAAGCATGTCTGTGGCAGAAACTTTCCCCAGAGTTGCAGAGTCTGTATGCCGTTAGTTTCTCTTACTTGCATACTTTTGCTGCAGAGAAAAGCCTCTTTCTCCATTTCTACTGCTTTTGGATTTTCTGTAAGTCTTGCTGTCCATGGCTGTAGAGTGACACTCTGACTGCACTGGAGAAACACGGGCCCCTGGGAGAGGCTGTGGGAAGGACGCCCAGACCGCAGCTGAGGTTGAGGCCCTGAGAAATGCTCAGGACTCTGTAAACCTGGGTAGTGTGGACAGGTAGCCCCTCTCTTTCTCTCTGAAGACCACCAGGTGGGAAGCAGCAAGTCCTGAGGTCAGGGTCTTCTTTCCAGCCGTGGCATCTGAAAGAGACAGCGGAAGGTGGCGTATCGGAGGTGGGCAGGCAAAGGAGACTATTCCACTAAGACACAGTCCTGGGACATCCTTGTCCACCATGGTGTCTCTATCTGACTGCCCGTTCACCCCAACACTTGCTTTGAGGCCTTCTGAGTTGGCACCAAGACAGTGACATGGCCATGGCTGTGCTGACGCCCTTCCCCAGAGGACTTGGTGTACAGCTATTGAAGTACAGCTGCTATCGGCCTTAGCTCTAGCTGTGCTCTTCTTTGGACTTGGGAGTAAGGGCCAAGCTGAACCCTGGACTCATCCCTTGGGACCACCATTGAAGCTGCTAGGCTAGCGGAGTAGGTGGAAGAAGACAGGTCCTTCAGCTTTTCCTCATATTTCCAGCCCACGGCATGTTGCCTAGCACGTAATAGAATCCCAATCAAGCTTTGCTGAGTATAAAGGAGATGAGATTATCCTAGCATCTCAACTAAGATAAAGGAACATGGAAGAAGAAGTAATGGTTCACAGGGTGGGTCAGTGACTGGATGAGGTAGGTGTGACACAGAAGGAAGGAACCTCCAGACTAGAAAAGCTACTTGGGACTCATAATTTTGAGCTTGCTCTTGTTTCAACATAGCTTCAGCCTCCATTAGTCTTCCTGGTGCCAAAGCTGGAGAGAGTACAAAGCAATGGATTCTGGTAGGTCTGATCCCAAGACCCTGTTCTACGGATCTATGCTGTCCTTGGAGCAAAATATTTTGCTAATCATTAAAATGTTTTAGGCAAAAACTGTATAGTTTTCGTAGGAGAGGAGTTGAGAGATAGATTAGCAATTGAAAATACATTCTTTTAAGATCGTGATACACAGTGCATTTGCCATTGCTATTCTCTGATTACTTTGTTATGAAATTTTATTTTTTCAAAGAAGTGTTTTTATATTTTTTATTAATATTTACTTGTATTACATTAAAATAAAAAAATAAAAAAGCAAGTGTCCTTTACAATTCTACAGGGATGTTGAAAGTACACAAGCATCTCTGAGAGGAAGGTTGAGCTTTTGTTTTAAAATGTGGTTTGCAGTCATCTCACTGCTCTCATCCATTTTTCTTCTCATTCTGAAGTCTGCATTGGCTGTAAGCTGGGAGGAATGGGTGAAGATTTAGAGATGTCCCTGCGGATCAACCCTGGCTAGGGATCTAGGGCCTCCTGAGGGTCTTCCCAGTGAAATGAAGCCATGAAGGGCTCTGGCTTCGTGCTGACAAGTGTACCTGGAGTCCTAAGTGACTTTGAAAGCTCACTCCCTTTTAGACCTATAATCAGAGAGTGGGCGGCTGGTGGCTCCTCTTCTATGCTTCCTTTTTGTCACTTTTCTGACTGTTATTTGTCTATCGTTTAGGGCTACAAATGCCCAGAGAACAGGAACTAGATCTCACTCACCACTGTTTCTCCAGCAGCTTCCCCATAGACTCAAAAAAAATGGATTCCTCCAAAGGCTCGCAGAATAAATGGAAAAGAACAGCCTGGGATAGTTGGGTGGGGGGTGGACTTTAGGACTTGAAGCCACTTGTGTGTTTCAGTAGCTATGTGACCAC
Source organism: Heterocephalus glaber (assembly GCF_053883595.1). NCBI lineage: Eukaryota > Metazoa > Chordata > Mammalia > Rodentia > Bathyergidae > Heterocephalus > Heterocephalus glaber. The sequence goes on from NW_028258293.1 coordinate 3,003,533, forward strand.
AGGTAACTCATTTCTGTCCAGTCCCTGAAACATTTCAGGCTGATGAGGAATAACCTTCTTTCGTTAAGAGTTACATAGAGAGTAACTGACAGGAGATGGATATTATTCGGTTCATAATAGGGACTTAGTATTCACTCCTTAGATCTCCTTAGATAAAAAGAGCATCTTAAGGTTTTACTTTAATCATAATCTTAAGAGTCTGGGAATGATCTTCCCTTCCAAAGAGCACATGATAGATGTGCTTCACACTGGCTGCCTTGGTGTCCTTTACCTGGTTTGTCACTTTCCATCACCAGCATGGAAGCCTTTGGTATGCAAGCCCATCTTCCCACAGTGCAAGTGCACGGACGGCTGGAACCAAACCCAGGGATAGCTGAACCAAGAGGGAAGCTTTCCAATGTGAGGCCTGAAGTCCATTTCTGCTAAGAGAGAGTAAGGATTGCTAAAGATTTACATGGATCGCACTTCTTGAAAGAACTTCTATTGAATTTTGTAAGGAAGGATCAAAATCTTCTGGCTTAAATTCTGAGTCTACTTATTCCGTAGTTATAATGCAGTGGAACCCTCTGAATCTTTTTCTCCTATAGGATACTTTAAATAAATCTCTGGGGAACCCTTTCCATTACAGAATTGGTTTTTATAATGATAATGAGACTGGCTATTCTCATAATTAAATCTAATTGCTTTATCTTTCAGAACATGGATGATCAATTGATTGAGTATATCTCATCACTATCACTCAGGTTAATATTAACTTCATATGGAGAAGATATTTGACCAGTTTCTCATTAATATCCTTAAGGATATTATATTAATATCCTAATTAATATTCTAATGTCCTTAGAATATTGTTCTCAAATAATAAATATGTTCTAGTGTCATAAGGATGATGATAAGAACAACAACATTAATTGTAGAATCCAGTTTACCAGTACTTCATTGAGATCTTAGTATATCTCAGTTGTTTCCTGAGGCTTTTATTCCCAACTTACAGATAAAGAAACTGAAATTCAGAAAAATTACCTAACTTTTCTCAACCCATATGATAATATTATGCTTCTCATTCACTTTGCATCATACTCTTACCTATTAAGTACTTCAGCTCATCCAAAGTATGGTTGATATATTAAGTCTATTACAACAAACATGATTTTTCTGTGGACTGAAAGAATCCCAGAATTAGATACAACCCCTGAGGGTCCTAATCTACTCACTAATTATTTGCAGAATGGGGTTTATTTTGTTAAACTGTTTTGGCAAGTACCTGGGACTGAGGAGAGGAGACCTGTTCTTGTTTTCCACCGGACAACTTGCAAATCTTCTTAAATCATCTCTTTATGTCTAAGTTTTATCTCTGTTAGTAACCACACTAGCCAAACTCTCTCAGAGCTTGGCCTCCCGAGTTGATGGCTGTGGAAAGGTTTCATAAGGCAAGGGATATAAGGCATTGCCAGAATGAATGTTATAACCCTCTTGCTCCATAATAAAATTCCAGTTTGGCTTTGATGGAGGCCTTGAGAGATGCAGTACCTTGCCTGTGCACACAATTACCTTAAAAATTGTACAAACATTTGTGTAAAGCCTAAGGTCTAATATAAACATCATCAATATTCAGAAACTCATGTGTCAAATGGAATGTTAGCATGTTAAGAAGATTTAAATATTAAGTAATAACTATGGCATATTAAAATATTTGGAAAATACTTATAAAGTCAAAATCCAACAAAGGCCATCTACAGCTTCAGAAACCAGAGTGCGGTAGGTCTGATCCTCCTGCTGAACCCTGAGACTGAACAGGAATGGGAGCGAGGATGGTGACATTTCCACTGACCCTGAAATAAATATCACAGGACAGAACAATATTAAATTCCAGACACAATAATCCACCTGAACAAAAATACCTGAGTCCCGAGTCCCGTCTCTCCTTGTAATGAGCAGCTCATTAGAGACGGCGCGACACCTGACAGATGTGGAAGCCACCAAGCCATCCCGAAAACGCACCCCTTCCCTGACAGGTGAGTCCGTAGCAGTGACATTTTCAAATGTCAGCTGCTGGATTCCTATTTAATTCTGTCTTGCACCAAGCATCATTAGTTCATTTATTCAAAAAGCCACTTTGGAGCACCTGCTAGGTACCAGAGCCATGGCAGGCTTCAAGGGCAGCAGTGATAGGTACCAGATAAGGTTTTCCCTAAAGAACACACACACACACACACACACACACACACACACACGGCTGGATAAAGGTGCCATTGTCCTTGAAGGGTGTGTGCTAAGCTTGTGTGGGACGACTGGGAAGCTGGTGCCTGTGTGACAGGGTGACCTGCATCCCATTCTCCTCCACCTGCCTCCTGCCTCGAGGGCCACACCGTCTCCATCTCTTTCTCAGGCTCTTTCCTGGTGCCTCTGCCACGGCTCCTCTGCCCTGCGTGTGCCCCTGGAGTGAGCTCATTCGCTTTGACACGGGAGAGGCTCCCAAATACTCGCCTCTAAGCCATGACGGGGTGAAACGCATCTTTCTTCCAATCCCAAATTCATGGACTGAAGAATTCGCCTGCATCCCCTCAGAATGTGGGTGTGTTTGAACAGGTTCTTTACGGAGGCCATTAAGTTAAAATGGGGCCACTAGGGCGGCCCTAGTCCGATATGACTGGTGTTCTTGTGAGAGGAAGAAGTTAGGGCACCCAAATAGGGAAGACCAAGTGAAGACCCGGCCACGGGGGCCCAGCAGAACCCAACCTGCTGACGCTGTGGCCCTGGGCTTCGCGTCTGCAGAGTGATGAGGTCACTTACGTGTGGTCTGAGTCCCTCAGGCTGCACGGTGCTAGGGAGGCCATGCAGACTACTGCAGCCTTCTTGAATTTATCAAATTTAGCATTCCTCAAAGGACCCTAGCATTGCCTCATCCCTAGACACGGAACATCAGGTGTTTACAGGGGGCCAAGTCCAGAGTTAGAGCCGGAGGCCAGTAGATCTTCTCTAAAACATCAGTCAGGGGGCCAGATACGAGGGCCGTGCCATCATTCACCAGCAAGAGCACTGGTGGTGGAGTTGGAAGAATCACTGGTCAGTGAAGCAACAGTAAATTGCAGAGCAAAGCACCCAGAAAAGACGGGGGCCACGTGGAATCACACCACACCCACTATACCTTTCCCAGCGTCCTGCCACGCAGACAGCATGCACCTCTGGGGCAATCACGGTGCACCAGCGTCACGCCGCTCTGTGACCTGGCTTTTTCTGCTTGTCAGTTTACTCTTAGTATTTCTTTTCCAGTGTGAGTGCTGGAATTCCAAGACTTCTTCCCAAGCCAACATTATCTCTTGCTTAAATTCCCTGCTACAAGCACCTACCAAGGGTCCCTATTTTCCTTCTCCCTTTGCTGCGTTGTTCTTTCCAGCAGTGCACAATTTAAGCGCTGATAATTTAACTCTCCCTCTGCCTCCGTCCACTGGCTGCTCACTGCCTTTCCGATACAATCGACACTTCTGGCCAGGTCTGCTCCCCAGGCCCCTTCTTAGCCCCTCTCCCCCCCGGGCTCACTGTGCCTCCCACACTACTGCTCCTCGTTCTCAGAGCAGCCCCAGGCTGCAGGGCCTTTGCATCTTCCCGTGGCTCCTCACGGAGTACTTGGGCTGTTTCTGAGCACCTCCTTTTCATTGTTCACATGTCGGAGCAAATGCTACCTCTGTGATATCTCTCCCTGTTCATCTCATAAATAAACACAAGATTTCCTGGGCCACTCTTCGTCACTTTCCTTGGTTTTTTTCCATCAGAGAATTTAATACTCACAGGAATTGCCTTGTTGATTCCTGTCTGCCTTGACCAGAGACCGCTGGTGTTTGGTTTCTGGAAGAGCCTAGTGTACAGCTCGCTTGCTCCCTCTCTTTCTTTCTCTCTCTCTCTCTCTCTCTCTCTGAATGGATAAGAAAAACCCATTCTCCATGGCAGAGTTAGATTCTTTCTCACTGGAAAGTGGTTCTTAGCAAGGAGACAGACCAAGTATGTAGAAAAGAGAGTGCTATAAGGAACGGCTCCGTACCTATCCACCACCTATATATTAATGGCACTGTGCCATTTTTTACTTTCATTCAGGTCTTTCATTTGTTTTAAAGATTAAACATAGTTTTAGGTGACAGCACCCATAAATCTCTTCTGATCCTGTTTCCCTTTCCTTCTTGGGGTAACTGTTATCACAAAAGCACTCTTCAAGCCCAGGCGGGCGAGATTTTTCAGAGAAACAGAACCAACAGGAAGCAGGTAGAAAGCCTGTCCTAGTGAATCGTGTATATGGTGGGAATGGGCTCGCACACCCACTGGGGAAGCAGGCCTCGGTGGTGTAAGTCACCATGGATCTGGAGACTCGAAGGCCCAGGCAGCCCAGGGCCAGGAGCTCTGATTTCCAAGGGCAGGGCCGAGTGTCCCAGCAAAGGTGAGAGTGAGTCCATGTCCCTCCCTTCTGGGGTCTGCAGAGGACACATGGGGAGGCTGTCCTGCTCCTGCTCTGCAGTGCACACATTCACCTCTTCCGGAACTGCCTCACAGACTCCCCGAGAAAATGCGTCCCTCAGCTGGGCACCCCTAGCCGGACCAGTGGGCACACGAAGCACACGACATGGGGGACAGAGCCTCCCTTGACTTTTTTCTGGTGGCCAAACATAGAAGTTCCGCTCTGTGTCCAAAGACTTTGCAACTGTGAAGCTAGGTTTCTCATGGCTGTCGGACTTCATCCCCGAATTAGATTAGCGATGAACTCTCAAGGCACAGCACAGTCCTGGGATCTTGCTGGAGAACTTTATTTTCCGGCCAGGACCCATGTACACTCCAACCAAGTCGAAGGGCAAAGGCCCCAACTGAAATGAGGACCGCATATTTAAAGGGAAAACCCACAGAAGAAGTCCCTCCTCCCACTCCCCTGGGTTAGGGATTGTTGCAGATCACCTGAAACACAGCTTCTGTTCATCAGTTAGGGGTGGGGTTTTCTCCCGGGAGACAGAGCTGGAAGTCATGTATTTGCAAAATGGAGGAGAATGTTCTCAACATGGTGCTGGTTTTGCTAAGTTGGGTCTCACAGTGGCCAAAGAGGAATCATAACATGGTCCAGAGCCCAAGAGGTGAGGGGCAAAAAGCCCCTGTGCCTTCCCGGACACCTTCCTCTGTCCTCAGAGGGCTGGCTCCTGGCGTCCAGCACCAGAGGCCCAGTCACCAGGGCCAGGGCGGGAGCGGGGCTGGAACTTGGCCCTCTTCCATCTCTGGGCCTGGGCCGGCCTTGCCCTCTGCCAGCCTTGGTGGTTCCTCATCTCTGCACAGTGGCGGTGACTTTCGCCCTCTCTTCTCGATGCAAAACAAGGCTTCTTACTTATTTGTCTGTTCTTCAGTTCATCGGTCTCCTCAGCACATGCCTGTCACACAGTGACACGTTCGGCTGGGGTCTGACACAGCCACAACTCCTCTGGGTCCCCCCTTCCTTCCTTCTTCCCCGGGCCCCTCCCTTCTCCACGGAGATGGTCTTCCTGTTTCTCCTCACTGCTCTTTTATTTTTCTCTTATGTATTTTTCTGATCTCTCATATTAGAGAAACTATGTGATAATTAGCTGAGTCTGATTTATTTCACTTTGTATCATGCTCTCGAGATGCATCCATCTTCCCACAACTGACTCAAATTTATCCTTCTTCATGGCTGAGATATACATACGTTCATAGACACATTTTCTTTATCAATTGATCTTTGGGTGGGTATTTTTAAAAAGAACTCTAACGGATGCATAAAAATGTCTGCATATTGATGGGGTACGTGCAGTATTTTAATATCTGTAGATGTCATGCGTTGCTAAATCAGGTTAAACAGGGCTATCTCCTCAGCCATCTATCTTCCTGCGTGGAGTTTATTGAGCGCACTGCGTCCACTCTGTATTTTGTGTGCTTCTAGCTGGACATACCTGGTCATTTGTTCCCTACTGGGATTCGGAGTGGCTACAGAGACAAGCAGCCATCTCAGCACTTCGCTGACCTCCCTGCTTCTTCTCCCTGGTCCCTGCTGGATCTTCCGGCACAGACACACCCAGCCTCTGGTCATACATCCTGCCTGGGCTGGTGCAGCCTGGATGATGATGCCACTTTTGCCAGGTCCCGGGCTCCCCAGCCCCAAATACGAAGGTGGACGAGTGGAGTCGCCAGGAGGCTTCCAGGAGCCAAGTCCTCCGCGATCTCACCGAACCATGGAGCACCGTGTTACCCTCAACCCCGAACTTCTTGTTTTTGGAAATTAGAAGACCACATTTACTGGAGCTACTGCTTTTCTTTTTTAATACTTGCAATTAAAAGTCTTTCTATCTAAACTAAAGGCTTCGCCATTCCCCCAGAGCGTTGGTGTCCGTTTTCTGTTGCTGCTGTAATAAAATACCAAACTTGAATTCTAGAGGCTGAACGTCCAAACTGGAGCTCACCGGGATAGACTCACGGGGCTGGGGGACCCGACCCTGGGGAGGGACCTTTTCTTCTTTGCCTGGATCCTGAGGCCACTCATTCCTCGGGCTCCCTCTGCTTCTCTTCTGCAGCCCTTCTCCCCACTGTCTGGTCCACCACATCTGCACCTAGTGTGACTCCCTGATGCCCAGGAGGGTCTCCTCTCGCCAGATATCCACCGGCAACCCGAATTCCACTGCATCCTTACTTCTCCTTTGCCACGTCACGTGGCACATTCTTGGGCTCCAGAGGCGAGGAGGACATTGTCCTGCCGGCCACAGTGACCCCCCGGGGACTCTGCTGCGACCTCGTGTGACCTTGTGGCGTCGTGATGAGAGGGGTCAGAGCCCTGCTCTGGCCTCTGTGGCTAGCGTGGACCATCTCCCTGCCAGCCCTGAGCTTCACTTCCTTAAGGGAAAAGTGTTAAAGCCGCTGCCGAAGCGCAGTTCGTGCACCAAGCGCCTATTCCCCGTCCTTCCCTGATCCTGATCCTTCCCAGCACGGAGCCGGCCGTACCCGACCACTCACGTCCAGTCGGCGTCTCGGCACCGTGTGTGCTGGTTGAGGCCCCGCGAGTGGCCCTGACCGTGCCGTGTCCTTGGAGAGGCGAGGACGGTGCGGACACTCGGAGCGCATAGGCGGGACGAGCTCGTGTGCGGGCCCCAGAGGAGCCACCAAGGCCTGTGAACCCGAGGGAGCCGAGTCAGGAGCAGAGGCTCGCGGGTGCTGGGACGGGGAGAGGCTGCCGACAGATCGGTCAGGCTTCCCCTGCGAAGGCCGAGGGAGGCCGTGCGTGGCCCCCGGGGAGAAGCACAGCCAGCGAAGCCCTCGGCGCTCTCCTGCTCAGAGCCGGTCACTGCGAGGCTCATGCTGGCGCCTCGCGGGCTGACAGAGGTGATGGGGTCGGGCACAGAACGGGAGACCTGGCGTGGCCTCCCTTAGATCCGTGCTCCGTCCCTGGCTGAAACACTGCCCAGGCCGCCCCAGGAAGACAGCGGGTCACGCGGGGCCACAGAGCCCGCCCAGCCCCGCAGTGGCTTCCTTCCCCAGGCAGGAGCCAGCCCCGTCCCCGCGGGTCAGGACCGGGAGCCGCGCAGCCAGAAGCCAAGCGAGTGCAGGCGGAGAGCAGCAGATGTGTTTCCGTGTGGCTCTGCGCTTTGGCCGTTTGCTCCTAAGCCTCGGTTGAGTGAGTGAGCGGAAGTGGCAGAGAATGGGGACAGGGCTGAGGCGACAAGAGCAGCTCAGGGGCCTCCGAGGAGCCAGGGCCACAAACCCTGCGGCCGCACGCGCTGCCGGCGACCAGCTCTGAGGCCAGGCTTGTGGGCGTCGGAGCTCCTGGAGCCGGACACTGAGACCAGAATCGCGACCCCTCCGTTTACCGGCGATTGCACAGCGTAAATGAATTGGAGGGGCAAGGGGAGGTAGCCAGCGAGAAACAGGGAGATTGGTATTTTGCGAATAAGAAGGGCAGCAAGCGATGGCGGGGGGGGGGGGAGGAAAGCAGAGGAGAGGACATAGAAATAACCAGGACCTGCCATGCCAAGCACCAAGTGTGCATGACCGAGGCAGTCGCATGGACTTCAATATGTGGTAAAGAAAACAAAAATAAAACTACGACGGTTTGACTTCACTGAGCCTCACTTCACTGAGCCTCAGTTTGCTCAGTTTGCTCACTTTCCTGCACGGGCTTGGTGCTCTTTTCTAGTTTGAAATAAAAAGAAAAACAAGGATTTTTCGGGCTGGGAACTGAGCCCTCCCGGCTTCCCTCCCTTCCCCGGAGTCTTTGCCGTTTTCCTGTTAGTGCTGGGATCTGCGTGCCTGGAGCAGAGCAGCACTGCACAGTGTGTGACCTGAGCAACGAGAGAGAGGAGGCCAGGGCCAGGCACTGGGGCCTGGGGAGGAGGAAAAGCAGTACAAGGGTCATGGCACTGCCAGGGCGCCTTTATCTTTTACCTCACCCTCCCGGTGGGACCTTGCAGGGCAGAGGGGTTTCCCTGGGAGCTGGGTGAGGAACAGCGGCTTACTGCTTGCTGATTGCACCGTTTCCTGCGGCTGCACGATGGGCCGCCCCGCATGTGTGCGCATGTGTGTGTGTGTGTGTGTGTGTGTGTGTGTGTGTGTGTGTGTGTGTGCGCCCCCGCGGCAGCCGCTGTGTTACACCGAGGCCCTGGAGGGGCCCCGCTGGGACGGGCCTTAGTCTGAGCCCCAGAGCCCCAGAGCCACAGTGAGGAGACCCGGCTGGCCCAGGCCCCCCAGGCGGGGATAGGAGCAGCCCACATGGGAGGCAGTGAGGGGGAAGGCTGGACCCACCTGGGGCTGCGGCCGGGTGCACCTGCGCACGGAGCAGCACTCTCCCCGAGGCCCACGGCGAGCTGCCGGAGCAGGTCCAGCGGGCCAGTCACTGCACGTCCAGGGTCCTGGGGCACGCAGTGGAGGGAGGGGCAGGGACCCGGTCCTGCAGCAGGTGGGGCGCCTCGAGAGAGAGAGAGCAGGCGATCCAAGGTCTCGAGTGTGGCAGCGGCGCAGCGGTGTCACGAAGACACGAAGAGATGCAGAGAGGCTGGGAAGGTCCGGGGCTCCGAGACGGACAGCGAGGGCCTGGGAAAGGCCAGGCAGGGCAGAAGTCGCGGGTTCGGGATCTGGTAACGCACAAAGCAGAGCAGCACATGGACAGGCGGAGGTGGCGGGAGCATCACAGGCCCAGGCGCGTGGGTTTGGCCCTGCAGCAAGCGGGGGAGGCTCAGCGGCTGAGGCCCGGGCTGAGCCTGGCCACGGCCAGGGGAGAGGCGGGGCCCGGGCAGGTGCAGGGGTGTGAGGAGCGTCCCCAGGGGAGCCCAGAGAATCGGAGGAAGGCAGATGGGGAGCAGCTCCAGTGAGCGCTGCCGGAGTGGCACCAGTCCCGCCTGCAGCAGGGGTGGCGACGGAGCAGATGCAGAGCGCAGGCTGGGACGCCCGGCCTTTGTGGACTCAAAATTCTTTTAAAAAACGTACTCCCAGCGCACCTCTTGAAATATAATTTTATCTGGAAAGATTCTGGTGTGAATTTAACCTTAATGCACTCACAAGAGAAATGTCATGAACTCTATTTCATTAGAATTCTATTACCCTTTGCAAAAGGAAAAAAGAGTGAAACCTGGGTCTTGAATTATTTATATTTTGATGAGTGATCACGTTGCGGGTTCTGAGGGCTTTGATTACATTGTTTTGGGTTTAAGGCAGTTTTATTAAACGATTGGTTTTGCCTTTTCGATGAGTTGTGCTTTGCCGAGGAAATTCGGCCCTAGCTAACCAACCCCGCACAGCTGGGGCTAACACTAGGTGGGGACAGGGCAGGCAGCAGAAGCCCTGGGCGTTGTCAGGATTCTCTCTGTGGACGTGGCTGTGTCCCCACAGTGGGCCGGGCAGAGCACACAGGGTCAATCGCTGCTCTGCCTTAAGCTGATTGGGAGACTTGGTGCAGGTGTGACATGACTAGGGCGACTGCTCCCCTCTGGTCTGGGCTGCTCCAAGCCTGGTGCATGCTGGGAACGAGCTCCCCAGTTCCTGTGGGGGGCCGAGTCCCCGTGCAGCAGTGCCTGTGATAGGGCGAATCTCTGCCATTGCCTCGGGAGCACATCTCTTAGCAGTGAGCTCGCCCCACTGGGGCTCGCTGTCCTGTTCTCCTGCCTTCTTCCACCTCCTGCCTTGGGAGGATGAGGCAGGAAGGTGTGGTCAGATGCCAGCATCAAGCTCTGGCTCTCCCAGCCTCTGGAACTGTTAGCGGAGGAAACCTCCGTTCTTTATAGAGTCTTGGGTGTTCTGTCACAGCAACAGAAGACAAACGAAAGCACTGCCTTAGTCTGTCCCCAGAAGCCACCAATGGACTGGTAGGCTTGTGTCATAGAACCAGTGCTCCATTCCATCCGAAGCAATGTTTTCACGAGCTGTGTATCAAAACGCCTGTAAAAACATTTTACTTTCGTATTTGTCCTGCCCACGTGTTAGTGAGCTTTGTGTTCAGGGTTGTTCCACATCATCGTGATAAACAATTCAAAACCAGTGAGCCCCACCTTGGTATCTTTGAAAAATGCTGGGAGGAAGAGAAAACAAAATCACAGCAACAAATTTTCCAGCAGGTGACCCGGAAATGTGCCCGTAATCAGGAGATTGCCCCCAAATCTTACAAGCTGGAGTTAAAGAACAGACAACTAGATACAGTTAAAGCGATTAGAAAAAATATAATGTTCTGCCAAAACTTTCAACAAACCAAGGTGGGTCTGGGGCAGGGGGCTTAAGCGATCTTACCAGGCAAAGACTTCTGGAGACGGGATGTGGGCAGAGGCGGTGCCAGCCCAAGGCCTGTGGGCCATCTCCTGACAAGAGGAGACCACAACAAGGTGTCACACAGAGGCCTCATTCTCCACTACCGGCAAGGGGTGGAGCAAATGAAATTCAGCTGTGTTTTTCCAAGAGACCTTCCGCTGTGGCACAGGGGCAACAGGAGAAGGAAGGGTGATCCTTAGCCTAGGCTCTTCTCTTCCACAGCATCAGGATTTGGGGTAGGGGGTGTGAGACAGTTTTCAGATCCATTTCATAGAGTCAGTGTTGCCAAACTCAGGCACCAATACAGTCTTGGCCAAGATAAAATGATTGAAAAAATGATAAATATCTCCTTTTTAAAAAGAATACCTATTATTTTTTGAGTTATGGAATAGATTTTAATCTACAAAATTTAGGTTCCTTCAAATAAACAGTGTGCACCAAAAATGTGATCTAACATCCCATAAAATGTTTCTAACAAAATGGATTATAGATCCAAATGTTATAGCTTAAACTATAAAATTTCTAGAAGAAAATATAGTGGAAAATTTTGTGAACTTCAGCTAGGCAAAGATTCTTATACAGAACACAAAAGGAGGCCATAAACAAACAAAAGAAAATTGGTCTTGAAAATTTACAATGTTTGCTCTTCAGAAAATTCCATTAAGAAAATAAAAAAAGGCAAGCCCCAGCCTGGGAGAAACTATCTTCGAAACACACATTTGGTAAAAGACATGTATTCATAACATAAAAAGACTTCTTAAAATTGTATAATTTAATGAGCAAAAGATTTGAATGTATACATCTCAAAAGACATACATTAAAGCAATACAAACATACATCATTAGCAGGAAAATGTTGTTTAAAACCACAACCAAATACGACAGCATACCTACTTGAAATGGCTAAAATTAAAAGTGACAGACAATACTAAGTATTGATGGGAATGTAGAGAAGCTGGATCTTTCCTTCACAGCTGGAAGTGAGGCAAGAGATTAGTGTGTAGACAGCTGGCTGGACAAGTGGGTGCAATCTATCGATCACAGGCACACAGCACACATGCTGACAAACACTTCCCAAACCTGCACGGGGGCCAATCAGGAAATGCAATCTTCAGCTCTTCTGGCCTGAGATCAAGCCACCTTTTGACTGAAGAGCCTAGATCTAACATCAGAATAATTGCCATTAAGCTGTGGCCACTGGAACCCTTGCAGTGCCCTGCCTTCTGTAGAGTATATTTCTTTTCCTAACTTTAATACCTTTAATAAAAGTAAAACCTTGCTACCTTTTGTGATTGTCTTGACCAATTCTTTGTTCAAGACTACAAGAACCTAGAAAGAATCTCTAGAAGGAATCCACAGCACCCAGAATCCCAGGAACAGTGGGAATGTAAAATGATGCAGCCACCTTAGAAAGAGTTTGATAGTTGCTTTTTAAAGTTAAGCATAACCTCACATAAACATCCAGTTACCTAGATAATTGCCTAGGAAAATGCAAACGCAGGTTTACACAATGGCTTGTATGTGAATATTTGTAGAAGAATATTCATAATAGTCCAAAACTAACAACATCCAAAAGCCTATTCAGTGGTGAATGGGCAAACAAAATGTGGTATATGACATACAATGGAATACTATCCAGCCATGAAAACAATAAACTAGTGATACACACAATGACATAGATGAATCTCAAAACCATCATGCTGAATGGAAGCCAGACCAAAAAGACTACATTTAGTATGATTCCTCTCAAAAAAGTTGCTGGAAAAGTAAAGGGAAAGCTACAAGTGTTGACAGTGATTACTTGCTTTTACAGACAAAGGTAACAGAGTGGTTGCTTTGGGTCAGGAAGGGGCATAGGATTGAATGCAAAAGGATGTTGAAGAACTTCAATGGTCTGAATGTTTTCCAAAATCCATACTGAAACTGAATGCCCAGTGCAGCAGTATTAGGGAGTGGAGTCCTTGGAGGCTGACAAGGTCTCGAAAGCTCTGGCTTCATGAAAGGAGTAGTATTTTATAAGTGGGCTGCAAGGGCGAGTTTGCCCTTTCTGTCCTGCCATCAAGTGAGGATGCAGCCTTTGACTTCTGTGGAGGACGCAGCAGCATGGCGCCATCTTGGAAGTGAGAAGCAGCCTTCACCAGGCACCACCCTGCCAGTGCACTGGTTTTGAACTTCCCAGGTCCAGAGCTATGAGAAACAAATTTCTGTTATTTATGAACTACTCAGTCATGGAAGCAGCACAAATAGATTAAGACAAGAACTATTTGGGGTAATGCAAGCATGGTAAAGTTCTGATTGTGTGAGCATTGTGTGATTATACGTAAGGTATGATCAAATACATGCCTAATGTTTAATTAAAAAATTTATTACAGTAAAGGACACATTGTCATTAATCCTTTCAAGTCACTCGCCCTCACTTCGAGCACTCATCCCATTGTTCTTGTCACTCTCTGAAGCAGTTCTCTTTCAGGAGAGTCTTTATGAGGTATGATCAAAAATTCAGTGCATGCTGAATCCGACAGAAAGGCAGGCTCACCAATCATCATGGAGTGTCCTCCTCCACCTTATTTTTGGGATTGACACATTGTGACTTCCAGGTTTTCTCTCAAGTCAAAATGACCATAAAAGGTAAACATTATGAATCAGTTCAGGGCACTGAGGCAGCCACCTCAGCAAAACTAGACACTCATGAAAGAATACATCCAGAGCTGCTTCAGAAAGTGGCAAGAACAATGGGATAAGCGTGTTCAAAGTGAGAGGGAGCATTTTGAGGGGAATTAATGGCAATGTGTGCACTTGCTATTTCTTTCTCCTGGGATGCTCTACCACTAGGAAGATGGGGCTGTGGCCCTTTTCCCTTGGTTCAAACGCCTTCCCTGACCTTCACTGACCATCAGTCTAAATGATCTTTTCCCACAAAAATCTGTCTCTGTTTTAGGTTCCTATTTGTGAGTAAACAACCAGCCCAACATGTAATGGTTTAAGCAAGAATTGATCACTGTGGACTTACTGGACTCTGTTGGGGAATTAATTCTCTGGGTGGCTGTGTACCTCTGGGAGCTTGTTGGGACAGAAAGGTCCAAGATGGCCTCCTGCTGGCCTCCCTCACTCAGGAGTTTGGTTTGAACTTCACCTCAGCATGGCAGCTGGGTTCTGAGAGACTCAAGGCTCTCTTAAGTCCTGCTGGAAAAGCCTAGAATGTCACTTCTGCTGCATTCTGTTGGTCAAAGTAAGCCACAGGCCTGTCTAGACTTAAAGGGCAGGAAATAGTACTGCTCGCTCAGAAGCACAAGATACATGTACAGAGGTGTGAGGAATTATTTGCCCCCACATTTTCAAACAACCCAACATAGATAGTTTCTACTGTATCTTTTTTTCCAGTATCCATCACTAACTGATACCACACTGTAAGTTTCCATGTTTATGTTTATGTTTTATTGTCATCTTCCCCCACTGGATGGTAACAACTGCCTTTGTCTGGCTTGTTCATCCTTCCACCCTAGCACAAAGACAGCGCTAGCACACCTACAGGTGTGCTCACAGAGGGCAAGTCGAGATTCTGTATTTCTTACTTAGTTCTCACCTCAGAAATGAAATGACTTTTCTGATTGGTGTTCTGCTAAAATAATCGGATACAGTAAGTCTCTGATGTACGAATGAGTTCATAAATCCATCAAAGTGAGTCTTACACCCCTTTGACACAAGTATATAATGTAAAGCATAAAAAACCAAACACACACAAATACTGTAAATAAACTATTTCTACTTCTACAGTTTCCTTAAAATGAGAATGTAGACATGTGAGCTACTTCCACAATTTGTTTGCGTCTACCAATGTTTGTAATTGGAAGTCCGTTCATATCTTTGAGAGTTCAAAACGCGAATGTTAGAAAGTTGGGGAGCTTACTGTAATGCTCACCCTGGACCCTGGTTGCTCCTCCTCGTAGAGCTAGCAGGTCATCTTCCAGACTGGTGTGACCTGTGGGTAATGCCTGAGGCTGACCCATGGAGCCCCTGACCAAATCACAGTCTATTTACTCCAGGACAATATTAATACTTACAGTGGGAGTTTGTAGTAGGTTCTTATAGACATAAAGTCAAATTTCCTAAATAGCTTTATTAACAGTAAAAGTGATGCTTGGATTTCGTCTGGCTCTTGCATTTATCTTCCGATTGGCTCCTATTTTGGCAGTGAAAGAGGGGATATTATGCATTTCATAAATTATTGTTAATTGTACAAAGGAATGAATGATCATACAAATGAATACTCTGTATCATATCGTGTGGCATTATAACCTATGACCTCATTGGGCAAAGCCAGAACTAACCTGAATGCATTTTATTTCTCCCTATTCTGGGTTTAACTCCTTTAACACTGCATCAAATAAGAAAGTTGTAAGATAAACCCAATGTGCTATTTTCCTGTGTGTTCAGGACTTGGACAGCTTGGTTCATGAACTCTGGTCAACTTTCTATCACCCTCTAACTTTCACAATGTCCCTGAATTTTCTTGTATGTTGTCGTTTAGTGTTGTCATTATAAAATCAGTTTCCTTTATTTAGAGTGCATGCACTGAATGCTGTTGATTCTTTTGTTAATGGCTAAGTTCATTAACCAGTCTATGTAAGCCTTGCCCCCCAAAAAGGAAAATAAAATTTATGATTTTCTGGTTGATTGGACTCTGGGTGAATAGGAGTTTAGAGTGGGTTTTAATTCTTCTAGTGCCCATTTTATTGTATTTTCTTTTATCCTTGAATGAATTAAACTCCTTAGGCGCAAGTAATTACAGTCCTTAATTCATATAGAGTTAGTTGCTTCTTTTCTAAATGCCAACCCATGCACTTCGTGATAAGGAAAACTCACTCGCCTGCTTTATCTTGGAATGCTTAGCACATGTTTTCTCTCATAAGTGGAATGAGAGGGAGGGAGGAAGAGAGAAAAAAAAGAGAGAGGGAGAGAGCAAGAGAGGGCTGTGGGGGACCACTAGAGAAGAAGACGAGAACAAAGGATGGGGTGATGGGGTGAAAATGATCAAACTGCATACTATGCATGTGTGAATCAAATGAACCCTATGGATCTGTATGGCTACTTGCACACTAATAAAAAAACAATGTTGAGTCCTGCAAGGTAAACTCCGATCTGCTCACTGAAGCACAAGGCTGGGTAACTTTCTCCTGTGCAAAAGGAAAGACAGGTCAGATTTGTCTTGTTTCAGCTGCTCTGAGTTTCTCTGACTTAGTTTTGGAGTAGGGTTGGCCAAAGGTTTTCTACAGAGGGCCGGCTGGGAAATATTGGAGTCTTTGTGGGCAGCCTCACCTCTGTTGTGACGTCCCGCTATGTCATTGTTGCAGGAAGCATTTGTGAATAATGAGTGTAACCAAATGTTCTAAGGAATGGTCATTTACAGAAATAAGCAGCAGGCCACTTTTCATTGTTGGATTGAGGTTCATCGACCTCTGGTTTGGGTATTCAGGATGGGGTAACAACCCTGCCCAGTGTAATGGAATTGAAACAGTCACACGACTTGGAATTGGTCTTGGGTCTCCCCATTAGGCCTGGCTCTGTGAAGATTTCTTGAGCACTGATGGTAGGGACGGAAATACTGTTCCCTGAGTTGCCAATCTCTCCCTTCTGATCTCTTGATAGATGCCTATATTCCATCACAGCAGCTCTTCCTGCACAGTCCAGATGCAACCTTGGTCTCCTCAATACCACTGTGCAGGCAGCTGCTGTTGGTGGCTGGAGTTTCTATGAGATGAAATTAGCTCGTCACCTTTGGAACCCATTGACAGTGACAATGCAGTGTGATTAGCCTATTAAGATTTGTCGGACTTGGTACTTATCCTTCGAGTTCTCAGAACCCAGTGCCATATTCCTAGGCCAAATCCTGTAACTCATCTTCAACCCTTAAATGGGAATCCAGGATCTTGCTTAGTCTTTTCCAGTTGAGGACTATGAGGATCAAATGAGGAATTGTGGATGAAAACGTCTTTAAATGGCAAAATACTGAGCAAATCTGTGTTTACATACTTTTAGTACTTGTTTAATAAGAAAAAGCACCAAAGAAGTAGGTATCAAGTCTCTCATTTTGTTTCTTAAAATATGGATAGCAACATGGGTGTGGATGAAATCCCTGCACACTTTCAAGGTTTACATGAAGCCATTCACGAACTGTGACATGAGAAAATTATCTGCCCATAGAAATGACTTTATTTTGAGAAATTAGGCCAAACATTTCGCTTCCACAAAGCTGATGTATGAATTGCGTTGCCTAAGGTGTTCTGTGCTCTCACATCTTATAGACACTGGGTGCTGCATCTTTCTGAAATGGTCCCTGAAGGCCTGGGACCCAAGCTCGCTTCACAGTAGAAGACATTTTGGGTGGGGACAGCAGTGAGTGGGAGCTTTGCGGGGGGCCTCTTTGAGAGATCTCTGGGACTGGAAAGCTGATTGATTTCAAGCAACAGGAGCCAATTTGTTCTCAGCTAAGGAAAGACTATGTTTTAAAGAAGCAAAGTTGTCCTGGAACTCACGCGCAATAAGGCAGCTGAGCCCCAGAAGCAAGAGCCATGAGGCCTCTCTGGGTCTCTTTGTTCTCTCTGAGTGTGATTGCTTTGTTTCCCACTTGCTCTCTCTTTACCAGCCTGGTTCTCTCTGTATCTCATCTACAGTGGGAAATTATCAGTAAAACTTTATGCGCAAAAGTGGCTTCAGCCTCTTTGAATTTGCATGCTACAAGGTCTTAACTAATTCGACTCACGGTGTCAGCTCCTGATACCCAGGGAAGCAGCTGTGTGCGTCAGGGGCTTCCCTTGCTGCCATCAGATGCAGTCAGTATTGTAAAGTGATGACATGAATGCATTTCAGTGAATTAAAAAGAAACACACTCCTTTGAGGAAGGGGAATTGGCAGTGTGGGACAGACACTGCAAGAGATATCCACTTCCTGGTTCCAGTGAAAAGATGCCCTTCCTGCTTATTGGTTGATGGCCGTAGCATTGGGTATAAAGATGCGTTGAGAGGAATGACATGATTGTGGCTCATCGGCTCCAAAAGTTTCATCTCAGTTATGTTGATCTTTCTAATAATCCTCGGCCTGGCCCTGTGTTTTCAGTCTATCTCCTCTCTCATGGGGAGGTCACTGTGTGAGGGCCACGATGAATGAATGTTCTGTCCAGTGTCAGTAAATGGATAGCATGATGTCCGGTTATGTAATATTCCGCTAGAGAAAAGAATGTGTCCCAGCCTCCCCCTCGATCTCGTGAAAATCTTACTGGGGAAGTGAGTTCTTAGGGTTTTGCACTTTCTGTAATTGGAAGCAAGGACATTGGAAAGCTTCTGAATGAAAAGAGAATACTTGTTCTTTTATAATCCGCCCTTCCTTCTGTCATTAGTACGCTGCTAGGCACCTAGCAGCTGGCCCACAAATTCTTGCCAAAGTGGCTTCTCTGAGAGGAGGCCAAGGAGAGGGAATCACAAGAGACACTGGTGTGGATGAGAGTGAGCTGAGAGAGAATCCTTTGAGCTGTAAGAGAACCTTGCTTCGGAACCAATATGGCAGACTGATTAATTTCCCACCTCAACCTGTGTCCATGTCCTAGGTTCCCGCAACCTGTGAATCCTGCCTTACAAGGCAGGAGCACTCACAGATGTATCCAGTCGAGGATCTGGAGGGGGTTTGTTCTGCACTGTCCAATGGGCCTGCTCCGTGGGAACACTTCTTATCAGCCAGAGGAGGGGCCCATGTGACAGGATCTGAGGTGGGTGGGTGCTGGAGGCAGAGCAAGGAGACAGGCACCCTGCGATGGAAAAGCTCCCAGTGAACCAGGCTCTCGAGCTTCTGGAAGGGCCGGGCCCTGTCCCGCTCTGACTTTGGCCCCTGCAGTGAATGCAGCTGGAGAACATGCATGGAAGTTTGCAGGCCAAATGGAGCCAATGCAGTATTTGTTGAGCCAATGTAGTATTTGAGGAAGGAAAAACAAAAATGAGCTAACCTCTAAAAATATGGGATAGTTAACCTAAAAATCTAGACTTCTGATTTCTTTGAAACCAGTCAAAATGAAAAATTAAACACCCCTCACCTCCCTTGAATGGAGAGGTTGGGGATCTGTGTCCTGAGGGAACCCGAGACGCTGCTCCTCCTCCTGGCCAGGACCTGCACCTGCCCAGCCACCCCTGCCACTCCTCACCGTCCCCAGGTGAGTCCGAATGGAACGGCCAAGATCACACCTCGCTCTTCGGCAGTAGAGGCTCCCGACTGTGCTCACAGCTGCGGACAGGCGGAGGGGCTGCACAGGGTAAGAAAGAAGGGTTGTGAAAGTACAGGATCCTAATGCAAGATGTTAGCAAAGGGGAACCTCAGTGTGAGCTTGAACACTGGGGACTCTACTATGCTTGCAGCTTTCTGTAAACCCTAAATTATTCTAACATTAGTGGGGTTTTTTGCACGGAAAAAATGAAATGGAGCACATTCCCATCTGAAAGCGAAGACTGTTGTGACATATCCATGGACACACATGGTGTTTTCTGCAGAAAGAGTCTGTCCTGCTCGCGGGGTTACTTACTGCATGGGTCTGTCTGCACCGGCGGCCTCCAGACATTCTCAGGTTACGGACGGACTCTGAGGCTGGAAAGAACAGATCACCGTCTGCAGGTCAGAGGCTGACTCCGACCCAGGCCTCGGACCATCGGCCCCATGAAGTCTCAGCGTCTGGAACTCACTGGGGTCCTGCTCACCTTTCCCGAATCCCTTATCTGACAAGAGAAGCAGCACCGCTTCAGAGCTGCCTGTCTGCTTGCTTTTTGCTTTTCATTTTTTACTTACCTCATTTATATTTTATATCTGGTGCTCAGGGAAGAAAATTTGACTTTTGACCAATTACCAAATGGACTTGGGGTTTCATCGCTTACGAATTAGTGAGCTGCAGCTCTGCACAGGCACAGGAAGCCCAGGCTGGGGAGGTCGGCCCCGGCTTCCCGGCTGGGCGCAGGGGCTCTGACCTGGCTCAGCCCGGCTGAGCTCTGGGTGGAGGCTCAGGCAGGTAGCCTGTGCAGGCTCCTCTCCTCTGCAAGGCAGGGATTAAGGGGCCAAATGGATCTGGGTGGTTATGACTGCTTCCAGAGCACCACGTTTTCCAGCCTTGGGTCTGAATGGCTCCACATGGCTAGCTCAGTGCTGGCCAGAGGCCAAGGTCGGGCTGCTGAAAGACTAAACAGACCAGGGAGGGGTGGGTCGCTGGCCTTCCTCTCTGCAAGGCCACTTCCATACTTAACAGTTCTCTCTGGGCCCTGCTGTGGGGAGAGCATTATTAGAGGTGCAACCTTTCCGGCTTTTCCAACAGTTACAAATCCTAGAGGTCTGAGGCCTGGAAGGGACGGGGAGAAGTCCTGGCAGGGCTCCTGTGTTATCTACGATACCCTGTGTGCTCGTATAGTTTATGCAGTGAATATGGAAATGAAGTGCCCCTCTTTTGGAACAGGCAGCATTAATCCATCTCTTTCGTTGTGTTACCCTTAGGGCCGCCCTAAGCATACATTCATGACCTCCGGCCATTATCATTCCACAGATGGGGAATCTGAGGCCCAGAGAGGTAAAACAGCTTGTTGAGGATCACAGAGTTGGTGGGAAGGGGCTCTACACGGCCCCTTCTGGCTGAGGCTCTTGTCTCTCCTGCTGTGGGGTTGGAGATTGCAGTGGGGAAGGAATAATAAGTCCGATGTTCTGGAATTCACGCCTGTGCTAGTGTAAGGAGTTAGAGACTGGAGAGCTAATCGCCAGAGTTTAAATTGCGACCCACCACGGAATAGCTCTGCTATGTGGAGGTTATTTAATCTCTCTGAGCTTCTGTTTCTTCTTCTATAAATAAACGTAGCAATAATACTCATTTCAAGGGGATATTTGGGATTAAAAGATTTAATAAATGAATAGTATTTATTTGGCTCATAGTAGGTGCTATGTAAATTTAGTTCTTGCTGAGAGATAGTTATAAATAATATACTTATTTTGAAAATCAGGATATAAGCTCCAAGCAGTTGCATAGCATGCCAACAGCACACAGGGGTTAAACTAAGATTTAATTTCACATCTCTGTTCTAAAACATTCACCATATTTTCTGTTAACAGCTTGGATTTTCTCAGACCAGAATTTCTTGGCTCTCTACAAAACCTTGGTATATAAATAAAATTTCTGTTTGTATTAGTAAAATGTTGGTATTACCATGAGTCCTAGATTTTCATTTCCTCCTTTAAAGATCTGGCCTCAAAATAGGGGAAAACCCTATTTTTCTAGGTGGAAAGAAACTGACAGAATCAGTAATATAAAATCCAAACTCAAGAAGCTGACTGAGTTACATTGGCTGGAAGTAACAATGAGTACAAAAAAAGAGAGAATGTTTTCTTCGACATAGCCGAGATGCCGAGATGTCTTGCATTAGTGGTTTCAGACTTTGCTACATGAAGGTATTAAACTTCATGTGACAAGGACTGGCTTTAGACCCAGGCTCACCGTGCAGGCCAAGCGTACCCCAAACCAGGCATTTACACACAGTCCCCAGAGCCTCATGTGTGATAGGACAGGCCAGGTGCTCAGAGCAAATCGTAGACATGCTCTGCTTTCAAAGACTCCTCGGCAGATCTGAGATCTGCAGTTACTCAGTGCCTGTGCTGCTCTCAGAGAATCTGCGTATTTTACATAAACCCTCAACACATAAAGGAATATGGACCAGGAAGGTGGAAAGACTTGTCTGGGAAGTAGATGACTCAAAGAACAGTTGCATGAACTGCTGATTTTTACACTGCCAGTGAGAGCGTACTTGCTGTCCTCAGTGGAATGTTGTTCAAGCTGAAAAGGGACTAATCTTGTGAGTGTCTTCAGAAGACAAACTGGATGGGAAATCATCTCAGTTTAGTTCAAATCAATCCAACCCACTAAGTTAATTGACACCTATTAAGTGCAAGGTGGAATAAACAGGGCAAATAAACACTGATCTACACAGAACCGCTAACTTATTATTATTTTTATCACCAGAGCTGCAGCCTTGTTTTGACATGAAAATGTTGTAGAAAACATTGGTGTGTATACATGGTTTGCATTCTGCAGATGGCCAGAATCAAAGGAGCCACCTTTGTTGGCCACCTGTTTTCATGGCATGGTAACAAAGAGTCCAAAAAGAGGCCAAAAATAAGGAGGAGAGCAGGGTTCTAATTTTGATCCTGTAACAAGCACCCTATGTGACCTCAGGTCTTAGCGTTAACATCCAACCAATGGCAACATGAAACTCATGGCCTTCAAACCGTGATTTTACTCCACTCCATGATTTTATTCAACTTTCATTTTGTCCTTCTAACTTTGGCAGCCAAAATAAATAACTGTTCTGGAAGGACAGGGCAGATGATTCTTATATGTGCTCAATCTGAGAATTTCAAATTGGATGGAGAAAAGTCATTGGGGAAGAATAATCTTTGGCATCCATGTTCTGGAAATATATTAGCTCTAGAGCTGAACTATATTTCAAAGGCTGTAAGAAAGACTGTGTTGAGTCTGCACTGCAGGTGAAAAGATATGCTAAGAGCTTCCAAGCATCAATCATTTTTAGTATAGATTGGGAGTCAAGGAGCAATAGGCATGAATTATGGAAGTATTGACTTCAAGAGGTGACAGAAAGTTTCAATGACATAATCTCTGGTGGTTACATTTTGTGGAAAACCCCACTAAAATCCAGCAAAAAAGTCTTTGAAATTTCCTAGTAAACAACGGTTCTGGGAAATGTTTATAGAAGTATTTAAAAATAGATCTCTAATAATGTTCTCACATGAAATACATATGTAGGTGTCACTTGCAAATAGCTCCTGTTGTAGAAGAATCTGAAGTTGTGCCTTTAATAGATGACAGCATTGATGCTCAAGGATGTTTCAGAGCGGAGAGAGAGAAAAATTAACATCTTCAAAAGCAGTGTAGGGCATGAAGCATTTTCAGTGAAAAGAGATCAGATTGGAGAGAATACATAGCCAAGTGTTGAAGCCAGGGGTAGAAAGAGGGCAGAAAATACAACCATTCTCCCAGGCTTCCAGCTCTTTTTTATATCTTTTTAAAAAAATAATTATTGCCATTAGTAGATGTGCACGTCATGGTCATGCTCATGATGGGGAGTTGGCACACGCATGTAGCATCTTTCAATTCTTTATTCATTCCCGTCCCTCCTCTCCGCCCCCCCCCCCCCCATCTCTGGGTCTCTTTCACATTTGCAAAAGATCTCTCTCCCTTTTCTGCAGAACTATTGCACTGAAAGTTAATTGGCAAGTAAGCTAAACACAACCTGATAAGTTGTCCCAAGTGCGGGCGCCTGGACTTGGAAGTCCCCTCCCACCAGAGCAGGGAGGTGCTGGTCTAGATGGCAAGCGACAGGTGAT
This sequence comes from Heterocephalus glaber, assembly GCF_053883595.1. NCBI lineage: Eukaryota > Metazoa > Chordata > Mammalia > Rodentia > Bathyergidae > Heterocephalus > Heterocephalus glaber. The sequence goes on from NW_028258293.1 coordinate 3,026,704, forward strand.
GCATCTCACCACCCGAGAGAGAGTTTGCAGGAGTCTGGAAGCTCTTCACCAAATTTATTTAAATAGTGGAATACGCAGGGCTAATGTATTAGGAAGAGATATTTGTTGGCTTTGTGATTGAATATCTGCAGAAACAAATTGATACTTCTTAGTTAGGCTTTTCATTCCAGTGTGTGCGGACATTGCTAAGATGCGGTAATTTAGGCTGCAACCCCTGAATGCTTGCAGGGCTTCCCAGTTTACCCCTCCCACCTGCTCACACGTCAGCAGCAACCTTTCTGCAGAAAAGACAGGCAAGATGGAGCTGGTGCCACTAGAAGGCCTTGGTCAGGCACCTTGCCCTCCTGTCTGTCCCTCAGTAACCAAGCAATGCGACCAGGAGCTCAACAGCAACACAGGGATAGTGGCCCACTCTTCCAGGACGTATGAAAAGAGGAATGTACAGCAAGTGCTAACATTTTAAAAACTTATTACAATAAAAGACACATTGCCATTCATCCCCCACAAAATCCTCCATCTCACTCTGAACACACTTAGCCCAGTATTCTTGCCATGTTCTGGAGCCATTCTGAAAGCTCTCTTTTCTGGGCATCTTCACTAGGTGTTGACGTTCCTGCCCTGTGGCAGCCCACGGTCAGGCAGCCTTGAAGAGACATCACACCTGCCCTCATCCAGTTTACTCACTGATCTGGCTCTTCCCTAAAATCCAATCAGCCGGAAAAGTAAACATTTCGAATGCACTCAGGACATCAAGGCAGCGAGGACAGCATGACTGAAGACACTCAACCCTGCCTTGCAGGATTCTTAGTCCTAAAATACATGACAGAGTTCCAATATCAGCCCATTTAATTGGAAACTTTCTCTCAGTCAGTTACTTGTCCACTGAGAAAAATAGGTGGCTTTAAGAGAGAAAAAGTGTTGCCCCCATAATTCATTCCCATAAGTGGTCGCTGGCTCCAGTGCTGACAAAAACTGCAGTAAACTGTGCAGTAAGCTGAGTTTTACGGTTCAAATTCATTTAATACTGGTTAAGTATATTCATTGAAAATGTGACCACTTTCCACTTCAGTTTACAAACTTTTGCCCAGTCAGCCAGAAGCTACAGAAAAATGGCGAAGATGAAGCATGTCAGCTCCTCTTCAATCGACTGGCCACGAAGAGCTGCAAGGAAGCAGATGACAGGCACAGGTTCCCAGGCCTGCTCTTCTCCAGGCCTGAAGAAGGACACGGGATCAATCGCAAAGTTGTTCCAGTTCCCACAGTCGCAAGCTCTTAGCTGGTGTTTCTCTTCACCTTGGTCAAGAGAATGATTGGCTGCTTCCGTTTTTATCTGGTTTTTGAAGTGCCTTTTGACACCACTGTCAATATTCTGTGATCAGATACGGTGTAGGTAATGTTGCACGTGCCCATGTTTGTCCCCCGACAGGAAAAGCTGCCCAGAACCTCTCCTTTGACGTGCAGACTGGTACATGACAGAGTCATTCCTTTACACCAGGCTAGGCTGTTCCAAATTTGTTTTCCCTAAATCAAATCCAAATCCAAACATCTAAATAGTATCAGTAATTAACCTCAATCACAAGGCAAGCAGAGTTGGCTCTGGGACTCTGGGCTGTGACTGGCGAGACACAAAATACCGACGAAGTGGGGTTTCGTGAAGGCTGCCTTGTGCAGGCCCTCAGCACCCCCGTTCCAGAAAGGCAGGGACCCCGGTGTGCAGGCTACACATCCCCTCCTGCCACTGTGTAGGAAGACGGGTCTGGCCTTTTCCATCACAGTGGCTGCATGGTTTCATGGGCTCCTGTGATTACTGTGGATCGTTTTTCAGTGATGGGAAAGGAAATAAACATCAACCTCAGCCTGGGCCAGAAGCGAGCGATTGGAAAGCCAAGCATTCCAACTGGGGTGGATGTTACCTGGCAAAGGAGGGAAACACAGCTTGCTCCAAATCACGCAGTCACATTTGGCTTTGGCAGGTGCTTTTTGGCAGAAAAGAAGCATGTGCACGACAGGTAGAAACTCCTGTGTAATCCTCGGGTGCAGGGATACTTTTCAACCATTAGAGATGTGATGAAAGCTTTCCTTGAAACGGAAGTGATTAGTCTCGAGGTAAACAAACGTCATCTTAAGGGGGCCTTCGTTCAGCTTCAATGATCATTTGGATTTTGATAAACAAAATTTTGCACATATATTCATTTTTTAGGTTAATTTAGATATGGGCATATAATTTCGTTCACATGTGATTACCAGAAGACTGTTTTAAGAGTTGAGATTATTGGCCTAAAATCAATCACTTGCTACTCCTGCTTATGAAAGACTCATACATTTTATGTCAGAAGCCAAATTCACAGACCTGGGCTCCCCCTAAACAGTGCTTCAGTGAGTCCGGTCTGACGTTTTAGTACGCAAGTCAGTACTTTCAGAGATGACCGCATCTGTCCACTCAGGTCTAAAGGCAGGCCCGCGCCCCGCTGGCCGGAATGGGAAGCACAGATGCGGGTCGCCATTCACAGGGTCACAGGGACCCGGCGTCTGGGGGCTGTCGAATGTTAAGATGTTCTAGGGCTTAAATCCGGCGGACAGTGGTCAAGGATTTGAGGAAACCTTGTTGGAAATGGCTAAGCCAAAGATCCTTCCGAATTCTAGTCAGCATGTTCTGGCTCTCTGATAGCTTCAAACTGGCAACCTCAGGATCCCTTCTAAGCACTGGCTTGGGCCATGCTCAGGACTGTGGGCCAACAATTTGAATGATGAATTCCTCAAAGAGTGGAATGCAGTTTCAGTCGGGCTGTATCCCCGGCCTCGCTCCCCTCCTTCCTTAGGCTCAGGCCCTATTCGTCTGCCTGATCCCAAACCCACGTCCTGGTGAGTGACAGGTCACTACTCGCCCTCCCAGCACTGCTGGGACCTGCTCCTGGTCCTGGGACCTACCACAGCAGCACAGATTCGGCCTCCGAGCCCACACCAGGCCCAGTCTGCTTGGGGCCCTGTCGGTGTCCAGGTGGGTGCTGACGGACGGGCGCAGGGCACTGCTGCTTGGCACCCATGGGTTCCGGCGTGGAGCGAAGGCTCAGAGCGGGCACCACACAAGTGCTCAGTAAGCGACGGAAGCGGAACTACAGGAATTAGGGAGCCCCGAGCACTGCGGGCGGGTGGACCAATGCATGTTCGGAGCTGGAGAATAAGCATGGAGTTACATTTCATATAGTCCTCATTAGGTAAGCCAATAATTCCTGAAAACATACACAGCCCCTTCCAGATTTTCTAAGTAGTACCAACCATTGTACACCATCATGGCTGCTTTTTACTAAGTTTACTTTTCTAATTTTGTACACATATTTTTATTCAACTGTATTAGGTTTAATTTATTCTTTCTCTGACTTCTCAAGGTAGAGGCTTGTCTAATTTAATTTATACCTACATATGTTATTTTATGTTATAAGCACTTAAAGATACATGTTTCCCTCCATGCTTTTGGATGCATCTCTGAATCTTAATTCATATTGAGTTGTCATTATCACTCATTACAAACACTCTCTAATTTCTATCTGGCTTTCTTCTTTGACCCATGGGTCATTTGAATGCATTTCATCTTTCTTTCTTTCTTTCTTTCTTTCTTTCTTTCTTTCTTTCTTTCTTTCTTTCTTTCTTTCTCTCTTTCTCTCTCTCTCTCTCTCTCTCTCTCTCTCTCTCTCTCTCTCTTCCTTCCTTCCTTTCTTCTTTTGTTTTTGTTTTTTGAAACAAGGTCTCACTATGTAGTTGAGGCTGGTCTTGAACTCACTGTGTAGGCCAGGCTGACCTTGAATTTGCAGCAGTCCGCTTGCCTCAGCCTCCTAGTGCTGGGATAGCAGGCATGTGCCACCATGCCTGCCTGGGATGCATTTCTTGATTTCCAAATTTTGGAAGATTTTCAAGATATTTTTTGTTACTAATTTGATTAATTCCATTGTGTTTTAAAACTCATACTTCAATAATTTCTATCCTTTAAAACTTTTGATTATTTTGCCGAATGTTTGTAGGTATTTGTAACGAACGAACATGCTCTTGTTTTGGGATGGAACAGTCTATATTGGTATCGGTTCAGTTTGACTCTTCTATATATTTTTTCATTTTCTATCTCCTGGTTCTATTGATTGCTGAGAAGGAAACAGAGAAAATTTTAATAGTAATTATGAATTTATCTATTTGATTTAAGCCTATTTTTTTGTTTCATTCACAATGGATCCATCTCTCCACCCATCTATTCTGTCTTAAAATAGAAATTTCCCTCTAATAATGTTACTGCGATCCTACATCGTGAAACTGTCCCATCACAGAAGGTTTTCGTTGTCCTCCACCCCTGTTCAATGCTATTTTTGTCATTTACTTTTCTTCTGCATTGTTTTAAGACATACATTGACTACCTTTGTCCTAAGTGGTCAATTATGTTTTTAAAAACTGATAAAAGAGGGAAAAGTCTTTTATATTTATGTTTTTCAACACATCTTACATCGTTTTCCTTGAACCTAATGTAAATTCCTCAAAATTCTTCATCATGCGCCTTTTCTTGCAATATATTATGTCAATCTCAAATTCATGAAAAAATATTACAACTCAATTTAATTTTTGAAGCATATTTTTACTGGTTAGAAAATTCTAGGTCAGAAAGTTTATTTGTTAGTTTTGTTTGACCATTTTTTTGTTTTCTGTCTTTGTTTTGTTTCTGATGAGGGTCCTGAAGTATTACGTGTCCCCCGCCACGTAAAATGTAAAATGTGTTTTTCCTTTAATCACCTTTAAGATTTTATCTTTATCACGAATTTTCAGCATGTATTGCTGGATTTATGCTAATTTGTGTCATACCTTTGTGTGATTTTCATCCTGCTTGGATTTTGATGAGTTTCTCGGGTACACTTGGTTTATGGTTTAATAAATTAGAGATATTATTATCTAAAACATTTTTCGGCCCATGTTTCTTCCTTTTTTCTTTCCTTCCCTCTTAGAGACTTAACATCAGTGTTTTAGATAGCTTGCTATTGACGTACGAGTCATTGGCTCTGTTATTATTATCATTTTAAAATTATTTGTTATCTTTGTCTTATTTTGTTTTTATTTTTAGTTTTTGTATTTTTTAAAATTTTTGTTTTAATGATCCCCTTCTCTGCAGCATCTAACCTAGTTATAAATCAACTGGATGAATTTTTCATTTCATGTAATGTATTTTGTAATTCTAAATGTTCCATGAGTTTTTTTTTTTATTATATGGTCCATTTCTTTTCTTATTATGTTTTTTCTTTTAATTTCTTGATCATATCTACAACAATTCTTTTGAAGTCCTCAACTACTACCTTTATCATCTCTTCATTTCTGTCCATTTCCCATATTTATGGATCATATTTTCAGCATCTTGGTACGTTTCATAATTTTTGTCTGGGCTGTGTGCAGCATGAATTTTAGTGTTGGGTGTATGAATATTACTGCCTTTCTCTAAAGAATGTGAGCCTCCTTCGGATCCTTTCGTGGTGAGTGTCATCATTTTAGAGTTTGTTGTTAAACTCTGAGGCTGGTCTAGCGGAGCTGGTAGCGTCACCTGTCTCTACCAGGGAGCGGGTTTCCAGAGTCTCTCCTGCATGTCCACGCCCTGACTGGGTGGCTCTGGGGCAGTCATGGGGATTTCGCAGTTTTTAGTTCCCAATAATTCTGTGTTTGGTCTTGTTCAACCTTATCCTATGTTTGTGTCTTCCTCTCTGAGTGCAGGATTTGAGGGCCCCAGTGCAGATTTTTGGAGGTTGTTCTCTGTATGGCTTCCCCTCTCCCACTCTCCCCTTACCAATTCCAGCTGGGTCTGTCTTTCTGGGCTCTGACTTTTGTCTCTTTTATTTGGAAAAGCTGCCTGATGTAGCAGTGTTTCACTTCCCCTTCCCCGTGAGAGAGTCTGGAAAGTGTTTCCAGCTAGGAAACAGTGGTGACCACCTCACCATAGGTTGTGCTTATCACTCTCCATTGATTAATATCTAAACAAAGCATCTCTGGAATCTTCCCTGTTTCAAATTGTTTATGGTGAGATAAAAAAACTCCCTATTGCTACTCCACTGGAGAATTTGGGCTTCTAAAAATTAAATTCTGAGCTGCTTGAATATTGGAGACTAAATCTCACTGGCAGAGTTCTCAAAAGCAGTACAGATAATTGCTCAATATTGCTTATCATTGCCTTGAGAACAGAGTAAATAGAACAATAATCCTTTGGCCTCTGTTTCCTGGGGTTCTGAAATATTTATCCTATTATTGTTTCCAAAGGAATAACAATAATGCTTAGAACAACGTAGATCCATCTCAATTTAGGTACAGTCCTCATGAGCCCCTGTAAGATACTTGGCGTAATTCTAGTCATAATATTTTCTTGATATCTTGCTAGACTGTGAGTTCCATGTGAGACTAGTAGAAACTAAGAACCTGTAACTTAATAACATTATTACTAAGTATGCTCACCCTGTGACCTATTGGTGGTTTGGACCTCAGGGTTTGCATTTCGGAGTCACACAGTTCATCTCAAAACACCAGCGGGCCTGCAGTGGACTCTGTGTCTTTCTCTTCCTGACCTGGCATGCTCTCACATTTGAAAATGGAGACAATAATGCTTGGCTTGCAAGCGACTTGTAAAGATGAAATGGGATAATGTCCACAAAGCACTTAGCTTGAACCTGCCACTCCTAAACACCCAGTAAGTGGGGGCTCTCATGATTCAAGGTAACTATCCATTGGTTGGCTGCAAATACTGTATTGAATGAGTATAATTGAGAAATAAATCCATTTTTCATTTGAGTCACTTGCCCATTGGAAATAGATCTGCTCTCTTGAAATGTTTGCCAGTTTCTTTTTAGGTTGCTTTCTGAGGAGGCAGGAAAATGACTACTGAATCACAAGTTATTAAATAATTAAGCCAAAGCAAGAGAAAGCTGATAACAATCACTTTTCTGTGCATTATAATTGCAGAGCAGTATCTTCTAGATAGTTAACCTGGGAGGTTTTATCTATTTAACTGAGTCCCGATTGCCTAACAATATAGAAACACTTTGGAGGTACTTCTCCTGAGAGCCATTGTAATTGGGAGCTGGCCCCACCACCCTTCTTCCATTTGGTCAAGTAATTTTTCAGCTGAGAGACCACCCTGGAAGACATTGTTTCCCTTAATATGACTCCCTCCATCTTGCTAACCACAGCAAGGTCACCCTAGCAGTGCTCCTCAAAGTGGTCAGGACTTTAACCCGAGACCTCCTTCTCGGAGTAAAGGACATGCCTCTAAAATTCATACAGTTGAAAGAGGATGGTATCATGACTGTTTTTGTAGAGTCGTGTTAGGGTTCTAGAGCTCAGATTCATCTTCCCTACTATAACTGTAAGTGGTTTGAAATTTGTTTGTTTGTTTATTTCTTCTGTGATTTTCCAGATGAACTATCTTTCATGAATAAAGGAGGCACATTTTTCCAACACCTGGTTTCAGTATCACTTTTGTCAGGGTTCTTTTTGTAGGAGATTTTAGACTGGCTTACAGGACGGGAGGCTGGACAGTCTACAGTGGCTATCTGCACACTGGACAGTCAGAGGACCCAGGAAGCACTCAATCCAAGAAGTGGGAGCCTTGGCACAAGAGGAAGCAAGGCTGCACTCTGAGGTTGAAGCCCGGAAGCTCCCCGCCGAGTTGCCGGTGTGGCTGGTGTGGAAAGGCTGCAGAAACTGGAGTCTGTTGTACACGGGAAATGGCAGCAGCAACAGATGCACCCACTCCTGCAGGGCAACCTTGCATGCACAGGCTGACTTCCTCCTTCTTCCACTTTTGTTCCCAGCCTACTGCATGGTGCCGCCCACAAGCAGGGTGAGTCTTCTCTTCTATTTGCTGGTCTACATGCTAATCACCTCTATAGACAGCCCCACTGCACACCTAGAAGTAAGCTTCACTAATCTCCAAGAAGTCTAGTCATCCAGTCAGAGGTAGATTAGCTATCTCAAAAACTAAGATTTTCTCCGAGTGTAATCCTAGTCTTTAAAAATCTTTACTACTTTGTCTTTCAGATGATGGGACATTTTAACTGATTGTGACTTTGGAAGAAATCCTTAAGTCCTTGTCTCTCTTTTTCTCTGGGGCTGCAGAGGACATTCCTCCCTGTTCCTTCTTCATCAGGAAGGCTGCCCCACCTCAGTAGTCACCCACTTCAAGGAGGACAAGGACTGGCAGGAAAGGGTGGCCACAGGCTATGTCGGCCAACTGTGCATCAAAAATATCAGGATGCCCAGTATCCCTTCTGATTTGCTCTTTTCAAAATGTTTGGAACCCAGGAAGGAACGTCGAAAGCTACTTGGGGATCCCATGGAGGAGACCAAATGTGGCCAGAATCCAAGAGTCATCAACAAAATCAGTCCTTTTAGCTGAGTGGACAGCTATGGTCAAGAACAATTCCCATTTATTTCCATTATCATTTTAATAAGGGTTTTGAGAAATGGTGTTTAAAAAGGGCAAGTCCAATGAGGCAGTTGAATGGTAGAAACCCAAGATCCTAGAGAAAGTGGGAAGAGGTGATTTTTATTGAGCAGCTATGGCAGACTGGCAGACTCAGGCACTGTGCAGGGCATGCATTTACATAATTTCCTTTAGAAAGGAAGAATGTGGGTCTAGTGAAAAATCAGATAGGTCGGCATTTTTGCCTTGATATGTCTTTTTTAGTTGGTGAAGGAAGGGCAGAAAGCTACTTCTTGTGCTGTTAAATACGGTCTCCATAAGTGAATGACCTTCTAATCCTCATCCTGGGTTGGGCCTCGTCAGTAGCTTATGAGAGAGGAAAAGACTGTTAGAAGTTATGTCCTGCTACTGGATGCTTTCATAGAGGAACAGACCGAGAGAGAAGGAAAAACAGCCCAAGATCACACCACTGTCCAGGACAAGAACTGAGGGGAGGCCGGCCTGGAGCTCAGTCCTCTCTCCTCTGCTGTCACCCAGCAGCCATTTCTGCCACCTGCTCTTAAGGCTAGTTTCCCATGCATGCGGAAATGGTCAAATTCAACAGCAACACTCTCAGGTGAGCCCTTCGCTTAGCGCCTGTCTGTTTCTCAGCAGCTCGTGCCATTGTTGCCATTCCTAAGACTCAGTGTAGCTTCTCTTTCCTTTAGGGTACCAGGCAGCCCTGAGCTACCTGATGGCAGCTACAACTTCTCTTTTTGACAAGGCAGGGAGTGTTTCAGTAGAATTGTATTCTGTAGCATCGATCATCCTGACAGGACGTATGATAATAATTGGGAGGCTCACCATGCCCCCCATTACACTTTTAAGCTGTTCATCAAAATTCCCATTTTCCCATTACCCCATCTTGTTGGTAATTTGCTGAAATTTTCCAATGGTGTGATTATTTCCTAAGTGCTTTGCCTCTGGTATATTTAAGGAAATTGGTTGGCGTCTGTAGTTGCTGACTTTGCTGTTTTGGAATGATCTGGGAGTCATTCCGGACTAAGGGCCACTGTTTTGGGTTATAGGAGAAGCTTTTTTTGCTGCCCCAGGCCAGGCCATGTGCTCTTCTTCAAGTCCCTATATGCCTTACATCTTCTCTATTGGACCCCTCTTCACTCTACACTATTATTGTCTAGTGATGAGATTTTCTTGTCTGTTAGAAAGCAGATTGCTGTGAAGTGGGGATTTTGAAGTCAGATGGACCTAGGTTCAAACCCCAACTCTGCCACTTCCCAGCAGTGCACATTTTGTCAAGGTGCCTAAACTGTCTGAATCTCAGGTAGCTCATCTGTAGAATGAGCACCATAACACCCCTTACTGGGAAGTGTTGAAGGCCACATGGACACATGTGTTTCAAATACACAGCATAGATTTGTGTAAAGGAAATATTCAGTAAATGAAAGCTAGCAGTTGTTTTCTCTGTTCATCATCATGATCTCTTGGCAAAGCATAACGCCTGCAGGGATGAGTGCTGAGGACAAATGTATACTGAATAAACAGCTCACCTGTGCTGTTGCTGAAGGCCCTCCAGTGTGATGTTCTTTTCCATGTGATGCCTGGCATGATGGCTGAGTTTATAGATCTCGGTCTCCTGCTTCTTGCGACTTCCTGACCTAGTGGAGATGTTGATTTCCTTCTTGCTGAGTAGAAAGAAAGCTGTGAAACAAAGGAGAGGCTTTTGGTTCAGGTTTATTCGACTTCTCTCCTAGCTCTAAAAGATGCCAGATGTCTGTCCCAAGTTGGCTCTGACACCCGGCACAAGATGACTCATGATGGGCCAGTGCCTGTTCCCGAGCCTGCTGGGCAGGAGGCCCCTTCAGAGAAGTGGGGAGCAGTGATGACACTGTCTGGTAACACAGCAGTTTCACTAGAGAAGTTGTTAAATATGGAAATGCTTCTTTCCCAAAGGTGAACAGCTTTGTTCTTCGTCCCTCATGTGGCCACGTGCACGGGCGTCCTGGCACCTTCAATCTTCTTTGGGATCTTCTGAATCCTCTGAGGTTGACCACCTGAGGACTCTGCTTGGTGTGGCACAAGGTTCCGGACAGCACTCACCATGGTTGCTCGGTGCCTGCTCTCTGCTGACAATAGCTAGAGGCTCCACTCCGTGAGCAGTCAGCCCGGCTGCTGGCTCACCCTCTTCTCCACCCTGAAGGGGTTTCTCCTCTCTCTTGGTCAAGCCAACTCCAAGTCTGGAGCCTGGGACCACCCTTCCCTATGCCCTTGATATCTGGTGCTGCTCTGTCCCTCACGCTTTTGATGCATCCGTCACAGCAGGCAGTGCGTGCTCAAGACCCCGTCACACCCTAGGTCAGGGTGAGCCTTGGTCGTTGATTATGGGCACCTTCTCTTGGGGAGGTTTGCCAGGATCCGGTACACACAGCACATGCCCTTCTTTAAGAATTTGACTTGCATCTTATACTGATTTTGCTAGAACATTCAGAGATACTGATTTCAGATTTTTACTTTCAAGACAAAATGGAAGAAAGAGGAACAAAGAAAGACACAGCAGGTGCAGCTCTCTGTCAATTGTACCTGGTGTCTTGCTCCTCTCCCCTCCCATATGTGGCACAAAATCTGAAAATGTTACATTAACTTCCTACTTCAAGGACCTTGAAGTTGCACCCTTTCCCTGCATTGCTGCCATTTTCTCTGCACTAAGGATTTCCATTATATCTAAAATATTGTGTAGCCTGCAGACGAAAGGATCTGCCCTTGAACTTGATGCCTAAGAAGCAACCAACACAGGGCCAGGGATTTAGCTCAGTGGTTCCAGCACCTGCCTTGCAAGTGCAAGGACCCAAGTTCGATCCCTGGTACCAAAAAAAAAGAAGCAACCAACACGAATAAGTGAATGACTGAGTGAACAGATAGATGAAGGAAAAGAGTTTGCTCTGCAGAGTCTCCCCCTTTGGAGCCTTTCGGAAATACAGCAGGGCCTCTGAGTCTGAAAAACAAGTAGCTGTGACGGAAGCAAAACTCCGCTCTGGAGAAGCCATGCTGCTTTCTAATGCCATTGTTTCCATGTTTAATCACCTTTTGTCTTCCCCTTAGCAATGAGCAAAGTGCCAGTCTGTCTCTGATGTGCTAAGGAGAACCAGGAGAAGATGTTTCTGTCCACACTCGAGCCAAAGTGTTAAAGGAGTGCTGATGCACTCGGAGGCGGGGGGGAGTGGAGCTGGCAAGGATTAGCATTTATCGAGCAGCCGTCCTGCTCCTCTTTAGTCATGATCTCATTTTATCCTTACAGCCACCTTGCAAAGTGCATTCTAGATAAAGAATTGGGTTCGATCACGCTGGGTACAGGCTCAAACTCTAGATCAGCAAATGGAAGAGCTTGACTTTAAGCCAGTCTCTCTCCACAGCATGCACCTTGCATCATAGCGGTGGTGTAAGAGTGAGCAAGACCAAGCAACTCAAGGGGCAGCCGCTACTCCAGAGGGGACCGGCCCCACTGACCCTCCCCTTCCTTTCAGCCTTCCTTTTATCCATTTATCCATTCAACTGGTGGTCACTGAGAAGGCCCCGTGGCAGGCCTCGTTACAGACTCTCAGGGTACTGACTGAGAGCTGGGAAGATGGACAGTCCTCACCCTTGCATGCTTATACTCCGGTGCAGCTCATAGAGCCTGGAAAATGAGTTCCAAGCATGATGTATTGTTGAAGTTAATTTGGGAGCAAATGAGGAGCAATGGAGGGTGGCAGTTGCTGGGGAGGTGGGGATCAGCGAAGGTCTGTGGAGATCGTAATGTGTGGGTTGAATGTGAAAGTTAAGAAGAATTTAGCTTTGCCAATGGTTGGGGAAATGTTGCTTCAGGCAGAGGACAAAGATGTGCTAAGCTCAAGAAAGTGTGAGAAATTGGCTTATCTTTCAAAGAAGAAAGCTGGAGCATTTCAGATTTGCTTTCCTGAGGAAGAGACCCTTAGGACAGGGAGAAGCCAGGGCTCCTGAGAGTTCAGGGAAGATAATTCCTAGGCAATGATCTTGACAGAAGATGCCAGGTCCTCAGGCAGGTTTGATTATAATGCTTGGAGGAAGGAGACACTGAGGGCTCACATAATGCATGAGCAAATAAAGGGCTGAGAAGGGACCTTAAAGGTGTCCTCATTTGATAAAGAAAATCTCCAGTTGTAGTGGCAGCTCTGACTTTGCTGGTTTTAAAATTGCATTTGAAATGAGGAGACGGTAAAATTGTAAAAAGCTGCTATGCCCTGGCAAAGAATGTACTGAGTGGCAGTTGGGACGGTGATCAAAGCCAATCTTGCCCAATTCAGCAATTATAAACCATTTTCCAAAAGTGTAGGCAGGTAGCCTGATTAAAGCACACGCTTCAAAATAGCCAAATGTTCCCTCCACATGTTTGAAATCCAAGCTTGGTCTTTCATCACGAAACATTTTCTGTATGAAATATTAATTGAAATAATTTCATTTCACAGACTCAATACTTAAAATATCAATTTAGATGATGGATCATGCACTTTAAAGCTGGAAGAAATATTAAACGCATTTCTCTTTCTACTTTCAGCTTATCTGGATGAAGGAGCTAGAACCCAATAAAGATCCAGGATCACAAGTCAGCTACAGAAGTTAAACTGAAATACTGTGAGTTTTTCCGGATAAAACAAGTAAAGAAAATCAGGTTGATATAGAGCTTTGGGACTAATGTGTTCACTGATGGTATCTAGAGCTATCCTGATATTTTGTTGCTTGACAAATATTTATTTTTATGGCTTTCGCCTCTTATGAAATTTCCGTACTGAGATGATTGTTAGTGTTAGATATCTGGTGCCATCTCAAGCCAAGTGAGTGTGAGGGATATTTGTAAACGTGGCAAGTGGAAACAGTTATAGACTGTGGAATACCCCACCATGATCATTTTCCTTATTGTGCCATGGCATAGTTCTCCAGAAATTCCCCAATTATAAGAAGCAGTATCTTTGTTTTTTTTCAGTCCACCTACTTGGATGCAGTTCTAACCTGGATGCAAAATGTGGCAGTTCAGTGACGATTAGAGACAAATCTCGGGAAACTTACCATTTAGACTGTGATTTTAGTAATGAGCAGACAAAGTGCATGCATGTGTTGGGAACAAAAGGGGGCACCTGGTAGAGCTGGAATTGCTATGTCTCCAGTGCAGATTTGTGCAGAAAGAAAAATGAAGCAGCTGACACTTCATAAGTACACCGTTCCTCCCTTTGGCAGGGAAGAGGAGTTGAAAGTGGACAAACAGCTGGGGATTTAGCTCAGTGGTTCTGGTACCTGCTGTGCAAGTGCAAGGTCCTGAGTTCGATCCCTGGTACAAAAAAAAAAAAAGAAAGTGGACAGAGGAAGCAGATCAGAAGGTGAGGCTCCGATGTGAAGTTAGGAGTGGGGTAGAAGTGCTGATCAGAACTTTTCCTAACTTTAGGATTCAATCCATTGCGGATATCTGTACTGAGAAAAGGCTGGGTAGTGGGGTTGGTGGAATACGTTAGCCTCACACACACATGAGATTATGTGGACCAGTGCCCAGGAATCCACATTGCTAAGTCTGTCCTTCTCTCCCCCTGGACCTGGTGGCTGACATCACTAGCCAGTCAAGGCATTCCTTCCCCTCTGAAACCTAGGACCTTTTGGAACAGCAACACCACATTCTAGACAAACACTGACAAAGGAGATGAAACTGAATTCCAGTCCTTGAGACAACTGAATGGTGCAGGGTGCTCTGAGTACGCCGAGTGGTACAAGAAGACAGAGGACACAGGCCGGGCTTTCATGGATGGGTATAACTTGAGCGCAATCCTGGGAAAGACCACTATGGCCCCAGAGCAGAGAGGGGAATGCGTGGAGCAAACTGGAAGGTTGGACTGAAGATGCTGATCTGTACAGAAGAATGTGCTTATGTAAGGACCAGGAGAAAACAGAGTGAGACAAGAAAGGTGAATCAAGTTGCGCCAAACATGAGAATTCGTCGTGCTGGGAAACAGGGTGGGTGCGGAACTGTGATGTGGTCAAAGTGAGGAAGAAGGCACTGGAGTTAGGGAAGCGGGGGAGGCAGACGGGGAGGCGGGCTGCGGGAGGGAGGGGCTGTGCTGGGGACGGGACGCTGGGAGGGCTGGAAGAAATGCAACTCACTCCCTACTCTGCACTGAGCCCCTTCCGTGTGGAGCACTGGTCTGGTGGCTGAGAATACAGTCAAAAGCAAGACAATCAAGATTATGTTTTAAAGGTGTTTCCGCTGGTCAGGAGAGGCAGGTAAGAAAGGCACTGGTTTAGGTGGGCTATCCCTATCACCGTGATAAGAACACACTAAGTTGATGAGAGCCCTGGAAGGGAGGAGCAGGCTTGGATTCAGCATCAGGAAGCAAGGAGGAGTGGGCCTGAGCTCTGCAGGTGGAGCAAGGGGGAGATCTGGAGGCGAGGAGATCAGTTGGAGAGAGAACAGAAGCGCTCCTGCAGCCCAAGACCCTCAGAAGGAAACGGACAGCGGAGGAAGATCCCACGGACCTTCTATGCCAACAGTTCCCAAGTAGTTTTCTTTTAGGTCTCTGCTATGCTTCTCAAAACTACTGAGAACCCCAAAATGTTTGCTTCATGGAAGTTCTATCTGGTGATATTTATTTTGTTAAATTGATGACATTAAAATATTTATTAACTCATTTTAAGTGAACACTAATACATACTTTAACTAAAAACATCCATTTTCCAAAACAACAACCATTTAGTGAAAAGAATGGCATTTGTACCCTTCTGCAAATCTTTTTAATGCATGGCTTCATAGAAGACAGCTGGATTCTCACATCTGCCTTGAAGTGCTCCATTCATGAGACTATGAATATGAAAAAGACAAACACATTATTACAAAATAGCGTGGAGCCCAGGAACTGCCTGAGAGGGCCTCAGGGATACCAGAGAACATCTGTCCCAGGCCCCTGAGGGGTTGGGAAAGGGAGCCCTGGGGTGGGGAGGAGGTGGTAACAGTGCCCACAAATCTGACAGGTGTTACACAGGTGCTATGTGGGTCGGGTACAGCTCAGTGATAGAGCACGTGTCTAGCATGGGTGCAGCTCTGGGTTCATTCCTCAGTGACACACACACACACATACATACACACTGACGCACGCACGCACGCACGCACGCATGCCGTGGAGTGCAGAGGTAGGCTAGCCATAGTCTAGGGAATTGGGGCTGGTAGCGTGAAGGAGGGCAGCTTCCTAAGAAACGTGAGAGACACTGAGAGAATCCAGGGCTCCTGCAGCTCTCCTTGGTCTCCAGCCTCTTCCACTTCCCCTTCTTTCACCCGTCATTCTCATCCTACGAACACAAGGCCAGGAGATTTTACAACGGGAGGAAGTGCCGGGAATTAACTGGCTCACTCAGTCAAAGCATGTCTTTTCTTGAGTCAAACACTCTGTTTGTTGTTATTGGAAAGAATCAAATAAGAGTTAGCATTCTTTTGAAAACTCAGGTGATCCATTAGTCTACCATTTTAGGAGCTAATATTTTGATTTTTGTTTTAGCTGTCATATGCACAGATTTTTGTAATATTGCGATCAATATGCATTTGCTCTATAGTGTCCTATTTTAACCTATCATGTATACAGTTCCCCACATTTCTATATAATTCTGTATATAAGACCTACTGTTTTGTACCTTATTAGTCTGTCACAATTTATAAAGCTCTGCCCCTAGGGATGAGCATTTCCATTGATTACATTTTCATCTTTCCTGCATGCTGTGGTTAGGATTCTAACAAACAAATATTTTTGCTCCTATTAAATGATTCTGTGTTTAAGACAGATTCTCAGGGGTGGAATAAGGAACTCCAAGAGTATTGCTAGTGTTCTGGGGCTTTCAACTTGGGGAATCCTCTTCCGGCATTAACGGAAATCTACTTTCTGGAGAGATTAGTAACCAACTTCTGGGTAGACCGGCTCCAGATCTTAGGGTCATTCTTGGGGGAAAAAAGCAAAAGGTTTGTAGATGTCTTTATACTAACCTTACAATTTTTCTATAGACTTGAAATTATTTAAAGATAAAAGGTAAACCCATCTTATTTCCTAGGTGAAAGGTCAAGGTCAGAGGTGAGCATCAAGAACACACAGACATGCTGGGCGCACACCTGAGTATTTCTGAGGATGTCACATCCTGAATCCCATGTGTCACCAAGTCTTCACCATCAAATGGAGCCAGAACCTGCTGGTTCCTGCTGCCTCCCTCCTGACTTCCTGATGCAAGCCATCCTCTTCTCTTGCCTTGACTAACTCAGGGGCCTCCTGAACCCAGAAGCTGCAGTGAGCTCTTTAAATTGTAAGTTAGATCCTGGCATCCCTCTGCTTAAAGTCTTGTAAATGCTTCCGGCCTCATTCAGACTAGAAGATGAGAAAGAAGGTCTTTTAAATAATGATGTCTGCACAACAGCGATAAATGCAACCTGCCTGGCAAACAGGGCTGCTGGCCCCCTTTCCCTGAGTTCCCCTGCACCTGCCTTGCCCCTCTGGGTCTCACCTTTACCATTCTCTCTCTTCACCAGTTCTTCCGGCCACTCAGCCTGCTGTGAGATTCTCTAACCTGTTCTCCCTTAGCTTCGTCTTGGTCCATTACTTCCTTCCAGTCCGCAAGCACTGCCTTATTGGAGAGGTCTTTCCTTAATATTTGTATAAAATACGACCCTCTCCTCCACATATCCCACACTTGCTAGCCTCCTTCCTTGTTTTCTTTTTCTCCACTTTACTTACCATCCTCTAATAGTCTCACTTCTCTGGGTATTGTTTTGTTTCTTTCCTCCATAATACATGGTTCAAGATGTAGGAAAATATTTTCTGTCCCCTATTGTATTTCTTGCATCTAAAACAAGTTTTGGCACATAACGAATGCTCAATAAATACGTGTTGAATTGTTAAAAGGCTGTAAGATGATCAGGGTTGATCTGCTTGGTTGTACCTGCAGCTGGAATCGTGAACTCAAAACACATAGTCTTTTCTAAAATTGTGGCCTATTAGTTAAACAGAATCGTGGGTTTTGTTTTGCATACATGTATATGCATGCAACACACTTCAATTATTCCCCAACACCACTCCTTTCCTCCTTCCCTGAATGAGCTGCTATTTGGGTCCCAACATGGTGACCGCTTCGCCTCCTTCAAGCCTTCACAGGCCCTTGTGTGCCAATTCCTGTGTGCTCAGGACCGCGGACATCTGCCTTTCTCCTGAGGGCATCCGACTGAACAACCTGTGTTTCCACCTAGTCTTTTTTCGTATTCTTTTCAGAAACATATTGAAGCATATAGTTTTTAAAAAATTCTTTTGATAATATTTTAAAGTCAGCACTGTATTAAGAAGTTATTTCCTAGGCGCTTATGGAAGATGGGTTGGTGCTGCCCATCTTCCCACTCCTTTCCCAGTGACCTGCTTCATGCTCCTTGTGTTATACGGACAGGAGCTGCCTCAGAGCCTGGGAGAATGCCCTGACTTTTCGTGCCATGACACCTTTGCAATATGGCTTCTTCTGTCTTGAATATTCTTACCAAAGCCTTTTAATGCTTTAAAACTCAACCCAAGCAACTCCATCAAAAGCCTTCTCTGACCCATTAAGCAATGTTGATTTGTCCTTTTTCTATAACATAACCACACTCCATTTTTTCTGATACGCTCGTCATACTCCACTGCCAACGCTTCCTAAAATATCTCCCCTCACATCATATCCTATTATAGATGTTTCCCAAAATAGACAATTTGCTCTTCAAAGGCAAGGATGACATGGCATCCCCTTTACTTAACACAGGATGCCGGCACACAATAGAAAATAAAGGTTTATGAAAACAAGAAGTGAAAGGTTGGAGGCTTCAAGCTCTAGGAACCACAGGGACCTTTCAGCCAGCCCTGGTTTTTATTGATGCCACTAAGTGTGAGATGTCTCTCTTTGATACTCTTTGACTTTGAGGAGGCAGCACCCCTACGGAAGGGTTTACATCTCATATTGTTTCTGATTTTGTTAGCATATAGAACTTTTGGCTTTATTGTCCACACTGTTAGATTCAGTGGTCTTAACTTTCATAAGGTCTTCATTTCTTGCTTTTTCTTCTCTATGGTTCGGCAGTGATCTTTCACTGTCTTGGTGGACAAAATATTTTTACTTTTGAGCCCATGCAGAAATGGAGGAGTATATCATCTCTGCCACATTAAAACACAAAACCTCAACACATGAAGCATGGTCTGCAGCCTCTGCTAGGACAATGTATCAGTCAGCCTGTGTCACTGTGAACAAATACCTGATCTACACATCTCAAAGCAGGAGAGGTTTATTTTGACTCACAGTTTCAGAGGTTTCAGTTCATGATTGGCAGGCTCCAAGACAGAGCTATCATGGCAGAAGGGCCTGGTGGAAGAAAGCACCCCATGTCACCCCATGACAGCCAGGAAAGAGGAAAAGATCCAGAGAAAAGATAGACTCTTGCAAGGTGAATTAGCCAGCTTTCTTGTGTTGAGATGGAACACATTATCTGACACTCAAAGCTTAAAGGAAGAAAGATTTAATATGGCTCATGGTTTCAGGAGATTCAGTTCATAGCCACCTGGCTCCCAGGCAGGAGCATCATGGAGGAAGGGCAAGGTGCAGCAGAGCTGCTTAGTTCAGGGCAACTGGGAAGCAGAGGAGAGGAACAGTGCCAGAGAGGAGGAGGCAGGAATGAGTTATAGTGCCCAAGGTCACACTTTCATGACCAACCCAGACACACCTAGAAGGGTGTCCCTCCAATCCCCTAGATGGCTCCCAGGCCAGTAACTTGATACAATGAAGTTGACCTGAGCAGAACTTCCCCCAGGGACACAGTTCTTCCCCTATTTTTTACCTGCCTGCCCCTACAAGACTTTATATTGGTCTCTGCACTGGAAATGTTGTTTTTGTAGCCATCTAGAACTGACCCTTTTTAAACAACCTTATTTAGAAACACATGGAAGCACAGAGTTTGACCATTAACACACAGTGGGTTCCAACTGCTAGATCTTAACCCTGAAGAGACAAGAACTTTCTCTTTTGTCATAGTTTAAGCTAGTGTTAAACATGGTATTTCTCACATATTAAATATTTGTCTAGTGGCAAAAGAAGGAAGGAAATTAAGATAGACAGAATAAGGAGCAAAATGAAAGAAACACAAAATAAATGATGGAAGGAAAGACCAAAAGAAAGAGCCTGAAAAAAGAACTTCTGTTTTTGCTTAAAAATGAAACACTGTTGGCTGAGGTAGGAGCAAAGTCAAGGGAGGCAGGATTAAGAGGGAGTCTCGGGGAGTGGGGAGTAGGTACAACTCACTTTGAGGGTCTTTGTGCTATTTTGCATTTCTGAGAACACTTGTGGCTCTTCCTGAAGTTTTATTTTGAGGCTTAGAGCTCTTTGATAATAACAAAAATACGTAGAAGTCATAAAAAGTGCTGTTGAAGACTTTTGGGGGTCCCTTGAGTATCTAACGTCTCCTCATATCCTTTACCACATTGTGAATTACAATACTACATATTTAAACTACAATTTGTTGGCATGAGATCCAAATAGAACCACCCAAGGGCTCTTCCCACCCTGCCACTTCTCTGTGTGGGGCTAAAAAATTGACTCCCACTCCCCCTTGCCCTGGGTGGGTCCAGAAAGTAAACAAACCAGAGGGGGGGACCCTGTAGTCGACCACAAGCGTCAGGGAGTCCGACAAATGGAAGAAGCCCCAACACGAGACACTGAAGAGTTTAGTTAGTGTTCTCTGACTGTGGAGAACACGTGGTGGGCCAGCCAGGATCTTTTCCCATTAACACAGACACTGGCGCAGCACGAGTCAGTCTGTGTGATGTCTGGTAGCCCCTGTCGCCTGCTATAGAGTCTGCTTCTCCGCACTCGACACTCAAGCTTTTTACACAGCAAAGCTGTGGGGGCTTCACAAAGGCCGAATGCCTTTGATATGAAGGAGACCTGGCTGCCTCCACGGGCCTCCCTGGGTGGTAGAACCCACAGCTCCTTCCTGGGCAGGATCTGCTCCATGGGCTGAGAACCCAGGATGTCTTGTTGATCAGAAGATCTCAACAGTAATCGTGAAATCCACCTTAATACCACCACCAGCAAGTGGCAACCCTTTTCTTTCTATCCTTTTAGTGTGGATAGAATATGAAAGTTCAGGTCTTAGAATGAGGCTGGTTTTGGATTTTAAATCTTCACTTACTGGGGTGGGATGTGAGACCTCTGTAAGTGCTGCTTTTCTCATTTTTGAAGTGGTAATATTTTTAAAATGATTATTTAGGTTATTTCATTTAAACTTCTTAGCAACATGCCTGGCATGTATCAACTATTAAATATTAGCTGTTGTAAAAGTTTTTAAAGTTTTAATGTGTGCCCACACAGGAATAGAAATCCATCCATCCATACAATTCATACATTCATGCAGAAATGTCAAAATGCTTGTAGTACCAAACTGTAAAAGAGCCTATCTCTCAAAAATGAATGTTTGTTATTGTTAAAAGTATAAATTCTGATTTATATACTTTTCTATATACCTTCATATGTATGTATGTATTTGGTCTTGGTACATTGCTCAGGCTAGCCTGGAACTTGCAAAACTCTTGATTCAGCTTTCCAAGTAGTTAGTATCTGAGCAAAATCACAAGATAATGTGCTATCAAAAGAATAAAACCATCTAAACATAAAGATCCAGTCAGGTAACAAGCAAGAAAAATGAACAGACATTTCACAGAGGAAGAAATATAAATGGTCAACAAATACAAGAAAAAATGTTCAACATCTCTGGCCATTAGAGAAATGCAAATTAAAACAATGCCAAGATTTCATCTTACTCTGGAAAGAGTGGAAATCATTAGGAAATCAAAAAACAACAAACGATGGTAAGGCTGTGGTGAAAAAGGAACCCTCCTTCATTGTTGATGGGAATATAAACTAGTATACTCATTATGGAAATCAGTACAGAGATTTCTCAAAGAACTGAAATTAGAAATTCCATATGACCCGCAATCTCCTTCTAGATATCTTCCCCGGAGATTAAGACATCATACTATAGCGATACATACATACCAATGTTTATAGGAACACAATTCATAATAGCTAAGTGCAGGAAGTGGCCTGTATACCCATCAACAGATGATTTGATAAAGAAAATGTGGTATCTATATAGAGTGGAATATTACTCAACTATAAAGATGACAAATTTGAGACATTTGTAGGGAAATAGATACACCTGGAAAATAAAATAACCAGACACACAAGCCTAAATACTGTATGGTGTCTCTCACTTGAGTGAGGCAGAGTACAAAAAGGGTGAAGGATGGATAGAAGGGGACAAGGGGGTGCATCTCTTGAAATAGGGAAGTGTGGTCCAAGGGAACCAGGGTAAGAGGTGAGGAGGAGGGGACAGGAAATAAGTAGAATAAAGATGTTCCACGTGTAGGAAGCTAATAACCTGCTTATAGCCCACAGCATGAGCTAAGGCTAACAGTATCCACAAGAATGAAAATGTAATAGGACAGTTGGGGAAGGAGAGAGGGAGGGAGTCAGGAGATCGAAAAAAGGAAAGAAGCTGTGATACGTATGTGTCGCCACTCCCAAGATGATTGTAAACTGCATGAATTGCAAACATGGACTAATAGAATAAAAAACTTAATAAAAAGCAAGACGGTGTTCTAATACTAGCCTTAAATAGTTGCATGAATTTTAAAGACATTAAGACAAAAATAATTTTTAAAACATTTACCAAGACACTGTTTCTGATATTTTTTCATTTCTGTTAAAAATCTGAGGTTCCATCTAGAATCATTTCCCTTTAGCTGAAGAAGTTACTCTAGCATTTCTCATACTGCACACTGAAAAAGATGGTATTAGGTATCAATTATTTGAAAATAACAAATTTCTCCTTCTTTCCAATTTAAAGCTATTGTTTCACTGCCTTTAGGCCTTTTATTCCCAATATTTATTTAATTGGCACATAAAATTGTATGCAGTATATTAATTGTATATGATATTTTTTCCAAATACATGTTGTGGAACAGCTATATTGAAGAAATTAACACATGCATTACTTCATATGAATTGTTTTTTTTGTGGTGAGAACACTTACAATGTATTCTCTTCACAATTTTCAAAACTATAATACATTTGTGGGGTTTTCCCACGTATTTTCATTCTCAGGAAGCCAGGATTCCCTGAGACTTCTGTTGCATCAGTAAAGTACCTTGGCTCCAGAGAAGGGTAGGTAGACCTGAAATGTGGGAAACACTGAGCAACACATTAGGCTTTTCCTCAGTCAATAACAATTCAAGAGTCTTAAAAGACTAGCTTTTATTAAGACAATAAA
This sequence comes from Heterocephalus glaber, assembly GCF_053883595.1. Lineage (NCBI taxonomy): Eukaryota > Metazoa > Chordata > Mammalia > Rodentia > Bathyergidae > Heterocephalus > Heterocephalus glaber. The sequence continues at coordinate 3,049,494 of NW_028258293.1, forward strand.
AACTCACCAAATTCCCCAAATTTCCCTTCCCACATCAAGAACTAAGCTAGAGATCTAAGCATAGAGTTTTCTCAAAATCCACTGTGGAGAGTGAGGTATTAGAGAAAAGCAGCTTTTCCAAGACTGTAAGGAATAACATAGGAGGGGCTGGGAGAAGAGAAAAAACTGTGGTGAGATCAGGTTGGATTTTTAAACCGCTACACTCTCAGAATGGGCCAGGCTTTTCCAGGTGGACCTTCTACATCTCTGCCATGTGCACAAGAGGACAGCAGCTGAGGGACAGACTGAGGAAGGTAGCCTTCATGTACACATGTGAGACAGTGCTCTGGATTGTTTCCGGCCTTGGGATGCACGATGTTTAGGCTTTGGGAGCTGCCTGGGGACTAGGGGAGCACACTTCTGGGTGTTTCTGCTGAGTTTTGGGGTTGTGACCCTGGTCAACATCCAGCCCCGGCTCCTTCCTCTCTGGCACTTGATCTGCTTCCCAGGCAGCATGAACTGAGCATCTCTGCTCCATCAAGCACTTACTCCATAATGTTCCTGCCTTGGAGCCAGTTGACCATGGACTGAATCCCTGAAACTGTGAGCTGAATAAACTTTTCCTCCTTTAAGTTGTGGATGTTAAGTATTATATCTCAGTGACAAGAAAGCCAACTACTGCAAGCATGATGTATACTTTTTTTTTGTATTAAATTCTTTTATTGGTACATTGTAGGTATACAACACAATTACATTTCTCATTGGGAATTGTGCCTTTACATAATGCATCTTGGTTCTTATTTTTTCCCCATTCCTAGCCCTCCCTTCACGCCCTCCACCCTTCCCTATTTACAAAGAATTTATTTCCATTTTTTCCATTTCTCATCATTTTTCCTTTCCCTTCTTTCCTTTCCCCTGCCCCTCCCACTACCTCTATCCCTTTGGACCTTTTCTTCCTATTTTGCATTATTGATTATTCATTCTAATCATTGGTACATTTTAGGTATACAATATAATGATATTCATCATTGGAAATTTGCAACTTTACATAGTCTCTCTTGGTTCTTATTTTTCACCCTTGCCCAGCCCTCCCTTCAACCCCTCCAGTCCTCCCTATTGACAAAGATTTTGTTCCTATTTTTCCATTTTCTCATATTAATCCCATTCCCTTCTATCCTTTCCCCTAGGCCTCCCACTTCCTTCCCCTTTGCCCCTTTTCCTCCTATTTCACATTACCTATTATACATTTAGTCCTTATTTACACTTTCAGTTTCTCACACTAGAGAAACTATTTGGTATTTACACATGTGTGTCCTATTTATTTCACTTAAGAGCATCGCCCCAATGCGCATCCACTTAGCTATAAATGTCTCTAATTTCTCATTTTTTATGGCTGAGTAGTACTCCATTTTATTAAAAAACCACATTTTCTTTATCCAGTCTCCAGTTGATGGGCATTTGGGCTGTTTCTAAGTTTTAGCTATTACAAACTGCACTGCTATGAACATGGGTGCACATATATCACTGTGGTATGATTCTTTTAATTCTTTGGGGAAGATCCCCAGCAGCGGAATAGTGGGGTCAAATGGGACTTCCAGTCCTAGTTCTTTGAGGTATCTCCATACTGATTTCCACAGTGGTTGCACCAGTCTACAACCCTACCAGCAGTGGAGCGGGGTTCCTCTTTCCCCAGAGCCCTGCCAGCATTTGTTATTGGTTGATTTCATGATAGCAGCCATTCTTTCTGGAGTGAAGTGGAATCTCAGCATTGTTTTCATTTGCATCTCTCGAATGACCAGTGATGTTGAACATTTCTTCATGTATTTATTTGCTATTTCTACTTCTTTGTCTGAGAAATGCCTGTTCATTTCAGATGCCCATTTTTGTATTGGGTCTTTAAATTTGGGAGGTCTGATCTTTTCAAGTTCATTATAGATTTGAGATAGTAGACCTTTGTCTGAGGAAAAGCAGGTGAAGATTTTTTCCCACATTGTGGGTTGTCTCTTCACACTGCTGGTGGTTTCTCTTGCTGTGCAGAAGCCTTTTAATAAGAAGAGATCCCATTTGTTGATTGTTTGTGCTAGTTCATGGGCAATTGAGGTTTTGTTCATAAAATCTTTTCCTACACCAATGTCTTCAAGGGTTCTACCTAACCTCTGTTCCAACTGGTTCAGAGTTTCTATTTTAATATTTAGATCTTTAATCCATTTTGATTTTAGTTGAGTGCATGGTGAGAGATACAGGTCTAGTTTTAATCTTTGGCAAGTTGAAGCCCGATTTTTCCAGCACCATTTATTAAAGAGGCTATCTTTCCTCCAGTGAGGGTGTTTGGCTCCTTTGTCGAAGATGAGATGGCTGAGTGTGTCTGGCGTTGTTTCTGCATCTTCTAATCTGTTCCACTTGTCCTTAGGTCTTTGCCAGTACCATGATGTTTTTATCACAGTAGCTTTGTAGTATAGTTGCAGGCTGGGGATTATGATACCCCCTGCCATGTCTCTGTTACCTAGAATTGCTTTTGCTATTCTGAGTCTCTTCTTGTTCCAAATGAATTTTTGGATTGTTTTCTCGAGGTCTATGAAATATGCTGCTGGGATCTCAATTGGAATTGCATTAAATCTATGTAGCAGTTTTGGAAGTATGGCCATTTTCACTATATTAATCCTTCCTACCCAGGAGCAGGGGATGTCTGTCCATTTTCTGATATTATCTTCAATCTCTCTTTTCAGAGTACCATAGTTTTCAGAGAAGAGGTCTTTGATTTCTTTCATTAGGATGATTCCTAGGTATTTCAGTTTTTTGGATGCTATTGTGAAAGGAATTATTTGCCCTATTTCTCTCTCAGTGAGTCTGTCATTGGTGTAGAGGAAAGCTATTGATTTTTGTGTGTTGACCTTGTAACCAGCTACTTGACTGAATTTGGTTATTAAGTCTAGAAGACTTTTGGTGGAGTTCTTGGGGTCTTCTATATAGAGTATCATGTCATCTGCAAATAATGACAGTTTGACTTCTTCATTACCTGTCTTTATTCCTTTTATTTCTTTCTCTTGTCTAATTGCTGTGGCTAATGTTTCCAGAACTATATTGAACAAGAGTGGTGATAGTGGACATTCTTGTCTTGTTCCTGATTTGAGTGTGAAGGATTTCAGTTTTTGACAGTTTAGTATGATATTGGCTGTTGGTTTTTCATAGATGGCTTCTATCAGTTTGCGGTAGAGACCATCTGTTCCAATTTTTTGTAGGGTTTTCATCATAAATGCATGTTGGATTTTGTCAAATGCTTTTTCTGCATCTATGGAGATAATCATATGGTTTTTTTCCTTGGCTCTATTGATATAGTGTATTACATTGATTGATTTTCATGTATTGAGCCATCCCTGCATCCCTGGGATGAATCCCACTTGATCAGGGTATATGATCTTCTTGATGATCTTCTGCATTCTGTTTGCCAGTATCTTATTAAGGATTTTTGCATCTATGTTCATTAGTGAGATTGACCTATAGTTCTCTTTTTCAGTTTGGTCTTTCTCTGCCTTGGGGATCAAGGTGATGGTTGCTTCCAGGAATGAATTTGGGAGTATTGCTTCCCTTTCAATTTCATTGAAGAGTTTAAACAGTAGTGGCAGCAGTTCCTCCCTAAGTGTCTTGTAGAATTCAGCAGTGAAGCCATCAAGGCCCAGGCTTTTCTTAATTGATAAGTTTTTAATTACATTTTCAATTTCATTGGTTGATATTGGGTTGTTCAGAATTTTTAGGTCTTCTTCATTCAACTTTGGTAATTCATATGTATCTAGGAATCTGTCCATTTCTTCTGTGTTGTCCATCTTATTGGCGTATAGGTTCTGGAAGTAGGTATTGATGCTCCTCTGGATTTCTTCTGGGTCTGTTGTAATTTCACCCTTTTCATTCCTAGTTGCATGGATTTGGGCCTTTTCTTTCCTTTTTCTGACAAGGTTGGCTAAAGGTTTGTCAATTTTGTTGATTCTTTCGAAGAACCAACTCTTGGCTTCATTGACTTTTTGTATCATTCTCTTAGTCTCCATTGCATTGATTTCTCCTCTGATCTTTATAATTTCCTCCCTTGTATGAGCTTTGGGGTTGTCCTGCTCTTCTTTTTCTAGAAGCTTGAGGTTCAGCATCAGGTTGTTTAATTGGGCTCGTTCTGTTTTCCTAATATGCTTATTCACTGCAATGAATTTCCCTCGTAAGACTGCTTTCATTGTGTCCCATAGATTCCGATATGTTGTATTGTCATTGTCATTTAATTGAAGGAACTGTCTGATTTCTTCTTTAATTTCCTCTGTGACCCATTGGTTATTCAGAAGTGTGTTGTTCAATTTCCACTGTTTATGAAATTTTTTGAGTTTCTTTTGCTATGGATCTCCAATTTCATCACACTATGGTCTGATAATGTACAGGGGATAACTTCAATTCCTTTGCACTTACTTATGTTCCATGTGTGAGTATGTGGTCTATTTTGGAGAATGACCCATGTGCAGCTGAGAAGAATGTGTATTCTGATTTTGTGGGGTGGAAGACTCTGTAAACATCTGTTAAGTTCATTTGCTCAAGAGTTCGATTGAGTTCTAGTATTTTGTTACTTATTTTTAGTCTAGTTGATCTATCTATTTGTGACAGTGGGGTGTTGAGATCCCCCACCACAATTGTATTAGTGCATATATGCCTTTTCATGTCCGTTAGTATTTGTTTTATATAGTTGGGTGCACTAGTGTTTGGTGCATAGATATTTATGATTGTCATCTCTTCCTCTTGGATTCTTCCCTTTACAAGGATGTAGTGTCCTTCTTCATCTCTCTTAATTAGTGTTGGTTTGAAATCTACTTGATCTGCAAAGAGGATAGCTACTCCTGCTTTTTTTTGGGTTCCCATCACATGGAGTATTGTTTTCCACCCTTTACCTTTCAGTCTATGAGTTTCCTTTTGAATTAAGTGTGTTCCTTGTATGCAGCATATTGTTGGATTTTGCTTCTTGACCCATTCTGCCAGTCTATTTCTTTTGATTGGTGAATTGAGACCATTAACATTGATGGTTATAACTGAAATGTATTGACTTGTCTTCTCCATGACTTTTTCTTTTTGTTGGGTTCTCCCCCTGTACATTTAATTTCTTGTCATGCCAGATGGGTTCATTCTGCTTTGCTTCCTGGGGTTATGATCCTCAATGTCTGTTCCTAGGATATTGTGTAAAATTCTTTGGAGTGCTGGTTTGGTATTCACAAAGTTCCTAAAGTGCTCTTTGTCATGAAAGTATCTTATTTCTCCATCCGTTTTGAAAGATAGTTTTGCAGGGTACATCAATCTGGTTTGGAGGCTGTTTTCTTTTAGGGCTTGGAATATGTCCTTCCAAGCTCTTCTTGCCTTGATGCTTTGTGTTGAGAAGTCTGCTGTGATTCTGATGGGCTTTCCTTTGTATGTGATTTGTTTCTTTTCTCTGACTGCTTGGAGAACTTTGTTCTTCTGTTGTGTTTGTGGAATCTTAACAATTATATGCCTATGTGTAAATTTTTTTTGATCAAGGCTATTTGGAGTCCTATATGCCTCACTTATCTGTATGTCAAGCTCTTTTCCCCTGCTTGGGAAGTTTTCTGCCATTATTTCTGTGAAGAGATTTTTTATGTCATCTCCACTCTCTTCTGTTTCTTCATTGAGCCCAATCAGTCTTATGTTATTCTTCTTTGCATCATCTAGCAGCTGCTGGATTGATTTCTCATGTTCCCTTATAATTTTGAAGCAATTTTTCTTTTCCTGGTCACTAATTGCAATCTTATCTTCTATATGTGAAATTCTGTCCTCACATTGGCTCATTCTGCTGTGCAGACTTTCAGTGGAGTTTTTCATGTCCTGGAAATCTATTTGCATCTGTTTTATGGATTCCATTTGTTTCTTATGTTGGGATTCCATCACGTTCCTGAGCTCCCCTCTAGATTTATTAATCATGTCTTGCACTAGGGGAACAATTTCTCCTGTTATTTAAGAAATTTTTTCTGATTTCATTTTTTCCAGATCCCCTTTTGTTGCCAGTTCAGTGGGTCCAGGTGGTTGAGTATCAGAGTGTTGCATCTCATTTCCCTTTGGGGTTGCTGTAGGTGATCTGGAAGTCTGGTTTTGAGACTTATTTACGTGTTTTCTCATTTCGACTGGAGCAGGGGGCTGTTAGCGCCTGCACGGATTACCTCCTCTGAGCTGGGTGAGGTGGGCCAGGGTCTGGGAGCAGCGGTAGGGATGGTGACCCAAAAGCCCTTTTCTGTGGGCTGGGAGCAGTGGGAGGGATGGTGGCAGGGAAGCCCCTTCCTTTGGACCAGGAGCAGTGGGATGGTGGCTCAGAAGCCCCTCCCTCTGGGCCGGAAACAGCGGGACTCAGTACCTTGGTCTGGTGGTCTGGTGTCCTCTGAGTCTTTGTAGTGTGGAACCAGGTGGCTGCCTGTCTGCAGCAGGGTGATTCAGTGTCTTCCGTGCAATTCAGGACCTCAGTAGGGCATGCACAGACCTGCTTATCTGCAGTGGACTGATTTGGCATGTTCTCTGTGACTCGGGACCTCAGTAGGGCATGGGCAGACCTGCCTGTCTGCAGCGGGGTGATTTGGCATCTTCTGCGCGACCCATGATGTATACTTTAAGAATGGAATGAAGTTGCTTTAGAAGGCTAGTGTACTGATAAAATCCAGGTTAGGAGAAGAGAGCCACAAAGTGCCAGGAATTTATGATCACAGGGAGAGGTAACGCTCATGGTTAGCAGTGATAAGTCTATGTAGTTCTCACCCCAGTACCGATTAGTCACTAAGAATTACTAAGAATCAGTGAAGAGTGACCAGACATAAAGCAGACTATCCACACCTAAATTCAGAAGGCTAACACTTGGATTAAGGCTTCTATCATTGTGATTTTATCAAAGCTATTCACGTATAGCCCAATAGGTGTAAGGTAAGAAGAAGAGGAAACAGGGAAAAGCTAGAGAGAGAGAGAGAGAGAGAGAGAAAGAGAGCCCCAAAAGATATTATTAATGGCAGACAATTTTAAAAGGCAAGATCAATGTGCTTATGTTCTACCTCATACTGGTTTTTATTTGTGTCAATTTCTTTGCAGGATTGGGCTAGATATGATAAGTGCTCAGTGTGTACTTGCTAATTTGACTTGCAAACCTCTCAACTGAGAAGATTTGGACTCTCTTCTCCTCTCTCATCACAGTGACCCAACAATTCCCTTGCTCAATATATATCATGAAGAACCATCTACTCATTCAAATATATAACCATGTACTTTGAAGCAGTTTGTAATAGCTCTTTGTTAAATTTCTGGAAAGAAAGTATCAATCAAGATCTTGGTAAACAAACTTTGCTACATTCATAAAAACTTATGTAGTCATTTTTTAAAAAATGAAGTAGATTTCAAGTTGTTGATATAAAAAGATCTCCAAAATATTGAGGAAAGCCAAGAATAGGACTTGATTTCTATACACACAAAAAGTTGTATATAAAGCGTGCCTCTGGGGACAGAGAAAATGGAGACTTTTTATGTTGTTTCTTTTTTAAACCAGTATATTGTTTTTTAACAAAAAAGTAAAATTCATGTCTCAATCCTTTCTCTAAATCTTCTATTAGGAAGAAAATAAAATGTGGAAATTGAGTCTTTCATATGGTTTATTTTACAATATCTTCCTTTTAGCTTTACTAAATTTCACCCGTAAAATCACTTTTTGTAGAGCTCATGGGGAAAATGAATCTAAAACTAAAAAGTAAAAAGCCCCTTATTCTGCCTTCATTTAGATGCCAATGTTTTACTCCTTCTCCAGAGTTTTCTGCCTCTGAGGCTGGGGCAAAGGGGCTTTCAGCAAGGGAGACAGGTGGAATTTGTTTATTTACTTTCCAGTATGAAGGTCTACAATCTCCTCTGTTACAAAACCCACAGCAAAGAGATGACAAAATGATTTAGTGGAGGACATCATCCTGAGAAGATAAACAGACTCTAAAATTGTTTTGGCCTGAAAAATCAATTCAATTGTCTGTAGGCTTCACGGGATGAAAATCACCTTTCTTGGGGAAAATACTATTTTTGCCTCTGAAAAGACCAAACCAACATCAGGGAGGAAGGAAGCCTTTTTTTTTTTAAATGAGTTTGCAGAGGAACAGGGCCCCTACACACACTATTTTGGGGCTGAGTTAAAACCTTGTCCTCCTTTATTGTTCTCCCAGCTGCCTGGCCTTGTGCACTTGAGCTGCAGAATGGAGAGGCCAAACGCTGTGTCATCCTGGCAAGAGGACAAACTGATGTCCTGATGAGTGCAGACAAAAGAGAGCTCTGAAGGTGAGAGAAGGTGCGCTGTAAAGAAGCGCCAGGCAGCACATTATCCCCTGGTGGAGAGTCAGCAGCCCCAGCACCCGCAGGTGCTGTCCTGAGCGACGCACCTAGGGGAGGACAGTTGCTGTGGGTTATCTGCAAGGAGAGACAGAAGCATGAAGAGGCCTGCAGCAACCTCTGGGAGGAGATGCTGGTCTGGCCATGGATGCTGTGGTAGAAACTACCGAGCTCCTTGGGAGGAAAAATGTTCGAATGGGGGAGTGCTATGGCGGTGGTGGTGGGACTAGCGAGGTTTGGAAGAATCAAAGTCAAGTTCACGTGGCCCAGTAAAAATGACTGATTGTTTGAGCCAAAAATCAACGGAGACCTGGATGGAGACGGCATGAGGGATGTGAGCATCCACACGCACCTTCTACTGGCAGGAGCTGCCGTGTTGTGTTCCTTCATGTAATCCTAGGAGTGCCCATGCGAAGCTGACCTAGACAGCATCTCCTTACAGATGAGGGAACAGAGCTGGCGGGGGTCATGCGGTGGCTGTCCCACCACCAGTAAGCAAGGGAGCCAGCGCTCTGCCTTTACGCCAAAGCCTGCAAGCTCTCCCCACCTCTCTCTGTCACCCTGGGGACCTAAGGAAGCTCAGGGTCAGTTCATCCTTGTGACTTGCCATCTGTACACGCTCCATTTCAGCAATCTCTCTCCTCTTCTCTTTCTATTCTCTACCAACCAAATACTCTAAATTCGGGACTTACATTTTTTTTTATCCATATAACAGCCCTGAGATTTAACTGTGGGTTCTCTTCGTTTTATAGCTATAGGAGACTCACTCGTCAAGTAATGGCGAAAACGCTGCCTGGTGTTACTCCCAACAAGAGCACCATGGGAGTTTAGAGCAGACTCTCCACCTCGGCTGGAGCTGGGGTGAGCGCAAGGCTGGAACCCAGGCGCTGAGATTGTCCTGGAGAAACCTTAGCCTCCACTAGATGGCACTGTAGAAATGCTTTGAGCCGCCCGGTGGGTGGGTGGCTTCCTTGGGAGAGCTGTCTCTGCCCACCAGACCTGCCTCCCCTAGGGAGTGAGTGCAGCGGTCCAGTTCTCCTCATAGTGGGCCGCCCAGCTTTTCCTCAGAGCTCTCTGTTCTGACGCATCCCTTTATCCATCGCTGTCGGGAAGGGGATCATGAATGATTTATCACTGATGACTCATCATTAATGAAAATTTCCAATGATTAATCTTTAAAATCTCCTTTTCTTGGGAAGCTGGATTTCCCCAGGCATTCTGTCCCCAGAAGAAAGAACCAGGCTGTACTGAGCACTCTCCCTTCTCAAGCCACAGGTCGTCCCTGGCCTGGGTTCGTTCTGAAGACAGTTCCCTTGTGGGTGAGGAACAACTGCCGCTTGAGTGAGGAGCATTTGTGGGCCTGGAGCTCTGCTCTCAGAGATACAGGGCGGGGTTAACTCTGGGACCATCTGCCGGTCCCACAGACCTGGGCTCCAGTGAAACCATGGATACCAGGGAATATAATCAACCATGGCTATTTTGCTCCTTCCCGATCATATGTGAAGATGATCTTTGTTTATTTTCTATATTCTGATTCAACCTTAGCAGTAAAATCAGTGTTTTACCCTGGAGGTATGGCTGAAAAATTTGTTCTCTCTATTTGCTTAGATGAACAATTGAATGTGCACTTTCCGTGCCCTGTTCAGACTTCATTTTCATGATCACATCTTTCTCCACCGCTGTACTAGGCTTGGGATCCATTGTTATATTTTTACATAATGCTCTGCACTTACCTCCAGACTAATTAATTGCCTGTAGTGTTTTAAATGTGTTTTCCCTAGTGGGTCTGGAGGGTCACAAGAGAAATACCTTTTTCTCTCTTGTTCACTACTGATTCCTCAGAACTTGGCATGTACCTTCCAGAGAGTGGTACATAGATATATCCTGGAACTGAAAGAGCATATGTTTTAGCCTTTCTGTTCAGCAGTCCTGTGGGAGATCTATGATATATATTTGCAGGGTACATTTAGTTTTGGAAAATATAGGAGAGCCCAGCAGGGTCAAGAAGGGATGTACATTTCTCTTTGTAGAGACAGGAAAATTACCTCCTAGACTGTATGTGTAAGATCTAAAAGGAAAATACTTAGTTTTGGGTGATTTGAACAGAATACAATCAAATGATTGGATTTTGGATATTATATTGCATTTTTACCCCCTGGGTTCTTATTTACAATGATGATTAAGCAAACGCTTTCTGAGTTTTATTTGAATTACAGTTTTGACATGATAAACTTTTATTCTACCAGAAACTTTTATTTCTTTGTTTCTAAACTTTATCTTGGTTATGATATCTGCAATGGAGCTCATCTGGAGAGAAGTTAGCAGTGATGTATTAGAGATGGCCCTGGAGCCCTGTTCAGGGAAGCTGATGGATCCCTGTGTGGCTCTGTGTGAGCCACCTGCTGTCTCTGAGCTTCACTGTCCTTGCCTGTGAAATGCAGGATTGGGTTTACAGGATGATGTGGCAGGTGGCTGGGGACAGGGTCTTACTCATCCTTACTCTTGGTCTTTACAACTTGGGGTGATCGCCTCACTTTGAAAGTAGGCCAAATCTGGGGCTTTCACAGACAGGTTACAAAAGGGTAGGAGCTGAAGGATGTCTCTGGCCGACAGGAAGTGAGGCACCGAGGTCCGAGGTCCAAAGGCCTGGAGTCACTGAATCCTGCCGCAACCCATGCAAGTGAACCCAGAGAGACTCTCCTCAGTCAGGACCTCACCGGTACCTCGCACCTTGACTGCAGCCTTGAGAGAGACCTTGAAGCTGAGTACCAGAAGCAGAGATAAAGTGCGCTGTGTCGAGCCTGTAGATTTTGAGGAAACTTGTTATGTCACAATGGACAACTAGCACAAAATGGCTTCCAGAGTGGTTGACAACTTACACGTGAGTTCTCACCTACAGAGCCTCTTTGTCCAGGGACACTTCCCTCCCCTCCCCTACCAATACTGCCTGCCCCCAGGTTGGGAGGATGAAAACATCTGGTGTTATGTCTAGCTGCGAGAGAGGCGCCATAGTAATAATGACAGATGGGGCCAAAGAGTCATTTTGATTAGGTTATGGTCAGATAGATTCAGTGTCTTGAGCCTCAGGATTTCATTTGTGCAGTAAGGACGCTGGAGTGGAGCAGAGGTCCCAGAGCATGGTCCCTGAGCAGTGCCATTAGCATCATCTGAGGACTTGGAAATTCAAACCCTGCAGCCTCACCACACACCTACAGATCTGGAAACCCTGGAGTTGGAGGCTGCCCTGGTGTTGCACCAAGATGATCTCGATGTACGCAAATTCAAGAACCACTGGGCTCGACGTTCTTTGATTCTCCTTACAACTCTACTAAGCAACAATCCAGCACAAAAAGAAATGGCATTGATCACGCACCAGAGTTTGTAAAAGGACTTTATATTCACTACCTCATTGAATCCTCATAATACCCTTAAGGCAGACACTTATTATCCCTATTTCTGGTAAGATCTCTAAGGTCCTTGCTGGATAATGTCAGGGACAAAGTTTATTCATCTTTACGCTCTATAAACTTCGTGTAGGTTTCATTGTTTCTGTATGTTTGCATTAGAGGATACTCATGTTTAGAAATGAAGAAATGAAAGAGAGAATGGACCAAAGGATAAAAGTCATAGTGAGGCCTGGTTGATATCGTGGGTACCACAAGGTCTGAGATGCGTCGGGCTTTCTTGTTGCCTCTTAGAACAGCATGAGGAAGTAAGCACCAAAGCTATCTACCATGAAGCTGGCCTTTATCCGAGGCAGCCAGACTCTTGGTTCCCAGTGACAGCTGTAGAAGAATCGCAGAAGACATCTATTCTTTTCCCCAGAGAGTGCCCCTGGGGGAGAAATTACAGAAGGAAATGTATATCATAAGCAAAGATTTGAAATGATATTCAGATATTTTAGTCAGACTGTGCCTGGTACCTTCCCAAAATTAAAAAGGAGGAGCACAAAACAGCCATAGTTATGCTCCCCATTCTTGGGACCTTTTAATTGGGTTAGCAGGGTTATTTGGGTTGGCTCTACATTCTTGCTAGATCTGGTTTCTTTGTCAAAAGCACAAACAACAATAACAACAAAAATCAGACTCATTGATTCTCTCAAATATCTCAAACAAATATACAGTTAGAACTTACTGTGAGTTCAGCAACATGTTGTACATTATTCAGAATCATTATCATGACACGGTGTGCATGTGTGTGTGTACATGCCACTTCCTTTTCCATTTTTCCTTAATACTGCTGTGCAGGATTTCAATTTCACTACATATTTGTTCACAGTTATCCTGTAAAGAAGTTACAGTTCCTGTCATAATTTTGCAGATAACTTAGGCACAGTGAGGTTAAAAGTATGTAGCTTTAGGTCACAGTGGCAAACTGGGGTCCAACTCCAAGCAATCTGGCTCTAAATTCAAAGTTTTTAACTGTTGCTTTTCATTCTAATCAGTCTTGAACAAAATTAAGGAGTCTACTTGGGCTCTGTTTCCTGGTGGGTGCAGTCACTGTCTCACGTAGGTTGGAAATCTATGAACTTGTAAGTGTAGCTCGTTTATTCTTTCCTTCCATGCCGCAGTATGATTTTTTCTTCCAAAATACAATCATGATACAGAAGTAAGATACAGCCATTTCTCCAAAAATGTGGAAAACAGAAGAAAAGATTCATTGGTCCAAGCAAATTAGAAATCCAGCATGGCAAACTCCGTTAGGGTTCAGGCCCTGGCAATAATCTGATACTGGAAGCTTTGCTTCTGGACCAAAGCTTGAAGCATCCTTTCTTCTGGCAGGAAGGTGTCATGTGCTGCAGCAGAGTAGTTCTGTCAACCTGTCTCCAGCCTGTAGCACTGTGGGAACACAACAGCCTTCTTTCACTCCACCCGAAGTGGCAGATTGCCTGTGACCCATGTGGGGTCCTCCATTGGAAAATTCTCTTCCGTGAACTTCCGTGGACAATACCATCTCTCAATCTGACTTTGTCTAGGCAGCTGAGAAGATACACCAGTCACATGACTAAATCTCTCCCCCAATGCCTGTGTGATGGAATTTTGCGACCTTTCCATCCTTCTGAAACAGTACCAAAAAGGTATCTGGCCACATCCTCACTTTCTCTCCAGATCAGTCTTTCTTGATGGGACATCTTCCAATTTTAGCATCTTTCAATTGGAATATAATTAAAATTTCCCAAATCATCAAGTCCCAGTTCCTTTCTCTTTAACAATTATCCCATCAACCTCTCTCCTTTGTATTTTACTCTCAGCAGCAAGACAAAACCACTCTCTACCTTCAGTGACTTGCTTGGAGTTCTTTTCAGTAAATATTCAACTTCACTCTTATGTTCTGCTGTTCACATAATGGTAAGACACAAATCCAATAAGCTTTCTGTCACTGTATAACAGGTTCTCTTTTCCTATGGCTCTGATGTGTTTCTTATTTTTACCAATAGTCTTTTAAATGAGAATTTAAGAATTCTATAATAGGGTACAGATCTTCTCTACCACGGTCTTTATAGCCTCTGCATCCTTGCTGGAAGGGTCATCAGCAAGCACATTTCTACTGGCGTTCTATGCATTGTCTCTCATAGTCCTCAAAATTCTTCCAGGCTTTTCCACTGCTCAGTTCCGAAGCCAAATCCACATTTAGTCATATGCTGCTCCACTTTCTGGTCCCCACTTCCATCATCCTTCAGGGGTAAGCTGGAGAAACAGCTGTACTAGGAGATACAGGTTAAGTTTAGTGACCTGAATTGATTTCTGTGGTTGTTGGGGGCAGGCTGTGAGACCCTATGGGCTGGAACTCAGCACCGGCTGAAGCTGCCTCCGGGTCCACAGGTTCCCTTCTGTCCTCTTCTTTGGATGTTATTGTTCCTGTGTGTTTTTACCCTGAAGGCCTTTCCACATCTTTCATGCCCCAAGATCAACAGACACATGAATGTGGGCAACAGCACGATGAATGGCATCTGATCTTCTTTTCAAATTCACTTCCATTTGCTATTACTTTGTCAAGGGTGGAAACTTACCTTTGGGCCTTGTAGAAACCTGTGCAGTGCAGCGGGGTGGAGGCCCCTCCTCAGGGCGAAAGGCTGCAGGGACAGACTCTGCTCCTGGAGCGGGTGTCTTCACCATGTGGCCCCCAGCTCTGCTCCTGCACGATTTTCCTCCCTATGAACACAGGGACGCAAAACCAGCTGTAGGCTGTCGCGCTTGTCACAGTGGAGAACATGGCTAAGAAAACGGGCTACGTAAGGCAGGACTGTGGGTTGGACATGGTGACATTCAACCCCCAGGGCTCAGTGGGGCTGTGCCAGCCGGAGCCTGTGCCTTGTCCTTCAGCTCTTCTGTCGCGCTGCTATTGATGCTGTCACCTGAGATCTCCAAACACTTGAGGATGGCACGGAAAATGCAGAGGACACCTCAGAAGGGCTTGTGCGACAAGTCTGTAAGTAAAAAGAGACCCAAGGTAGCAAGCACAATTGCTCCGCCTCAGAACTTCTCCTGGCTTTATCCTTCCTCATGAGGACGGGAGCATCCTGAAACAGGGGAGGTGTTCCCCAGTTTGGTAAGATGACCCAGCTGGTTCTTTTTAAAATTAATGTTTAAATATAGAAGTAAAAATAGCACATCGCAAACAATTTGGAAGATAGATAATGATTAATAAGCAAAAAATACTGCCAGTGAATTTTCAGCAAGTTCTAGGCTGTGTAACACGGGGAATTTTAGTCACGTTTTGCCCTTTTGTCACAACTGCTACTGAGAGATTTGGTGTTTTCCTTGTTTGGTGGACAGGGCTGAGGATATTAAATGGGGTAAATAGGATCCGGTCGAGGCCAGGGCTGGCAGGAAACCAGGCCTGCTGGGCAGCAGAACACATGCCCTTTCCGCTCTGGGTGGGCTTCTTTCTCCTGCCTGTGAGTCCGAGACAAAGTGAGTTGCTGATGCAGCTGAGCTGTACAGAGGAGGAAGGATAATGTGAGATGCAAAGTTTACTTTCTAGGA
Source organism: Heterocephalus glaber (assembly GCF_053883595.1). NCBI lineage: Eukaryota > Metazoa > Chordata > Mammalia > Rodentia > Bathyergidae > Heterocephalus > Heterocephalus glaber. Next base: position 3,064,829 of record NW_028258293.1, read on the forward strand.
CACACTGAACTTTCCCAGAGAAGGGGCTGATAACAAAAAAGCAAAGCTCTGGAGGAGGAATTTGCCAATATTTATGACACAGGAGATGTTGCAGAGAGGTGAGAAAGGAAAAGCAGAGACACCGGCTGGGAAGCTGCTGCTGGGCCCAGCGTCTCCACACCAGCTGGACAAAGCATCGAATCGCTCAGGGTGGTTTTCACTTTAAGAACAATACTGCCCTGAGCCGTACCATACTGGATCCATTTTGGTTCCAATTTCGTCCTTTCCTAATATAGCTTTTGGCCACAGGGCGACTGCAGGTGGAGCACAGCCCCTTAGCCTCCCCTCTCTTTGAATCCTCTGATCCCAGTCATCCTTTAAGCTTGCGCCATTCACTAATTAGAACACAAGAGACTCCTTTTCAGCACAGGCCAGGGCCCCAGGTCCTCAGCCTGATAAGTCCTTTGTGTTTGGGGGTGGAGGTGTTCTCGGGAAGCTGAAGGAGCTTATTCCTGTGCTGGCTGAGAGCTGGCAGTTTTCCTGCCTCAGAAATCGCAAAACAGAGCTCAGTTCCTCTCACTGAGGGCCCCAGCCTCCAGCAGTCCTCTGCAGGCCCGGCCACTCCTCCCAGCCCTGCTGTGCGGCATCGGCAGGGTGCTGTGTGATCTCAGCACTGCCTCCTGGCTCGCTCCTCCATGATGCTGATTCAGGAGACACTGACCTGCAGGGCACGGGGTTCATCGCTCAGCTCTTAGCCTGAAGCTGTGCTCTCTCTGTCCGATTCCTCGGGTGCTTGTCACCTACTCTTCTGTTTAGCCCAGTGTAACGTGGGAATGTTGAGACTTTACAGAGAACCAGCCAAGCTGGAAGGCACCACACAGCTGATTCCCAACCTTGCTTAGGCTGGGCTCCCTGGACCCCAGACCCCATGTATGTGTCTCGGATACAACAGAGGAAGTCAGACAGTGCATCCCCTTACCCTGCTCGGAGCCCCCTGTGCCACCATCACGGCTGCTGGTGCTTTATGATGGTGGAATGAGATGTGAAAGTCAGCCCAGGGGCTCTGAGGAGGAAATGTGTCCCCGTGAGGAGGGATTTGGTAAAGCAATGTTGAGCTGGGCAATGAACCCAGGTCTTCTGCACTGAACTCGATCCTGTGTTTTTTTTACTTTCTACTTTTAAACTTCAAGCCAAGGCCTTGCTAAATTGCTCTAGCGGAACCTGAACTGGCAGTGTTCCTGGGCCGGTCGTGAGGGTGCTGGAGTTACAGGTGTGCCCCGTGCAGCTCCATTATTTTTGTTTCCACTTGGCATATATGAGCCAAGGAAACCGATAAGCTTCTTTTCTTTGTAACTAGCCTTCTCCCTCTCCTCCAGGGATGGGTTGCATCCCCAAATCGCTGCCCTCCGACATTCTTATATGCCCCCCTTGAAAGTGGGGGCACAAAGAACGATGCCCTGATTTATAATTCCCCTTTGACAATTCCTTGTCTATCACGTTGTGAACTAAAACAGGGTAGCTCCCTCTAGAGGCAAGTACTTGCAAACGCTGCTGAGCAAGGGATTGAGCTGGCGGTTGGAGCCTCTGAAGTCAGTCCTGCCCCTCTCCTCCCCTGGGGGTTCCCATATTTCGTTTTGGGGTCGGATGCGAATGCAGTCAGAAAGCCTGTTGGGAGGAGAAGGAGAGGTAAGGCCCAGAGAAAGGCCAGGTGATCGGCAGGTGGTCCACTGTGACACTAACTGAAGGAGCGAGCCTCTGAGGGCAGGTGTCCCTTCCTCCATCAGTGCCTTTAAATGCAAACTTACTCCAGGAATTAAGTTGGAGCTTCTGAGAAATACTTAGTTTCATTGAGTCTTCAGGGGTAATGGCTTTTGTTCTAGGGTCTAAGGCTTTTTTATAGTAATTGCTTATTCTGCCTGTGAGGCCCAGATGTGCAAATGCAGATGCAGGCCATGAGGACTGCAATGCATAAAACTGGCACGGACTGTCCAGCTTGGACAGCTGCATTCCTTCATTCTACAAAAGAGAGTTCTAGTCTGCCTAAGGCATTGAAATGACTAGCATACTATTCTCCAGTTCTCTGCTTAGAGTTCTGTCACCCCTTTGACCTGTTCCCTTCCAAATACCCATTCTTAAGAAAATCAATCAGGGAGAATGGTAAGAGGAGGTGGAGTTCTTAAAAAGAAAACAGTCACGACCTGGTCCATGCAGTGGAAAAATGAGCCAAGTAGGCAAACAACTTAGCCTGGGCACTGGGACACTCGTTCCAAGGTCACATCACGGTCACCACCCTGGAGGCAGAGCCTCCGTCAGGGATGGAAAACAGTTTTCGTGTTATTTTTGGCTCTGAGTGACTGAGGACAGATGTCTAACATGGGATTGGGAGGAGATTCGGAGGGACCGACAGATTCCGTAGCTGACCCGGGATGCCCATCGTGGGTGCCGGTTGCAGTAGAGGCAGAGCTGTCCCGGACTCAGCTCCAGAACATTCTGCCCCTCTTCGAAGTGACCCCTGGTGCACACCACACCCAGGCCCATATCTCGGTGATTCTCCATCTTCTTGGCCCCTGAACCTAAGGCCAACTCGCCAAGATTGGCGATTAACAGCTGTCACGTGCGTAGGGCTTCTTAGATATCAGACGTTGACCTGAACATTTGACATACATTTACTCTTTGTCACAGTCCTGTGGAGTTCTTTTCTTTACTTCCCCTTTATTTTACTTTAAAGTAGTTATCTTCAAGTTGTACAAATGTGCGCTATTGACTTCACTTTAAAGGTGAGGAAATTAAGGCACAGAAAACAACAGAATTGCCCATGGTCACAATCAGTAAGTGGCAGAATCAAACTTTACACACAAGCAGGCTGGAAGATGAGTCCCTGCCCATAACCTCTGGGGAACACTTTCTCCCTCTAAGGGACCCACCTGCCGGCAAACACCAAAGCCCAGCCCTATCTCTCCCCTTTCCCTTCTTTGCCTGCCTCCCGCTCTTTTCTTTTTAGAGAGATACAGAACATACAGACTACAAGCCATCTCGATAATTGATTTGATTTCTTCCTATCAGAGTTCCATTAACACTACTTTCTAAGGCTCATGTTGTTCTAATACTAAAGTGCTTAACCATAGCCTTGTGAATTCTATGAGGGTGGAAGAAGATATGGTCCAGGAAGGATACATTCAATATCCTGAGCAGAGAGAGAGCCAAAGAGGAGTGAGAAAAAACAAAATCATCAAGGCCAAATAACTGAGGGAAATAGTGGAGGATTATCACTTCTGATATTGGAAGCTTCAGGTCATAAAAGTAATTAACTGAGCTGTCAAGCGTGTTTTGTCTGCTGTGTGTCTGGCACAGAGCTGAGAACGGGAGAATTTTACACTTATCACGGGGCAGTAAACCTATGGAGAAACCACGGTTCATGAGTTAGACTTTAGTCGTGGCTTCTCTCTGCCTCTGCTCACTCTTGCCCGGCAGGCGGGTGATTCTCCAGTTTGGAACGGAGGCCCTCGTGGATCTGCGTGACTTCCGGCTGGGAAGAATGTGCATTCTGCCCTCTCTAGGCCGGAGATAGTTTTGTAGGGGTCGGGCCTGCCCTGCGGACCAGTCCCCTAGTGTTTTAGCTCTGCCTAAGCTGATGTGTGCCGTATTAATAATTCATTTTCTAGCACACACATGAACCACATGTCCCAGTCCATCGTTAAATCATGATGAAATCAATATTTTGTTCACCGCATGTGTGTAGACCTATTCCTACTCTCAGTTCTGTCTGAATGCACGGAACGTTGTTTCTTGGATGTCTCCAAGCCTCCGTGGCCTGTATGCCACCCTGGGATGTCCGTGGAAGCCAGCACTCCCTCCTCTCCCCTGTTATTACAGCGGGCTAAGGAGATGGAGCCAGTGCTAGCTCAGAACCGTCCTCCCTGCAAGGATAAGAGGGTGAAGGCTGTGACTTGTGGGCTGCTGCAATCACAGTTAGGACTGCCAGAAAGTCATCTGGAAAGTTGTGTAAGACCTAACACACCTGTATTACATGTGGCAGTGTTCAGCAGCTTGTCAACACCCTGATCGCCGAGCGTGAATGGGCCTTGAACTAGGGCAAAACCCAGGGAGTAAGCACAGGATACTGTGTGCAGAGGAGACTGTCAGGCTTCCTGAGCAGACTGCATTCTCTTCGTAAGCTCCTGTACCCTCCAAGGACGTTGAAGTGTCAGCCCCAGGTGTGCTCCATGCCCTCTTTTATTTCACCACATTCTGAGAGGTGTTGCTTATGGCTGTGTCTTCACCAGGCACAGTCTCATCTGTGGTCTCAGAGAGCCAACTCCCAGAGGCTGGAACTGTGATTTATTCACTCTTTGGTTGGCCCACAAAATGTCATTTCAAGTCGTAAGAATAAGAGAATTCAAATATGTAAATTTAATTTGAAGGAGTCTCAACCAGGGTAGAGAGAGTGTGCAGAGGAGAGGAGGTGGGAGTGCATCACATCCCTGGCTGGGTCGGGGTTGCCAGCCCAGCACTGGCTTTTCCCGGGCTTGCCTATCTCTTCGGTGTAGAAAGAAGGGTCAGAAGACAGTGCAAGGTGAGAGAAGAAAGAGACACAGCCACTCTGAGGAGGGAGGCCCAAGGTTGGGTAGCTGCTGAGTAGGAACTGCAGCCTTATTTTTACAGGGCTGAGGCGGTGGCCCCTCCCTCTGGGATAGCACCACCTGATCGGATGGTTAGTCTGTTTGCCGTGCTGCTAGAAGAACTTGGGGAGGAACTGCAACAATTGGGGTGGACAATATTGCAAAAATAATAAAATGAAACATTAAATTCTTAATATGTAAGGAGTGTGTAGAATAAACAGCAACATTTTCAACGACAACTGTTGACTTACTCACAGGATCTAAAAAATAATGGCAGAAATAAATGCTTACATGAACTACAACGAAAATGCAAACAAAAGTCTACCACAGAAATAATCTTTGCTTCAATTGTCATACCCAAAGCAGTCTTCACACATGACAACAGCATGTTCCATACACAAGTCTCGCTCACACTGAGAGCACGTGAGCTTAGCTTTCCTTTCCTGTTTGGCAAGCCATGCTAGACACCTCTCTTGTCTTCCTTTTATTGTTAGGAGTGTCCTAATGTATTTTACAATGTGCACCTACCAGGAAAATGAAATATCAATAAAATAAAATATAAAGTATATAATGAGTGTTTAGAATAAACATCAACGTTTTCAACATCAACTGTTTGTTTGCTTACTAAATCTAAAAAATAATAACAGAAATAAATGCCTATGTGAACTGCAATGAAAGTACAAATAAAAATCTACCACAGAAATAATCTTTACTTGGATTATCACACCTAAGGCAGTCTCCACACATGAGAACAGCACGTTCCATACACAAGCATCGCTTGCACCGACAGCATGAGTGTGTTGTTCTCCCATCTTCTTCAGTTGGATGCACTTGACGTCTTGCTGCTCTTCCTTTTGTCTTAGGAGGCTCTTGTGATGTTCACTTGCCTGTTCACTGGCTGCTCCAGAATTGTTTTGTGAAGTTCTTTGGGCAGATACATATCTTTCTTCCTCTGTTGTAATTGATCATTTATCAATTCCAGTCCAATCCTCTAAGAAAATTTCTCTGTTATATTTTGGGCTTCTTATTTTCTTTGTGAAGTGTGGAACTGTTTATGCCTGACATGTTTAGGATCCGTGAAAACACAGCTATTGGCCAATGCTTTTTGTTTTGAGTAACATTATACTTGCTGCATAACTTGTCAACAGCATCTACTCTGTCTTTTGTTTTGTTGTAAAATGTGACCATTTCTGGCTTCATTTGTGTTGAGGAATCATTATGAATCATTATCGATCTTTTTTGTTTGGTTGGTTTTTTGAGACAGGGTTAGTTTGGGCTAGCCTTAAACTCACTGTGGAGCATAGGGTGACCTTGAATTCAGGATCCTCCTGCTTCAGCCTCCTGACCGCTGGGATTACAGTCATGCTTCACCATGCCCAGCTTCACTATCAATGTTATCATCATGGTGAAATGTTTACAGTATCAATACTACTTTTTCTTTGCCGTATAGGAGGTCATTGTTATATCTTTCTGAAATCGAAAGATTGAACTTGCAACATTTCAGGAATCTCCACTTTGTTCTGGTGAATATTTTCTGTGCTGGTCAACTGTTTTTTTGTCTGTTTTTTGTTTTAGCAAATGCAAGACCAATGTGTAACTAATGAACCAAATGTTGAATGTGACATTTGGGTCACTTTGAAATAGGTGTAACAAGTCTGTTCACAACATTATATGGTTTATTCCTGCACAAAGAAAGACCTCGTAGCTGAATTCCAGGATAAATTTCTAAATTCGAGGTGTAAAATTTCTTCACATCTACCAGGGCATACATTTTTATACCAGATTTGGAAGGTTTATTTGTCATATATTCAACACCATGCTGAAACCTTCAACACCATGAAATGATGCAAGTTGTTTGTCAGTTGTCATGTATTTAGATGGTGTACAAATTGCTTGACAGTTCAAAACAAAACTTTCAAAAAATGAATGAATAGCAGTCAAATTGTGGGATTTTTTCTTTTTTCTTTCTTGGTGGGTCTTTGTGTCATCAAAATGTAGGCAATTTTTAAAGAAACCAAATCTCTTGACTGTCATTGTTGTTCTAAAAATCACATCTGTCACTTCTTCACAAATGCTTTAGAGTCTGATGATTAGAATGATAAAGTCATGAAGGCTTCTAGTTCAAATAGTGAGTCAGGACAAATATGGTTCTGATTATTACTATTGATGCATATAGAATGTTTTCTTATATTTCAAAATTATTAGTGTATTAGTGTATTAGTGCACTTCAAAGTGTTTTGTGGCATATCATCCATTACAAACAATTCCCAACACTGAATCACAGTGCTGGCATTCTATCCAAGAGGTTTCACCCCTGGCAAGAACCTGATAACATTTCCTGACCTAGTTCTGACATTGGTTAATTCAGGTGTACATGATCATTTTGCAGCATTTTGACTAGTCAAATATTTATTTTATTTTTTAAAATTAATTTTATTGGTACATTTTAGGTATGCAATACAATGACATTCATCATTGGAAATTTGCACCTTTACATAATCTCTCTTGGTTCTTATTTTTTCCCCATTCCTCTGCCCTCCCTTCAACCCCTCCATCCCTCCCTATTTACAGAGACTTTGTTTCTGTTTTTCCATTTTCTCATATTAATTCTATTCCCTTCTTTCATTTCCCCAACCCCTCCCACTTTCCCTTTCCTTTGCCCCTTTTCTTCCTATTTCACATTATCTATTATTACCTTTTAGTCCTCATTTACACTTTGTTTCTCACACTAGAGAAATTATTTGGTATTTACACATGTGTGTCCTATTTATTTCACTTAAGAGTATCGCCTCAATGTGCATCCATTTAGCTATAAATGTCTCTAACTTCTCATTTTTTATGGCTGAGTAGTGCTCCATATTATAAAAAAACACATTTTCTTTATCCAGTCTCCAACTGATGGGCACTTGGGCAGTTTCCAAGTTTTAGCTATTTCAAATTGTGCTGCTATGAACATGGGTGCACCTGTATTACTGTAGTATGATTCTTTTGATTCTTTGGGGAAGATCTCCAGCAGGGGAATAGCTGGGTCAAATGGGACCTCTAGTCCTAGTTCTTTGAGGTATCTCCATACTGATTTCCACAGTGGTTGCACCAGTCTACACTCCCACCAGAAGTGGAGCAGGGTTTCTCTTTCCCCACAGTCCTGAAAGCATTTGTTATTGGTTGATGTCATGATAGCAGCCTTTCTTTCTGGGGTGAGGTGGAATCTCAGCATTGTTTTCATTTGCATCTCTTTAATGACCAGTGATGTTGAACATTTTTTCATAGGTTTATTTGCTATTTCTACGTCTTTGTCTGAGAAATGTCTGTCCATTTCAGATGCCCATTTTTTGATTGGGTCTTAAAATTTGGAAGGTCTGATATTTTTAAGTTCTTTATAGATTGTAGATAATAGACCTTTGTCTGAGGAATGGCAGATGAAAAATTTTCCCACATTGTGGGCTGTCTCTTCACACTGTTGGTAGTTTCTCTTGCTGTGATGAAACTTTTTAATAAGAAGAGATCCCACTTGTTGATTGTTTGTGATAGTTTATGGGCAACTGAGGTTTTGTTCATAAAATCTTTTCCTATGTCAATGTCTTCAAGAGTTCTACCTAACCTCTCTTCCAGCCAGTTCAGCATTTCTGTTTCAGTATTTAGATCTTTAATTCAGTTTGATTTTAGTTTAGTGCATGGTGAGAGATATAGGTCTAGTTTTAATCTTCGGCAAGTTGAAAATCAATTTTTCCAGCACCATTTATTAAATAGACTATCTTTCCTCCAGTGAAGGTGTTTGGCTCCTTTGTCAAAGATGAAGTGGCTGAGTGTGTCTGGAGTTGTTTCTGCATCTTCAAATCTCTTCCACTGGTCCTCTGGTCTGTTTCTTTGCCAGTACCATGCTGTTTTTATCACAGTAGCTTTGTAGTATAGTTTCAAGTTGGGGATGATGATATCCCCTGCCATGTCTCTATTGCCTAGAATTGCTTTTGGTATTCTAGGTCTGTTCTTGTTCCTAATGGATTTTTGGATTGTTTTCTCAAGGTCTATGAAGTATTCTGCAGGGATTTCAATTGGGATTGCATTGAATGTATATAGCAGTTTTGGAAGTATGGTCATTTTCACTATGTTGATTCTTCCTACCCAGGAGCAAGGGATGTCTTTCCATTTTCTGATATCGTCTTCGATCTCTCTTTCAGAGTGCTATAGTTTTCAGAGAGGAGGTCTTTGATTTCTTTTGTTAAGTTGATTCCTAGGTATTTCAGTTTTTTGGATGCTATTGTGAAAGGAATTGTTTGGCCTATTTCTCTCTCAGGGAGTCTATTGTTTGTGTAGAGAAAAGCTATTGATTTTTGTGTGTTGACCTTGTATCCAGCTATTTTACTGAATTTGGTTATTAAGTCTAGAAGACTTTTGGTGGCATTCTTAGGGTCTTAGTATCATGTCATCTGCAAATGAAGACAATTTGACTTCTTCATTTCCTATCTTTATTCCTTTTATTTCTTTCTCTTGTCTACTTGCCGTGGCTAATGTTTCCAAGGCTATATTGAACAGGAGTGGTGATAGTGGACATCCTTGTCTTGTTCCTGATTTTACTGTGAAGGATTTCAGGTTTTGACCATTTTGTACGATATTGGCTGTTGGGTTTTCATAGATGGCTTTTATCAGATTGAGGTAGATACCATCTGTTCCAATTTTTTGTAGGGTTTTTAAAAATCATAAATGCATGTTGAACTTTGTCAAATGCTTTTTCTGCATGTATCGAGATGATCATATGGTTTTCATCCGTGGCTCTATTGATATACTGTACTACTTTTATTGATTTGTGCATGTTGAACCATTCCTACATCCCTGGGTTGAATCCCACTTGGTCAGGGTTTATGATCTTCTTGATGAACTTTTGCATTCTATTTGCCAGTATCTTTTTAAGGATTTTTGCATCTATATTCATTAGTGAGATTGGCCTATAGTTCTCTTTTTCGGTTGGGTCTTTCTCTGCTTTGGGGATTAAGGTGATGCATGCTTCTAGGAATGAATTTGGGAGTATTGTTTCCCTTTCAATTTCATTGAAAAGTTTAAATAGTAGTGACAGTAGTTCCTCTCTAAATGTCTTGTACAATTCAGCAGTAAAGCTGAATCAGGACCTGGGGTTTTCTTGGTAAGTTTTTAATTATGTTTTCAACTTCACTGATTGATATTGGGTTGTTTATAATTTTTAGGTCTTCTTCACTCAACTTTGGTAATGCATACTTATCTAGGAATCTGTCCATTTCTGCTGTGTTTTCCATCATATTGATGCATAGCTTCTCGAAGTAGGCATTGATGACCCCCTGGATTTCTGCTGGGTCCATTGTAATTTCATCCTTTTCATTCCCAATTGCATGGATTTGGGCCTTTTCTTTCCTTTGTCTGATAAGGTTGACTAAGGGTTTGTCTATTTTGTTTATCCTTTCAAAGAACCAACTCTTTGCTTCATTGACTTTTTGTACTGTTCTCTTTGTCTCCATTGCATTGATTTCTGATTTCTGATCTTTATAATTTTCTCCCTTGTATGAGCTTTGGATTTGTCCTGCTCTTCTTTTTGTAGAAGCTTGAGGTTCAGCCTCAGGTTGTTTAATTGGGCTCACTCTGTTTTCCTAATATGAGTATTCACGGTTATGAATTTCCCTCATAAGACTGCTTTCCTTGTGTCCCATAGATTCCAATATGTTGTATTGTCATCATCATTTAATTGTAGGAACTGTCTGATTGCTTCTTTAATTTCCTCTGGGACCCATTGGTTATTCAAAAGTGTGTTGTTCAATTTCCATGTGTTTATGAAATTCTTATAGTTTCTTTTGCTATTGATCCCAATTTCATCCCACTATGGTCTGATAATATGCAGGGGATAACTTCAGTTACTTTGCACTTACTTAAACATGTTCTGTGAGCGAGTATATTGTCTATTTTGGAGAACGACCTGTGTGCAGCTGAAAAGAATGTGTATTCTGATTTTGTGGGGTGGAACACTCTGTAAACATCTGTTAAGTTCATTTGTTCAAGAGTTTGATTGGGTTCTAATATTTCATTGCTTGTTTTTGTCTAGTTGATCTATCTATTTGTGACAGTGGGGTATTGAGTTCCCCCACTGCTATTGTATTAGTGTTCATTTGATTTTTCATGTCCATTAGTATTTGTTTTATATAGTTGGACAGCCTAGTGTTTGGTGCATAGATATTTATGATTGTCATCTCTTCCTCTTGGATTGTTCCCTTTGTAAGGATGTCAGGTCCTTTTTTGTCTCTCTTAATCAGCGTTGGTTTGACATCCACTTGATCTGCAAAGAGGATAGCTACTCCTGCTTTTCTTCAGGTTCCTGTCACATGGAGTATTGTTTTCCAGCCTTTAACTTTCAGTCTATGAGTTTCTTTTTGAATTAATTGTGTTTCTTGTGTGCAGCATGTTGTTCAATCTTGCCTCTTGACCTATTCTGCCTGTCTATTTCTGTTGAATGGTGAATTGAGACCATTAACTTTGATCATTATAAATGATACATATTGACTTATCCTTGTCATGACTTTTTCTTTTTGTTGGGTTCTCCCCCTTTGCATTTAATTTCTTGTCATTCCTGATGGATTCATTCTGCTGGGTTTCCTGGGGTTGTGATTCTTGTTGTCTTTTCCTAAGATATTGTCAAAAATTTTTTGTAGTGCTGGTTTGGTCTTCATGAAATTCCTAAGGTGCTCTTTGTCATGAAAGTATCTTATTTCTCCATCAATTTTGAAAGATAGTTTTGCAGGGTACATCAGTCTGGGTTGGAGGCTGTTTTCCTTTAGGGCTTGAAATATGTCACTCCAAGCTCTTCTTGCCTTGATGGCTTATGTTGAGAATTCTGCTGTGATTCTAATGGGCTTTCCTTTGCATATGATTTGTTTCTTTTCTCTAACTGGTTGTAGAATTTTGTTCTTCTGTTGGGTTTCTGGAATCTTACATGATCCAAATCATCCTTGGTAACCAGGTCACCTGATGATTCATTTTCAGTCTCCTCCCAAAGTTACAAAGGCAGATTTTCATGGGACATTGTAGTGAATTAGGCTAAGTCTACAAGAAAAATAAAAAGAAAACACTTTAAAAAAAAACAATTTTAAATAAAAAATTATAAATACACAAAAATGTAACATGGTGCCTACCATGAGTAAAACTCACCCATTTACTCTTTGACACATGTGCACACCTCCTACCACATGCACACATTGTGCTGTTCATTGTACCAAGCAAGTGAACACAAAAATCACTTTCTGCATTCCTCTGATTGCACAGCCAGCTACCATTATGCTAAAGTACATATTTTCATTAGAAAATATGATTGGGTGTTTTTTACCCACCATGATGCCCCTTGGATTTAAACCCAAAAGGTCGTGTGTTCTATACTTGAGTATTTTAACAGTCAATAGCTATTTCTGAGGGAACCTTCACACTTTGAGAGTTATTTTCAAGTCAATCAATCCGAACAACACAAAACTCCAACTATTTGGACGTTGAGTCTTCATTATTTTACTCACTTATGTCTTGAAACCCACCATTTTTTAGGGTATATAAGTAATTAGTCCTCTGAGAATACTCTGCATAGCTGCCTTGACCACCGGCCTAAAAGTAGCCAGCATTAACTGATGGCACAGTATACAGGACTGAGACTAAGCACTAGACTCACTAGCTTGCTAGTTCTCATATTGTACTATTGTGAAGCTCAGAGAGGCTCAACATTTATTTAAGAAGACAAAACGACCAATGAGCTGAGCTGAAGTCAAATATAAATCTATGACTTGGAATCCATGCTCCTAAACCCTGAGTTATGTGCTCCTCTATTTGAGCTTCCACTAACTCTTAGCCTAATTAGTTGTCTGACACCTCTCCATGTACCACAACCAGCTTCTGGTTTCCTTGAGGAGATTTTCTCTTGTTTGTCTGTAGCAATAACTAATTCTCCCAAACCCCTCAGCATTTGTTGTGAGAATGAAGAAACGAAGAAACAAAGAACCACATCTTTTAATTGGAGCCGTAAAATTGCATTTCAAGAATCAAAAAAAGTAAACACTTAAAGCTGATGTGGTGGTACATGCCTGGAGTCCCAGTACTCAGAGAGGCTGAGACACAAAGATCACAATTTTAAGCCCAGTCTGGGCAATTTAGTGACTTAGTCAGACCCTGTCTCAAAATAAAACATAGGAAATAGGCTGGGAATCAAAATAATTGTGGAGACCCCAGGTTCAAGCTCCAGTACTGAACAACAAAAACAAAAAGGTAAATAAACATCTAGAAGCCCCCCAAACTTGTTCTTATGTTTTCTTTCCCAGCATGGTCCTATCATGTGGTCCCCTTCATGATTTTTGCAAGTTCAACAGTTGCAAGTTCAAAAGTTGCTGCAAATAGCCTTATATATGTTTCCTAATACACCATGCATGGTTTCTCAAGGACATACATTTACAAAGAAATTTCTGATCTCATTTCTTCAAATTTAGTAAGCAATGCCAAATTGTTTTTCAGTAAGATTTTGTACAAATTCATACTCCTACCTGTAGTAAGAGAAACAAGAATTGCTCTAGCATCATAGTTAGCTTTACCCCAGAGTAGATCCTGTGACAAGCTCTTGAGTACTGTGGTTTCTTTGGAGATTGAACCCAGAATGTGCAATCAAAGGACTGTGAGGTTGAGATATGAGAGGCAAACCAATACAAATCACATGGAAATGTATATAAGTTTTTACTCCTATACACAGGCAATTAGGGTTTTCTTCTACTGAGGCCCAGGTCTCAGTTACTTTCTCCTTGCTGAGACAAAATACAATTACAATTGCTTAATAAATTTGAAGAAATGACATAAAATTTCATTCTAAGCATACACATATCCTCAAGAAATTCGTGAACTGATGTACTAGGAAGCATATATAAGATTATTCATAGCAGTACATTTTGGGCTTTAATGTTTCTCTGATTATGAATGAAATTAACATCTCTAGATACACCTGTTGGCTGTATCTTTTGCCCACTTTATATCAGATAGCTTTGGCCATTTTTAATTTATCCAGAAGACTTTGTACATTCTGGAGATGCCTCAGAGACAAACCCTCTTTCCTTTCTTCCTGTGCATACTGCTAAGCTACTTCCATCTCTGCAACTGAGTGAGCTTGTTTTCTTGAAGAATGGAATCTGAGAAGCCACTATCTGTCCAAGAAAAGTTTCCCTGTAAGCTGTTCCCCTTCTCCTAGTTGTCTACTAATGATTAGGGAGCACTTGGTAGCGAAGTACAGCAGGGCCTCTTGGGCCCAGAGTCCTGAATGACTGCCTTCAAGGAAGCTGTTTCAAGCACACAGACTGGAATGTATGCGAGCAAGGATTACTGCTTGCCTTGGAGTTGGCAGAAGCTGTGCAGCCATCCCTGGGGTGGCAGAGAGGGTGTCTGCATGCCTTGGACATCACAGGCCTTGCATCCCTGTGGACCACCTGTAGACAGGAGCTTTGAAAATCCCCAGTCCTAGCCCCCTTTCCCAGAAATTCTGACAGGATAGATCTGATCTTTGACCCAAGCATTTGTGAGTTTTAAATAAAGTACACCAAGTACACCCATTAGAGTACAATACAAATACAGACCATTCATGGCACTCCAAATCTTCTTTAGAATCTGCATCTCCAGCTGTCCCCTTTCCTGTCCTGGGCCACTATTGATACGCTTTTTACCACCATAAATTAGCTTTGCCTTCTCTAGAATTTGATATATGGTAGCAAGTGTATGAACTTTCCGTGTCTTCCTGCAGAAGCCAGTATCAGTAATTCATTCATTTCATCGATGTGTAATATGCTCTTGTCCAGCTATTTCACCATTTGTCTATCCATGTACTCGGTGATGCAGGCTTGAGAATGTTTGGCTATTACGAATAAAGCTGCCGCGAACATTTGCATTATGTGTATATGCCATTGTGTGGACATTTTCCCTTTATTTGGAGAAATACCTATGGGTGAAATTGTTGTACTGTATAGTATCTATTTAACTTTAAAAGATCTGCCAGATTGCTTTCCACAATATTGTACAAGTTTACAATTCCCACAAGCAATATGTGGCATTTTCAGTTGCTCTACGTCCTTGCCTTTGTTAGTCTTTTTAATTTAAGCCATTCAATTAACTATGGAGTGGAATCTCATTGTCATTTTGATTTTGCTTTTACTGAGACTAAAGCTGGTGACGGTAGCTGTGTGAGCTTGTGTATCTTCTTTTGTGAGGGGTCTGTTCAATTTCTCGCCTTTTTCATTGAGTAGTTTTCTTTGTTAAAATTTTAAGATTTCTATGTTTTTTTTGAGACACTATCTCATGATGTTGCCCAGGCTGGCCTTGTCTGCAATTCTCCTGCCTCAGCCTCCTGAGTGGCTGGGATTACTACTTGCATGGCACTGTGTCCAGCTTCATCATATATTCTGGATACAAGTCCTTTGTCAAATATATTATTACTATTTTTATCCTGGTCTGTTCCCTGTCTTTTCAGCATTCTTAACAGTTTATGTTGTAGGTGAACTGTGTCCCTCACATCCTCATATTGAAACTGTAATTTGCAAATGGCTGTGGCTGCACCTGAAGGAAGACCGTTTAAAAGCCAATGAGTCAAAACAGGACCAGAGGCTGAGCTCTAATCCCATCTGACTACTGTCACTATAGGGGAATTTTGGATACAGGAGGAGGCTCGGAGGCCCCAAATGCACAGAGGAAAGACCCAGAGAAAACTTACGAAGAAGGCGTCCACGTGGCAGCAGAGGAGAGCGGTGTCAGGAGAACCCCCCACCCGTGCCCTGACCTTAACCTCCCAGCTCTCCAGCTTTGAGAACATAAATGTCCATTGCTTACACCTCAGTCTGGTATTTTATTGCTTTGTCCTGATCTCCTAATCCAGTGTCTTTCGCAGAGCATGGTTTTAATGTTGATGAAACCCATTTTACTACCATTTCTCCTCTGAATGCACATGTGGGTCTGTTTCTTGCTCTGGTCTACTCCGCTGATCTGCATCCAGATGTCTGGTTTTCACAAGTCCCACAGGTTTTCCTCAGGCACAGCCTGCTTTGGACTCCTTGGGATGTGTGGTGTCCAGGAAATCAAGCTCTTCAATCGTAAAGCAGCTTTTTCAATGAGTTACTACCTCTATGAACCAACACTAGCAGGACAGAAACTAATGAGATAGATGATCTTCAAGAATCTTGGAGTTAGGTCCTCTCCCTTGGCAGGGGAAGTCACCCAGAATTCATAATTGGTCTGGATTTAAAGAGATTCTGATGGAGAGAAAAGTTGCCTTTCTCAGAAGCATCTGTTAAGCGGCATTAGCGTTCATTCCTAAGCATCTGTTACACTGTGTTCTATTGACATAGGCTAAAATGAATATTACCTAGAAAGATTTCTCCATTTAGCATGAGAAGAGGAACACAGTGTGTCTTGGGCGTGGAAGGAGACGAGCGGAGCACAGTCATTAATGGAGATGAGATCCCTGGGGCCTGCGGCAGGCACCAATGCACATTCCACGCCTGCTGGTTCAGTGTGGGAAGGAAACAGGGAAAATGGGTTTAGAAAATTGTAATAGAATCGAGCTCGTGAAGCGGCTAGTCAATGACACCGATATATTAGTAAAGAGCAAAATCTTCAGAGCCAGCATCATATCCTGACTCTGTTTATCAGCAGCGACCTTGGGGAAGGTATTATCTTTCTGCAACCATTGTTTCTTCCTTCTGTAAATGTTAAAATAATACATACAGCATTGTTGTGAATCTTAAAATGAACTACAGATTAATCCTTTAGCGTCTCTCTTTATAGCTGCTAATTCCACTCTTTAAGGGTAAGGGCTGTGTCTTCCTCATGACTTTATTTCAGAGCACAGAAAAATGCTAGTCACCAGCTCCATAAATATTTGATAAATGAGTGACAAGAAACTTAGTATTGTGCCTCAAATATAAGCACATAGTAGTTAGCCATGTCTACAATAGTAGAAACGATAGCGAAGAACCTATTGTCATTTTGATTTTTATTCCAACCCAAGAAGGATGACATTCCTGCTGTCAGCTAATTCCACATGAATGATAGCAACTATCTGTTATAAAACCAAATGACCCAGTTAGGACCCACACATGTGGTGTAGGTGGAATTCACTGTGGCACATTCCTTGGTGGGGACCCATGGCTCCACAGGCTTTGGCTTCTCCTATGCAATTTTCATGCCACTGTTTGAAAAGGTCAATTATTGCCTCTAATGACATTTCTTTTAATGGGACACGGTTCCATGGATGGCTGAGCACTCACGGATGTTTCTGAAATAGAATTAGCTCCACATCCTGATGGTCTCCATTACGAAACCCGTATGAGGACAGTCACTAAAGTTTCTTCTCTAATATATGTACCATACAGCTCTGGTTTCCAAGGTCATTAAAAAAATTTAGATAAAGTAGTCCATTCCACAAGATAATTAGAAAGCGGGCTGCTTGTGATGAACAGCAGGGGGATTCTGAGGCCTCAACAAGTGTTTGGACAGTCTTGGCCCTGGGTTTATCATTATTATTAACTCAAATATTCAGGCCAGAGCTAGAGCTGAGAGGGTTTGTATATCTGCTTTACTTTTACCTGAGGGACCAAAACAAGTGTGTGTGTGTGTGTGTGTGCGCGCGCGTGCGTGTGTGAGTGTGTTTGTGTGTGTGTGTGTGTGTGTTCTTTGACAATGTCATACTAGCAATTTAGGAGAAATTGAAATAGTAACATGTCATTACTTTTTAGAGTTAATATGGGAGGATCAGCAGTCCAAGCAAGATAGGATAGAAAGTCAAACTTCATTCCAGCAATTTGTGGTCTAGAATTTGTCCCCAAAGTTAATGTTTGGGCAGTGGGCCTGACTCACTGATTGAATGGAGTTGAACAGAGAAGATACCGAGGATGGCAGAACAGGCTGGGCTTTACAGGTTGAGGGAAGAATTTAGGGAATGTCTCAACCTGTCCTCATGCCCTTTCCCCACCCTACTGCCCTCTCCCTTACTGCTGTTCTCCCAGATGGGCTCAAGCACCACAACTTTCTACCTTTATGTACAGCTTGGCTTTGGATATTGAAATGTTTTATGCAAGTACAAATATGCTAAATGAGGAACTAGGGTTTTCTTAGTCAGCAATTAATCACTATTATACCACTGTAATAAAAAAAGAATAGGATTTAAAGTCAGATTTTGTGACTTTTTAAAGTAGGCAAATTATCTAGAGATTCACATTTTGTACAGACAAAAACACTGAAAATGAGCTATTCCCAGAGGAGAAAATTGAAGTCTTTTCCGAGTGATCAAAGATTCTGATTATTATTTCCAAATGCTATTGTACCGTCAATCTAAAAAAAAGAAAACCAGCCAGAGAGAGATTCGCTAAAGAAAGATGATATTTATTTGAGTACAGCAGAGCACTGAAATGAGAATAGCAAAGCAGTGTACTAGATGTATGCATGCCATAGTAAACTAAAGCCATATTCAGAGCTTGAGGCAAGGGAAAGTTTTCAAAGGAGGAGGATTATATTAGATATTTTGAAATAATAATCCTCGGTCACAATGATTAATAACAGGAACGGTGTCAGTCCAAGGACGAACCAGAAAATTGTTGGGAGATGTTTTAGAAGCCCTTTGACACAAGCTCATGATTCCATGAGTCTTGGTACAAGATTATGATCCTATGAGTCTTTTGCTATAGTTACCATCAGGCAATTATGTGTAAGAACCCATTCTTCATAACTTCCTGGCTTTATTTAATTGTTTTATGTGAGGGTTGACACAAGCAACTCCATTTTGATTCTGATAACTTCCATATTTTTTTTCACAATACCAAATGTGATTCATGCTGTTCCAAACGCTAGTCATGCCTCATACATGAACATGTGCTTTGAGAATCTTGAAAAATTTGAAACAAGATTGACTTTAGTTCCCTATGAAAGAATTTCCTTCATGAAATTCTGGTATGACGTTGTACCCTTGGCTTTTGTAGAAGGTTACTGCATACAAAAGGTGGCTGTTAGATTGCCTTGAGAAAATACTGTCTTATTTCACTTCTGTGGCCTGTAAGAAGAATCCATATTCTTTTAAATGCCTTTCAGAGTCCACTACAAGAAATCCTGTTTCTCCTAAGAAACTTGTATGCTTACTTTTTCCTGATGTTGAAAAATATGTAACTTGCTTTTTGTTTGGCTGCTAGAGACCCTCAAGACAAAGTTAAAGGTCAAATCCATCAATCGCACAGCCCTGGGTAATCAATACATTTGTGCCCTTTTTCCTTTGGTCTTAATATTTTTCCTCTTGTTTTTATTGATTTTGTTTCAAATTCTTTGTTTCTATTTTATAATTATTGTGTTTTATAAATTCTAGTTATAAGCTATTTTAATGTTTTAGATGCATAGCCAGGCAGCAATATATAAATAATGAGTATAGTTAGTAGATTGGAGGGGCTGTCAAAAATAAAAGCTATACAAGCTACCAGTTGCTGTGTAACAAATGACTCCAGCCTGTAGTGACCTAAAGTAAAGCCATTATGTCATTGTTCACAAGTCTGTTCATTATTCGAGCAGTTCTGCAGGGAGCAGGAGGGGCAGCTGATGTCCCATGGCTTGGCACAGTCTACTTCTTATGTCTAGCAGTTATCAGGCTGGTTGGGCCATGGGCTTCAGGTGGGGTGATTGTTTGTACCTAATTTCCTTGCTGATCCTTCTGGGGCCTAGTCTGGCCTCCTTCACAGGTGGTCTCAGGGTAGCACAAAGAGATAGGTGACACCAAATAAACACTTTTGTTCAACCCTGCCTGTGTCAACATTTCTAATGAACCTTTAAGCAAAGCAAATTGGACAGCCAAAGTTAGATTTAATGGGTAGAGAAATAGGTTCCACTTATTTATGGGAGAAATGGGAGAAATGGCAATGAAACATTGTATAGGGGCACAAAGACAGGGATAAAAATGATTTGTGGCCAATTGAAATCCACCAGAAGGAGTCAATATAGACTAATATGTCTTAAGTAAAAGAACTGGTCCTGTGGGCTTACTGAGCACCTACTCTGCATAATAAGCTGTTCCAAGGGCAGAATTTGGGAATCAATGGTGGAGCAGGATCGCATGGATCTGCTTAATAAATTCATCCACTCCACCCCCGCTTCTCTATCTTGAGGTATGTCTTGGCACCTGGGCAACTAAAAGTCACCAGAAAGTTACAAATTTGGACCAATGGACTGAAATTCTCATGGTACCGCAGATGAGAGGAAGCTGCTATGATTTGAAGAAGTTGCAGCTACAGATTTTCTTTGTGTACAATAAAGACAGGAGAAGTTAAGATCCATCACGAACAGTTTTTAGTCTTTACCCCGTTTTTGCGATAAAGGTCACGGAATCATAGCATCCAGCCCGGAAAGACTCTACAAGGTCCTAGTGTTGCTGTCTGTGGCCTTGTTTGGTGTTCTGACTCTTCCTAAGCACACATTTCTTCTAGGTGGGCAGCCTGCCCAGTTCCAGTTCCCAAATCACCTGTGTCTGCCTGGCTCTGGCATTGTGAATACCACCACTGCCTCCAGGCCATTTCTGGGGCTCTCACCCCTCCTCTTGAGTAGGAAGGGTCCAGGAGCTCTGCTGACAAGAACTACAGAGGAGAAGGTGAGGGAAGAGGGATGATGGCCCCCTTTATTGGTCATTCGGGAAGGGCTTCAGATTTAGACCCAACAGGCACTGAGCACTTACCCTGTGCCAGAAACTCTGCCTGGTGAGCCCATAGGTCTGACCAAGATCATGTGGAAATTCTAGAGCTGGCTTGTCACTGTCAGACTGTCACATGAGGAATTATACATTTAAAAATTGCTTGTATTTACAGTTCATATGTGAAAACTATTAATAATACAACCACTTTCTTTGGAAATACCTTAGGTTCCTTATTTCAGAGCAATGTGGGAAGGTCTTTGCATTGCATCTTAGGTCAAATAAATTCAGATATTAGACTCTTTTCTTCTTCTTTTTTTTTTGGTACTAGATATCGAACTCGGGACCTTGTAATTTTGAGGCAGGCGGTGGAAACACTGAGCTAAATCCCTGGCCCCAGATATTAGACTTTTGTAGGCTATGTTCAACATGCATGAACAAAATCTTAATGACATCAGACTGTTCACTGAGACACAGAATATTCAAAATTCATTGATGAGTTCCATACCCTCTCTCAGAGATAAGTGCCAAGTTCTCCCCCTAATTATACTCTGAATAAAATAAGATATGTAGCAGACCAGAATGCACTTTGAATTTCTATTCAGTCTCATCCCTTCTTCTAATTACACAAAGCATCTTTCAAATAGGAAATTCACAGACAATTTTCTGCTTGAGAATGAACTCAGACTTTCATTTGCAAGTCAATAGCACAGACCTTGTTGTTAAGTGGAGACAAAATGACTTTGCACAACAATGGCTTTCTTTACTCCACAAATGGGAAGTTCTGAGTCTCATATCAACTCCAAGTACTTAATAGGAAGCTGCGTTCTTTGGAAGGGACTTCAGGAGTTACAGGGAAACATTGAGAATGGGAAAAACTTCTGCCAGAAAACAGGAGAGGCCTCCTAAGAGTTAGCAAGTATAGGACAATTGTCTAAAAAAAAAAATCCTCCAACAGCTCATTGATCAGCTGAGGGGGTAAAAGACCAATACCTCTCCAATTCCTGCAATAAAGCGTTAGGGGATGCCCATCGGGACACCTGCCATAGGGAGGTGAGAGATGCACAGAACAAAGCCCACTCAGAAAAGCCAAGGAGAACAGTATAAAGCAACAGAACCCCGGGAAGCAGCAAGGAATATGAAGGGGTTAGAAAGAATTGGGGTTCATGTCTGCCCGGGCCTTGGGGGGCCTGGGGACAGGATGTCAGGACCCCTGAGACCTGGCAGAGGAGAGGAGGAGACAACGCGGGGAGATGCGATGCGTCCTTAAAGTGGTTTGGAGCAGACTGAGTGAAGCGAGAGGGAGCTCAGGCCGGGGGGGGAGCAGGGCCAGGACCCAGATGTCACCTGGAGGGTCCCAAATGTTAAAGCCAGCCTGGGAGGGAGGCTCCGCGTCACAGATAACTGTCACTGCTGGGTTCTATCAGAAGCAATTTGCACTCTGTGCCTCATGAACCTGTCCCAGGCCAGCTAGAGTTAGGCGCTGCCTTTCCAGGGCCGGAAGCTAGGGGGCCCTGCGGCTGGCAGGCAGTGGCATGCTGAGCCTGGGTGCAGCCTGTGTTCCCTGCTCTCCACCCTGCTTCTCTTCTCTCGCTCTCGTTTGCCACCGTGTCCTTCTGTACACGCAGCACGACTCAGGCAATGGCCACGCCCTCACAGCAGCCGGTGCGCTGGACCAGCGCCGCGTGGCAGCAGAGGTAACTCCCAGCATGGTTTACGGGGCTCAGAGAAATCGTTCCAGCTGGTGTTGCATTTGTCAGTCCTCTGCTGCAGAACTGAAAGATTGGGCCCTTTGGTTATTTTGTCTTTCACTCACCACAGTCTTTCCTTAACTCCACTTGGCCATGATCATCGAGTGTGATCTGCATTAAAAGTCTATATACTCTCGGGTTGCGAAGCTAGCCATCTATGGCTTTGGTGTTCCCCAAACAGAAAGGAAAGCATTTTTGTGTGTAGGACTTCAGCAGCTGCTTTGTCACTCAGTCGTAGCCCCAGGCACCTATTTTGTTCATGGTGCGAATGTGTCGTCACAGCCACTGACCAATAGGGACGAACGAGTGGGACGTGTGAGGCTGTGCTGAGAAAGACGCCAGCAGGGCGTGTAATCCCAGCTGTTCAATGGGCACCTGTGGAGGGTTTCAGGAAGATGGGCTGGAAGACAAGCCGGCGTTCTGAACATCTCCTCTGTACCCCGCTCAGGGCCGCAGGCACATGCTGACTCTCTGCTTGCTCACATCTCACATCACGGAGAGTCCAGGACCTCCCACGATGCCCCCGGGCCTGCTCATCCCTTCAGCAGTGGAGGCTGTAGGCTGTAGGATGAGCAAGGAACCCAGGAAGAACAGGTCGGGACTGATGGCTTGCCTGTCTCCCTCCTGCTGCGGGACAGTCACCTGCTGCAGAAGAATCCAGTGGCATTTAATAAGTAATGACGAACGGTTTCTCAGGTAGCATCTCTTGTGTTGCTTTGTCCTTTAAATAACTCAGAGGACTCGCTGAAGGTTGTATGCTAGCTTTAGGTAATTGCTTGCAGTGGGTTGTATAGCTTATCACTTTTGTTCACAAACAGAACGCTCCCCGTAAGAATGGATGGCATTGCTTAACATTGCTGTAAAAAGGCATGTACTGTCTCCATGTTGCTGCTACAGTGGAAAGGGGATGATTGATATGATAATCACAGTGAAATCAGCTAATTATATGATGATTGTAGTAAGCTCAGATGATGTACAATAGTAAATAGTAATTGTACCATGCATTTTTAAATTCAGAGAAACCAGCCATGGTAGGGTTTGGATTCAGTAAAGGAGTTTATGCAGCAGTTTTAGAAACAACTAAAAGAAAAATAAAATCAAAAAAGAAACAACTAAAAGAAAAACTCTACTTTAGGATATACAGTGGCTAATATTCTTTGAGTACTAAATAGGCTCTGGGCACTGAGTTAGGTGCTGTATCTGGCTCATTTTATTTTGTCACTATAATCCTGAATAGATACTATTATTCTTGCATTTTACAGATAGAGAAGCCAGGCTTGAATTGTGTATGAGTTAAGGAAACACTAAAAGCTCTAACAAGTAACCTGAACCTCAATAGTGTCTTCCACTAGAGTTTATTTTCATCCTTAACAAGTGCAATGTCAGGAAAAGGTTTTGGCATGGGGATGTGGAGCTGGGGTGTGGGGCACCAATCATTTAGAGGTTTAGGCTGAGGGAAAGTCTACATTCCTTGCATGGATGCTGGGGTGGCCTTGGGCATCAACATCCAGCTGGAAGACAGGGAAGAGAGCAGGCTGGATTCTGTGGGGGATTTCATAGGCCATGATATCTATTGATTATGCCCACATTCTCTCTGCCGGAATTCTTTCACATTGCCCTTTCTAGATTTAATCAAAGCCACAAAGTGCAGTTCGAGGCTGTGCAGCTGGTTCCCAACAAAAGCTTCACTGTGTGGAAGAAGAGGATAGAGCTTGGATGGACTGCAGGCACCTCGACATACAGTGGCTGAGAGAATTGTGGAAGGTTGTGCAATTAGCAAGCAACAGACTGAGCTCTAAACCCATGTTGGTCTGACATCAAAATCTACATTGCAAATGTTCTGTCTGCCCTGGAGTAAAAATATTTGATACAGAAAGAGGCAGGTGGGGTTTACTTTTTCTCATTTTCTCTATCTCCTTCCTCCCTCCCTCCCTCCCTCCCTTCCTGCCTTCCTTCCTTCCTTCCTTTCTCCAGTTGCCTTTATTCTCAGCTGCAACTTCAGGAGCTCAGAGAGAAACACTGTCCCCTGCATCCTCCTTCACGAGAAGGTAAAATGGTCCGGATGATGTGTTGTTCCTGCTGTGACTCACCCATGGTGGCTTTAGTTCAGCAAACTGCCTCACATCATGAAATACAGTGACACTTTGAAGCCAGGGCTCAGTACTCAGTATGAGGAATGGAACAGGAACCTCATTTTCTAAGGAAGCTGAAAAAATAATTTCAGCAACAACAACATAAAGTCTTTATTAAGGCATAGCATATCCCATTCAGTCATTATTTTCCTAGTTACTTGTGATTCAATTAATTCCACATACATCATTGTTTAGACTGATTAACACCACCGTTCTCTGAGTTAATTTTTTATACAGTGCTTTGGCAAATGTGATGTCAGAATGATGATGGGAGTTGGAAATAATGAGTGTTTACTCTGTACCAGAATCTTACCTAACAGCTTCTCATAAAGTGTCCTATTTAACCCTTTATAAATTACGGTGGACTCTGTCTCCATTAAAATATACTTCGTGAATACATAACAATGAATATGTTGTTATTTCCATTTTGCAGACAAAGAAATTGGGCCCCAATATTATTCAATAATTTTCCCCGGGTCACAAATTAAGAGGCAGAGCTCTGATATTGCCCAGGTGGTATGGTTCCAGAACTGGCACTTTTGACCTAGGACCTGCCCTGAGGACAGTGGATACTCAGTGAGCAAAGAGAGAAGATGAGAGAGCTGGAACCTAATGTACCTTGAGAGCTCACCATGTCTAGGCATTTTATCAAGATTAACAGCTGCTAGGCATTCTGCATGGTCTCATACCCTCTACCTCTCAACCCTATTCTCACTGGTTTGAAAATCAGTCCTTCACAAGTGTCCAACAGAAGTCCAGTAAGTCCACGAATTTACTCATCTGGAGAAAAGAACTGTACTGCATGTGAAAAGCTCACATTTAGGAACTCCCAGATCCACCCTGCCACCACCTCTCACTCTGCCTGTTATTCAGCAGCATGGAACCCTTCCACTGGAGCTCTGTGTGCCCTATCTTTACCAAGAGGCACCTTCACAATGAGGCAGTCTTCCTCCTCCACTGTAATTCTCCCTCTTACTAGCCACTCGGATGTAAGATTCTTCCAAATATTAACATGTATTTAACTCATTCAGTTTGTCCCTTAAGGGTAAGAATTGATATCTCCATTCTCTACATACAGGAACTGAAACTAGTGTGGTGAAAGATTCACTCTGATTACACCACTGATATGTGGCTAATCGTAGGTCTAACCCTCACCCTAACCCTCACCCGTGTTCCTCTGGCTGCTAATCCAGAGCTCTGATACACCTGAACACTTTCTTCCCTTGGCTTCTAAGGCTCTGCTCAGTTTCTTTGTGAGTTTCCCCCACTGTCCTGTGGACTCTGGCCACATCATTCTCAGAGCAACACGCCTGGGAGTTTTCTCTTCTCTAGTTAGACCAAGTGCTTCTTGGTTTCATGTCTTCTCTTGACTGTAAATACTGTCTTCTTAGAAACAATTTACTAGCTTACATCTACAGCCTTGACCTCTCTTCATAACTCTAGCTTTGAATTCAGTTTCCTTCTTGATAGCACTATTGGAATGTGTATCAAACATATCAAAACTGAATGTCTCAAGCTCTGTTGAATTTTTTCTACTCATTTTTTGTTTCTCAATCTAAAAACCTTGGAATTGGGCCGAGGATTTAGCTCAGTGGTTTCACCACCGGCTGTGCAAGTGCAAGGACCAGAGTTTGATCCCTGGTACCAAAAAAAAGAAAAAAAAAAAAACCTTGGAATTATCCCTTTACTTCACACTTCAATTCCAATTTCTAGGCAATCCTTTCCCTCTGTCTTCAAGTACATGCAAACTCTGTCTCACCATCTCCAGCACTGCCAGTGTGGTCCAAGCCAGGAAAGCTACCTCGCCTAGACCTTGGAAGAGCCTCCTAAATGATATCTTTGTTTCCATGCTCCTGATACACCCTGATTCTGCTGTCTCTCTAACAGCATACCATCCTTTTCCGATTCTTACCTGCATTCTAACCAGTCTGATCTTCACGCCATTTCCCGAAGGCACCAAGCAAGCCCTGCTGAGGTCTTTTCTCATGTCCTCAGTCTTGTCCACCTGGGATGCTTTCTACGTAGATGTTTACATGGCTAGCTCTTTCTCACTGGCTATGCTACCCAGTGAGTATGTGATTTGTAGCTCCTTTCAGATCAATCTTACTGTAGATAAAAAACGAAACACTGGGTATGTCACACACACACACAGGCACACACACACACACTCACAATGCTTGAAGGCACTGGAAAATGATCACCCAGGAACAATGGGCAGGTACTGGAAGGAGGCAGTGCTCAGGAGAAGAAAAGCACGTGAGGATTTTCTAGTTTTCATGGGCTCTATTCTGAGGGTGAAGTGTAAGCAAAGCTCCCACATGAAGCTCTCAATCTCACTGGTTTGGGGGCAACCACAGTCACTCTGGGAAATCCCAGAGCAACAATAACAACAGAGCCAGAGGAGGAGATGTCAAAATTCTATGAGTAAATGGTCACATTCCTGAAACAGGTTTCTAAAACATACGCAAGCATTGGGCATCTCGCCAGCATCCCAGTGAGCTCTAAAGGAACCGCGCTGAGATCTGACCTGCAGGGAACGTGCAGTGTGCACACAGCCCGAGGAAATGCCTGCTGAAAACAAATAGGGCTCATTTCCAGGATCTACTGCAGGATCCCTAGAGCATATCATTCCTAATGCACAGGCTGCAACCCAGAATTATTGGATATATGGATAAACAGGAAAGGAAAAGAGTTCCCTAGAGACTGAACCCAAGATGACCCAGATGTTGCCATAAGTAGGTGAAGCAGCTACTGTAGGTATGTGCAAGGTTAGGAGAGGAAAAGTGTGAATGATGATGAAGAAGAAAGTGTCAGTAGAGAAACAGAAAGGATACACACACACACACACACACACACACACAAATGCTCCCATAATTCCAGATTCCAGAAACATGATATCTGAAAATTTAAAAATGAGAAGTACTTTACAGTAGGATGGAATGGAGGAATGTGTCAATGAATGTGAAGAAAGAGCAGCTCGGAGCCGGGGATTTAGCTCAGTGGTTCTGCCACCTGGCTCACAAGTGCAAGGACCTGAGTTCGATCCCTGGTTCCCGCCCCCCCCCCCCGCCAAAAAAAAGAAAGAGCAGCTGAAGTGATTCAATCTGGTAAGCAAAGAGGAGCGTGATGTTTAAGATATCGAATACGCAAGTAATTGGAGTCCCAGAGCAGGTAAAGAAAAGCATAAAGAAAGAAATATTTTGAGAAACAGTGACAGAAGTTTGAAGAAATAGTGACTGAAAATAGTGAAAACCGTAATACCCCTCTCAGTAAGTTCTTCTGGGACAGCCTGAATGTTTGTGCTGTATCTCCTCTGAGCTCATGTGTCAAAATTCTAATCCCCAGTGTGATGATATTTGGAGGTGCAACCTTGGGAGGTGATTAGATCACACGGGTGGAGACCTCAGAAATGGGATAGCTGCTTGTCACGGTTTGTGTCTAGACGCCCCTCAAATCTCAAGTACTCAGGATGGGGATGGTGGGAGGTGATTGGATTATTAGGGTGGGAAAACCAGCTTAGTGTTAAGAAGCGAAGCCTGGTTGGAAGAGGGGTGTGGCCTGGTGGGGCATGGCCCTCTTCCCTTGGCTTCTGCTTCCTGGCCACCATTAGTGAGCAGCTTTCCCTCATGCCATGCTGGCTTGGAACCCGTGGACTATGGACTCCAATGTGAGCCAAAGTAAATCTTTCCTCGTTTAGGTTGTGCTGGGGGGTACTGTGTCCCAGGGAGGAGAAAGTGACTAGACAGTGCCCTTTGAAAGGGGGCCCGAGAGAGAGTGCCCACCACATGAAGACCCAGGGGGAAGTGGCAGTCTGTGCAGTAGAAACGTTTCCACACAAACATGAAGAGCTCTGGACTTTTCACCTTGGGATCTCTAACCTCTGAAATGTAAGGAATCAATGTTTGCTTTTTCTGTTTGTGGCAACTTTTTATAGCTGCCAGTATAAACCCAGATACTTCTCAGATGATCTTTCTGAAAATACAGGTTTCTTTTTCTCCAACATTTTATATCCTCCCTTTTGCCCTTTTTCTACTTCATTATTTCCCTCTGATGTGCTAGAAGCCAAACTAGGACTTAAGTTCCATTTAGATATGTGTTTTATACACCTTTTTATTGCTATTTCCTTGGTACCTAAGAGAATGTCCACTGTATAGTAGGCACTCTATACATATTTACTGGACATCGAGTAGATGAGTCCCACTTCAAATGTGAGATTTCCATACATGGTCATCGAGTGTGCAAGGCTCATTCTCAAATGCTGTTCGTCCCGTGAGAGAGGAGTAGGAATGCACCCGTGCCATGTTCTTCTCTCCGGTTTCCCAGGAGTGTGTCAGTGAGTTGGGGACCCTTTTCTGGTTTCTGTCACTGTAGTCTGAAAGAAGACTGAGGGGTTACTCAGCTGCACACACCTGAATTCTTACCCATTCTTATTTAGGTCTTTTCTTAAGTGACTTTCTGTGGTAGAATCTGAAATCTCTCTCTCTCTCTCTCTCTCTCTCTCTCTCTCTCTCTGTCTCTCTCTCTCCCTCTCTCTCTCTCTCTCTCTCTCTCTCTCTCTCTCTCTCTCTCTCCTGGGAAGCACCTAAGCACACAAGCAGTGTGGCAGCACCCACCTCTTCCCTCAGGTACCTGAGCTCCAGGAACAGCGGCATTCAGGTGACCCTGGGCATGCTGTGTGACTCCCTCGGGATGGAGGCAGATGCATGACAGGCCCTGTCTGTTTCCATGTGGGAAAAGGCTTACCCTGACAGCAGTGTGCAGAGGTGGAAGCACTGTGTCTGTCTAGAGGCTCAGTGGGCCTGGCCTTGACTTTGGTAAGAAGAAGGAAGTCACTGTGGGCAGCTCAGTCCCTTCCTGTCGTGTAGTCCCCAGGGCCAGCCAGTGCCCCTCCTTCCCCTCTATTCTTTGCTTTTTCTGCAAAAGTGTAAGAACTGTCTGCCTCCTGCCAGCTCTGCTGGACACAGAGGTTGCAGTGGAATGGGGATCTACGAATATAACTGACCCATCACTGTACAACGCACAAGCATCAGAGAGCCAGCCCTAAGGGAAATGCTGTGTTCCCATAGAAAAGGCTATCTGGCCTAGTTTTGTGGGAGCAAAAAGGCTGTCTGGAAGCCAAAATGCTAAGCAGAAGTTAGCCAGCTGCAGGTAGGAGAGGAGGGGAGAGGGAGGAGGAGGAGGTGCTGATGGGCACAGAGGCTAGAGGTTTCCAGCAGGTCCTGTGCCCTGCTGGGCGTGTGCTGAGGCTGCAGTGCTGGAGTGAGAGGGAGCAGAGAGGGTGCTGAAGAGAGAGACTAGGGTCGCAGGCTCCGGTGCTGACTAACCAGGCATCTAGACGCTCTCCTGCCAGCAAGGAAGCCGCTGGTGCGTTGGCAGAGCAATGAAGGGGTCAGTTTTATTTCAGGAATGTTATCTCATCGTACCGCATAAAATAGGTTTATGCGAGCACTGGGCAAAACCCGACGAGGCGGGGAGAGTCGGGAGGCTGCTGAACCGAGGGAGATCAGGGCTCAGGGGCCCGGGCTCTGCAGTGGAGGAGAAGAGCGTGGATCTCAGACATCCAGGAGGCCACGGAGCCCCACTCATCAACCCGGCCTGGACATTGCTCCGGGCTGGCCCGATGCAAGGGTCTGCGGCCCAAGCCTGGAGCCACCTAACTGGCCTCCGCCGGTTCTCCTGGCAAAGTGGGGGAAGGCAGGCGAGGTGGAGGGACTGAGTCCCGGCAGAGCCTGGAGCCGTGCGGAGCCTCTGACTCAGGGTGGAACCTGTTTGACAGTTGTGCGGGGCAGGGCCAGAGCTGCCGGAAGGACAGAGCTCCCGGGGGCACCAGGAGCCAAGGGGGTGACATGGGAAGTGGGAGGCAGTCAGCAAGCGCCAGAGAGCGCGAGGTGCGGCGTCTGTTGCAGAGAACGCTGCGGAGTGGGCGGGGCGGTGATGAGCACACACGGGTCCCGCTGTCCCGTCCCCTCCGGCCTCTTCTGCAGACAGAAAGACCCTGTCCTCATGTCACCAGCCACATACTGCCCTCTCTCCCCCGACGGGGGTGCCCTGCCCGCAGCAGATGGGCCCTGTTTCTCTGGTTTTCATACTGCCTGGGCCTGCCCTGCCTCGTCTGTGCTCATTGTTTATAAGGCCCGGTGTGGGCAGAGCTGGTCCCGTCCCTGGAAGACGCGCTGGTTCCGGGGACTGTGGAGCCGATGGGGCTTTGCCCTGGCCGGCTCTGGGGGCCACGCAGAGCCGCTGTCTCTGGGCCCTGCACACAGGCCTGCTCTCCTTCCTCTGCCCCTCAAGCCTCTGTCGCTCCCTTCTGGCCTTGTGTGGTAAGTAGTCCTGTCCAGAGCCGATCCTGTCGTTCTTTTCTGCCCTCTCTCACTGACTTTTCCTTTTCTCCAGGTCAAAAACCACGAAACCACTGGTCTTCTAGAGAAGTGAGTCCTCCATGCTCTGCTAGCTTCCTTTCGATGACCTTTGGGCCTGGCAAAAGTCTAACCTTGAATTTCTTTCTTAAGGTGCTTTGAAGCTTCTAACTGAGACTAGAGATAGGATGGATGCTTAGGAACTTGGTTATTCTAAAATAACCCTTACACACACACACACACACACACAGTGCTTACACACGTAATTAGGAAATTGGCTCCAGAAATGTGATTCTCTTAAATGTCAAGAAGGAAATACAGCCAGTATCCTGAGGGACCAGGACCCAGTGCCATACCTAGCTCTGCTTCTCTCACTGGAACGATCCACCTCCCAGAGCCTGTCTGCAGGGTCTCGGGGTAGCGATGAGTTATAAGACGCACTGGGCAGCTATCCGTGTGGTGCTGCCATTTGTTAGCCCAGTTTCTATCCCTGTGTTTGTTTCAGAGACAAACATAAGGCCACATTGCTCTCACCAGATACCACATGCTTCTGGAAAGGAAGATGGCGGCCAACTCAAGATTGGCATAACCTTTATTTTCCTTTCTCCTTCACTGTGACTTCTGCTCCCTACATCTCTGCCCAGCTCTCTTGACATCATTCTTCCAGTCAGAGGTTAAAATTCCCCCACAAATATAGTTCTATCCAGGAGGAAGAGCTGATTTGTTGCTTTAAGACAGGAATCAACTTGAAAATGAGGACATGAAATGAAAAACCTAAACAAGAATCACTTTGGTCATATTGAGAGGAAAATATTCTTTAAGATTCCACAAGGTACAGACTTGGACAGAGCAGTATGGCATGCTTAGAGATATCTATCCTGATACTCACCTGATTGCTTGTTTTTCTTTGGGTGAGTGGCCAATTTAAGTAAGAAATTATGGTAAGAACAACTTCGTTTCTTGGGGCATTGTGAACTATTGTTGAAAAACAGCTTTCTTTTTTCCTTTAAGGAATGTTCCATATAGCTTGATGGTATAAACATGACAGGAGAGAGATTTAACTTTTCCAGTGAGGAGATTCATTTTGGTAGAATTTGCTGCATCCAAGTGGATCGAGAGTAATTTAACTGCATACTTTAGCAGCTGTATTAAAAATTCTGAAGTGAATTTGCTGACCCAAAAGGGACATCACAGCAAAATTGTTCTTTTAAAAGATAACATGATCTTTCTAAATAAAAAAAAAATATGAATAACTGCTCCAATTTGTAAAAAGTGAAACAAAGATTTGTTTTAAATTGGAACTGCTCTGAAAGAAATTTGGGTTAATTATAATGTCTATGGGTAGAAACATATTTTAACTGTCTACTAGTATTTTAGCTCCTTCTTTTAAAAAATCTCTTATCTCTCCCATATTTGAAAATGTCGAAAAGAGCAAATATTCTAGAAAAGTAGGATGATTCAAAGGTATGGTTCCCTTTCCTTTTATTTCCACCTGTTTCTTTCTAGACTGTGGAGGAGGAAAGGGAGGCAGAATCTCTCACCCAGGTCCTGTGCAGGCCTTTCCAGACAACATTCTGCCTCACTTCACAAGTGCTTACCAAGCCTTACTATTTCCATGTTTCCTCAGAGAAACTGAGAGGCAACTTATGAGCTTCACACGGCTGGTAGATGAAACACTAGGATTTGAAACCAGGGTTCACTGACGCCAAGATGTATTCTCTAAACTGTATTACTTTGCTTCCAACTTCTACTCCAGGATAATTTACTGTTTAGGTGAATCTCAACTTAACGAGCTCCAATATCAAAATTATTAGACAGTGAACATCCCCCATAAAAACAAAGTTTAAAGTGAAAAAAATACAGAGAGCTATTTCTTTTGTTTATTAATTTAGTTTTCTGCTGATATTAAATATCACTGATATTTTAAAGTAAATTAACAAAGCATGTGGTCAAGAAAATAACTTGTCACTCCCCTATAGCAGTACTTGAGGGGGTAAACTGCTGTCATTTCAGTTTCCTTACTTAAATTTTGCTATGCTTTTATACTCTAAAATAAATTTTAATAGTGGAAAAATATAATGTGGGATAAACTACCATCCAAAGACAATGTTAAAATATTCTTCTAGATTTATGCATATTTATGTAATGTTTTACAGATGTAATATTCTGTCTGCTGGTTTAGAAAATGTGAACTTTGTCCACTTAAAATCTCTCCAATATTCTTTTTATGTCATAAACAGACATTTATATTAAATTTAGAGATTAATTAATATTCCATCACAAGTATGTTAACAATTTAGTTAGCCTATGGTGGGCATTTCTGTTGTTTCCATTATGTTTTATTCATACAATGAACTTCTTTGAAACAAGTCTATGTGTTTTTACACATACCTTTGATGATTCACTTAGGATAAATTGCCCAGGGTAGTTGTTTTAGTTATAATTTAAAACTCTCTCATTTTTATTTGTGCATTTTTATTAGTAAATATTAGTTATACAGAATATTGGGTTTCATTGTGTCCTTTTTACACAAATATAACATACGTTGACTATATGAGCTATCTCACCTTAAACGGTACGGGGAGAAGTAGGAGCAGTTATTTAGATTTCCAGCTAAAGCTGGTCCATATAACACTTCTCAGGATGAAGGTGTCTTGTCTTTGAGCATAAGGATTTGAAACATTTATGAAATGTCCCATTTCTGAATTCTTAATCACGGACATGCTTGGCTACAGAGGACAGTCTTACCTTGCAGATTAGGACATTATTATTCATTTCCCTCTCTGTCACTCCTTGATATATAAAGTCCTTGACAACGGGGACCATTTTCTTTCCAAACTTACAGCCTAGAGTCTATTACTGTGCTTGACTCTGGGTGCATTCAGTAAGTGCCTGTGAGCAAATAAATAAAGGGTAGGATCTAAGTGATTGAAGGGCATCTGAAGGTCACGCAGCTGGTTCCAGCGTTAGCTCTTGGTCTTTAACTCTGCACCTTCCCTTGATTGTACCAGTGCCTCCACCTGGGCTCCCCGAAAATGAACGGAGCCAAAAGTTTATGTGTGGTGGTTTAGTGAGGGAATCCATCCTGGGAAGCAGAGAGAGGGAGGGACACAGTTAGGATGGTGCATAACCGAGGGCATTGGGATTTGCACCCAGGGCAGCTGATTGTTTGACATCCGGAGATCATTTTCTGCTATGGCTTACACACAGAGGCACCTCAGATCACCCAGGAGTGGGAGGAAGAGAAACTGAGGTGCAGGTTGCAGCCCCGCGTGAGGCCTTGGCCCAGAGGTTCTGCACCACAGCTCCTCTGCGTGGAAGATGGGAGACAGCATCAGTTGTTGCCGTGGGACTTAGTGGCCAAGGGCTCCGGAGACAGAAGTGGGTCAGAGGCTATGATCAGAGCCCACGCGGTGGAAAAACACCCAGCTTGCTCACCGATTCCCACAGGCAGTAGACGTGAAGCACATCCTCCTACGAGGCCCTGAGTTAGCAGTAGGTGCACACTCAGAAATCAGGCCCTGTCCACATGCTCTGAGGACAGACAAGCTCTGCTCAGCCTGGGCTGGGTGCGCAATGCCTTTGTGTTCTCAGATCTCCCAGCTGTGTTAGTTAGAACTCATCTGAGGAATGGATTTGATATAACATGGTATCATATCCTGGCTGTAAATGTGTGTGTACAGAGGAACTGCAGGCTGGCTGACAGGATCAGAGGAAGTGCCCAGGGGCCTCTGCCAGAGCTGAGGTGGAAGGATGCAGAGTGCCCTCTGTGTTCTGCAGAGCAGGAGGACCCAGTCAAAGGGTGAAGGCCTGGAGCTCACTGCAGAGTCCTCTGTGAGTCTGTACTGGGAAGCTCAGGGTCTGCATGAGAGGGCTGAAGGAACTGGAGACCAACATGCAGAGACTCTGGCAAAGATCTATAAGAAAACACAAGAGAAGACTTCCTTCTTCTTCCCCTTTTCATTCCATCCAGGTTACAA
Organism: Heterocephalus glaber; assembly: GCF_053883595.1. Taxonomy (NCBI): domain Eukaryota; kingdom Metazoa; phylum Chordata; class Mammalia; order Rodentia; family Bathyergidae; genus Heterocephalus; species Heterocephalus glaber. The sequence goes on from NW_028258293.1 coordinate 3,099,322, forward strand.
GCCTATTGGTTGGTGCCACCCACATCCGGGGTGGGCCTTCCCTCCTCAGTTGCTGGCCTACCTGTCAGTCATCCACAGACACACCCAGGGTTTACTGTTCTGCTGGCTAGTGCTCAAATCAAGTTGACATCTCACAATTAATGATCATGCTAGCTCTTTTGGTATTAATGATCACAAGTAGGTGCCTATTTTTGTCAAAGAACTGTATATGTTTAGACTTGTAGATTGTAGAGTGAATGCAGGGAGCCTTTCACCTTTCTATCCCAGGTTCTGGTAGCATCTCTTGCAGCAAGCAGATCTCTCCTGGGGTCTTAACTCCCTAGAGGCAGTCCTTGCTGTGGCTCTGCTTCTGAGTTGGGTCTGCCTCTTGGATCCACTGATTCCTAATGGTCCTGTGGCCCTTGCATGGTGATAGCTTTCTGTTCTTGCTAATCTGTGGACTGACTTACTATCCCCTAGTTTGAAGCCCTTTCATCACCTAATAACCAGTTCCTGACACCGATTCCTTCTGTTTAGGGCATCTAGAGTGGTTTTTGTTTTACTCTGTGGATCTCAATGGAAACAGATCTGCCCAAGTAAACAATGATCTTTCAAAGTAATTTTAAAAAGAAGAAGTATTTTACTTCTAGCCAGGTCACAAAAATTACCATGGAAATAAAATTTGAAGAGTAGATCTCACCATTATAATCTTGTTTAGTCTGAAGCCGTAAGGAGTTCCTAGAAAACTGATCTAGAGAGATGAATATGATCTTGCCAGGGTGAACATTTATTTTCTTCATGAACAAATGAACAAAGAACATTATTTCTGCCACGAGGTTGCTAGAAATCAAAAGCATGTACTGAATTGCTGACTTTTACTTTAATTTGGAAGGAGTGCTGCATGTATTAACCAATAAAGAAAGAAAACTATGCTATTTTCTCCTTGACTTTCCAGCGCTTTCATTTCCTTCTTCTGAGAATGAGAGTAGAAACGAGAGAAGAGATGCAGAAGCCTTTGGGGTGAAATTTCGTTCTCTACCCATTACGCTGCACCTCATGGCCCTCACAGGTGACATGACGTGGGCACTTGCAGAGTTCCATCATGCCGGGGGGCCTGGAAAAACATTTTGTTTTGTGATTTTTAATACACTAAGAAATACTACTATGAGTGTAACTACTGTAAGTGATGTTCACACTTCTGCACAGCACTGAGTGCTTTCTATATGCTAACTCCTGAAGAGCACCATTGTCCTATTTTACAGATGTGTAAAGCAATGGAGGTGAAATAATATGCCTTATGTTGCAGAGAAAGTAAGCAATTGATCTGGATTTCAAATTCACATCTGTATAACTAAAACTTTTCATCCACATTGGGCCACTATTTTCACTGAATAAAACTCATTTTCTAATTTATGGCCTGAAAATTATACACACACACACACACACACACACACACACACACACACATATATATTCAAAAACATGCTATGTTTTAAATTTTCCCTATATTTCTGGGGGGTTTTGTTTTGTTTTCTTTTGCTTTTTTGAGACAGGATCTCACTGTGTAGCCCAGGCTGGCCTTGAACTCATGGCTATCCTCCTGCCTCAGCCTCCTATGTTCTGGGATTACAGGTATGGCATGTGTCACCATAGCTAGCTTAATTTTTTCCCTATGTTTCTTGGAACTGTAGTACATGAATTATTCCCCTTACCTGCTCCCCCAATAGGAAGAAATTCTTGGAGTTATGAAATGGAGAGCAACCACAGAGAATAGTTAACCCAACCTTCTAATTTTACAGGTGAAGAATCTTAGGTCCACAGCAAAAAGTGATTCAAGCAAGGAAGCTGCTGTCTCTCAGGATCTCATTTGCTGACAGGCATGACCTTCCCAGTGGGACCTGAGCGGATGAGAGAGAAGAGACAGGTGAGATGAAGCTATCTGGGTGAACCACTTGCTGAGTGGAACAGGAGTGACTGTTCTTACATGTAGTTGGGGTCCTTGAGCAGCCTTCTGCACGTTCCTTTGGGAGTCCCAGGCAGAAGGACATCGGGGAGATCAGGGCGTGGAGGACTGTAGTTCCCCGCCGACCCTAGCTGGCTTCCTCCTCATGCCCAACACACGTGAGCAAAAGTGACCTCTTGTGACTCTCCAGAGGCTCTCCCACCCTGCGAGCACATCTGCCAGAAGCGCCGAGAGGTCCAAACTTCATTCCCAGCTCAGTCCTGGGAACCCGATCAGGGAAGAGGGGCGATTTTTAAGGCTATTGGGAGATACGCTTTTATAATTCGTCATGTTAAAGGGTTCTCCTGGAAAAAAAGAAAGTACAAGTTAAGTATTACAATACCAAGAAAGTAGGAACCAAGAACAAGCAAAGAACAAATGAAAGAATTTTAGCACAGATGCATAAGGTTACCTTGAGTCACAAAGGAGAGGACAAAGACACAAAAGATGAATGAACACAACTTTCGGAAGGAAGGGGCTGGCTTCAGGGACTCACTTACCCAGAGCCTGCATTGCCTCAGCTCTGGTCCCATGAACAAGCGAGGTGGCTTTCCGTGAATCAATATCAATATCAAGTTCTGGGAGAGGAAATTCGGCTTCTGTTCCAGTCACCTGTGTAGGGCAAGGGTGCACATAGGAGAGCAAAAATTCTACAACAAAGGGTTGTTTTGAATTGAGCAACAGCCTGGAGCACCCACTGGTGTCAGCCAACCCTTACGACAGGGAGCCCTAATCAGAATTGAGCCAGCACCGGGTAAGCAGCACAGATAGGTGGAGAATCAATTTCCTTGGTGAATGAGTAACAAGGAAGGATTTTTTAAACCCTCCTCACAGAGTGTCCACAGGGAGAGGGTATGAAAAAGACAGAGGACTCCATTAAGTATCATAAATACTTAATTTCTGATAAGGAAAAATGAAATGATTTGCGATGTGTGTGGTATTTTGCTTCACGGATAATTTTGACCAAAGCCCTGCTTTACAGCTCTGATTCTCAAGGTCATCTTGGGTCAGCTTTCTTCCCCTTTCCTATTTCAGGATAAAAGGGTCAGTCATGGTCCAAGGAGGCTCTGTTTTGTAGCACAGCAAAGTTGATATAAGGGATTGGCATAGTAAAACTCAGTGTGATGACATTTCCTCTTTTTTCTAAATGTAAGTTTAGTACATAAAAGTAATACATGTTCATTGCATGTTTGGAATAGAGAATCATAAAATATAGGAAGTAAAATAATCCTTATCAGATGCAGTTATTTTTAAAACAAAAAAAATGGTCTGAATCTAATTCTAGGCTTAGAAGTGATATTAACAAAAGACAATAATGTACTTGATCCCCAGAGTGCAGTGCTCCATTGGGTAGTCGCGGACCTGACTGGACAGCAGCGCACCAGGTTCCCATAGTCTGAAGATTGACTCGCTTTCCTGTTGCCTGTCAAGCACACCCCCCTGGAAGGTGAGCAGGCCAGCTGCCAAGTGTGTGGAAGTGGGCTGAATTAGCCAAGTGGGACTGATGGTTCTGATTGATGGAGATACCATAGCCTTTTTCTCAGAGCAACTGCATCGTGTAATTACAGAGGAAGCCATGTAGCTTTTGTTACTTAGACCAGACACCTCTGATGACATTAGCCTACTATTAGCCTCCATTTTAGAGATTTATAATACTGAGACTGAATCTGTTACGTAGGTAACTACCTGAAGGTCACACAAAGAATGAAGAACAAAATCAGAATTCAGATCTGCTTAACACCCAGGTCTATGTATTACCTGCTATAACCTACTAACTTTCTGATGGATTAGGTTATAGTTTATAACTACACGTAAATAAGATATTTATAGCTGGCTTCAACTTTTTTATGTCTCTGGGACTGCATAAAAATATGGAAGATAAATTAACTTGAAAGTGTGGCTCTGCTATTCAAATAAATACTGGAAGAAATTTGATGGGTTGTAGTACAGGCTGGAAATGATATTCAAAGTAAAATAACAGAGGAAACAAGTCATTCTGAGGAAAAAGCTATCAGTGTGGATGACTAGCACCCAGCTTTGCTAAGAGTCAGTGCGATCTTATTTGTGCTTTTAAGTCAGAAATAACAATAGTCTCATCATGATTAAATCAAATTCTATATAAACTAAAGTAAGATAAACATGGCAAGAATACCAAGATAAGGCCACTTATGCTTTTATATAGCCATTTGGCTATTCAGATTAGAAACAAAAAAAATCAAGTGTAATAAATTTAATACATAAAATTTTTCTTGTGAGTACAATATTCTTTGGGTTAAAATGCTTAATATGTTTGCCTTATGATGTAATTATTAATATTATTTCTTATTATTGTTCACATTTTAGAGATGAATAAGATGAAGTTTAGTCAATATTATGCTGAATATCCTGTTGTTACCCATGCCAGATTGCAGTTTTTCTTGGTCAACTGAGGGACACCCTGTCTCAAAAAAAAAAAAAAATTAAAAGGGCTGGGAATGTATCTCAGGGCTAAGGCCCAGGGTTTAATCTCCAGCACTACACACACAGAAACAAAACTTCCTAGAACAGCGCAGATGAATAAGATGCAATTGAATGTTACCCAACTGATACGCATGTGTTCAACATATACATGCATGTCTAACAGCACATTACTACATATGACAGTGGTGAACTAGGACTAATCCATCCCCCCTCTGCGCCAGTTATTGGAAACCCTCAATATGACCTCAACAGCAATTACAGAATGTTCATATGACATAATGTGTTAGTTTGCTCTGTGTACTAACAGACAAAATATCCAAAGAGACAATGACAAGACATATAAAAGAGTAAAAGTCTGACCCATGACCGGCCACATGCAGCCCAGGAGCCAACTGTTATCCACAGTAGTACCACAGTAAACAGGGTATGATTCATAAGTCAGACGAAGTTAGAAGAGTTAGGCCACCATCTCTAGCCACCATCCTGGGAAGCTGAACAGTATCTCCTTTAATGATCAGCACCAAATAGTCAGACCTGGTTAGCCACTGACAGCTTCCCTAATGTTTGCCTGTTTCCAATGTAGGACCAATCAGAGAGAGCCGAGTGTGTCCCCCAGCCAAGTATGCCGAATGCCTCCCTTGTAACTACATCTTCCTCACACCAGCAGCTTCCTCTCAGGGCATCTCCAAAGCCTTCCTTTTTGTTCATTTTGAAACTTTCCCAACCTCCACATGCCTTTGAATCTTTTCCTAAATGCAAGTCATGGTAGCTGACTCTTGCCATAGCAAGCTCGGAATAAATAGCCTTTACTTGCTCTTATTTGGGTGGCTTTTGAATTCTCACATAAGAAAAGATTTATTATTTGTATAAGACGAAAGTTCAAGCAATGCAAGGGAGAAACAAATCTCACCACCTAGGGATAAGTGAACATAATAGGTAATATTTCTCAGTGTCTGTAAACAGAACAGTGGCTGGCTGGCTGGATGGAAATGATTTTTGTAAAATGGCATCCTTGAATACATTCTATTTTACACTAAATATATTTGATGTGTTTACTGTAACAAATGGAAATAAATGAAAATGAGCCTAGAGGAATATTTGAGTGTCCAGTAACTATTTCTTCCCCACAAGTTTATTAGTTCCCAAAAGAGAGTTCTAAAGGTAAGTAAAATTACTGTAAAAAAAATAAGATATCATAGTCATTATTTTTAGTTTGGTGTTTCAAGTTTAAATAATACTGAATGCCTATCTGCTATGAAGAATAGGAAAAATTCACAACTACATTCCTTCTATCTTGATTTTCCCTCACACCTTTATATTGGTTATTTACATTAGCATGTTTGTTTTGCCAAAATCAGTACTGCTTACAATATTTTATGTAAAAATATCAATGTCTGACATTTATTGAAATCTACAGATTCCAAGTTCTGTTCTGTGTCTGCCTCCTGTATTTTCCTCCCTTTCTCCAAGCCTTTTTCTTTCATCTTTTTTCACCTTAGATTCCTAGAACAGGGCCATGTTCATAAGTGAACACACTGACATTTATTGGTTACCCCAGGCCCTTTCCACATTACCTAGCAGGATGCTTCACGGTAAGTAGTAGTGTTATTATAGTAAAGGCTATTTATTCAGAGCTTGCTACCTTGACTTGCAGAAGGAAAATGGAGGCACTGAGAACTCGAATGAATTGTATAACACACACTTTGCAAGCAATGGAGCCAAATTTCAAATTAACCTCAGTCCAACATTGGGGTCTGAGCTTTTAACTGCTACACTGTATCCATCACTTTCAGTTGTTGAGGCTTATTTTTACATTTGAAGTATGCTCACTTACCATACTTTACTATGTTTTTCTATCTGTCTCTGAATTCTGTGATTCAATTCTTAGTTTGATGCATTTTACTGTTCAAAAATTTTCCAAGAAATTCATGAATATTGAATTCCCTGTAGTTTTTAAAATCGTCTAATAATATTTGTATCTTAAGAACAACTTAGGTGAATATGAAATTCTTGGGTCATATTTTAGTTCCCTCAGGCTTTAATTACATTGTTCTAAAACTTTTGTTAGAGATTTTCTATTCATCTTTATTGTCCAAACTCAAAAGTTACAGGCCTGTAGTTTCTTCATTTCCTCAAGAAGGGTTCCCAAATGCTTTATATCTTGTATTTTCTCATGATTAAAAGTGTCTTCCAGAATTTCTGTTTTTGAATGATGATGCAGCTGGATAACTACTCTTGGGTTGTATATCTCAAAATTTATATCAATTTATTATCTCTAACTTTGGATAGAACCATAGCACAAAAGTACTCTGAATTTATTGGTTTATATCTTTGATTTTTTAAATACTGTCAATATATTTGAGGGAATCTTTCTTTATTCTAATGGTTTGAAAATGTAATCAGAACATAGCTTTAATTTTTCTTAAATTTCCCCAAACACAGTGTACCTTTTCTGTCTACATGTCCAATTTTGTTTCAGGCTAGTTTTTCTGTGTTATAACCCTGTGAATACTCTGTTCTACTTGTTAGGTTGTCTGCTTTACAGACACAGATTTTCTCATGTTAAATTTTCTTTGCCTATCTTACCTATATCATGTCTGCTAGCTGTTTTGTTCTCTTGTTCCCTTTCCTTGCATTTACTATGATTAACAGAAGCCTTTCCTACTTAACAATAGTGTTTTCAGTTCGCGGCTTTTACTCCTGGGTGCTTAGAATTCCCTTCACGGATCTATCATTTCCCTTGTGATCACACCTGTCAGTCACCTGCTCTCTGCACCCCGCTTTCACCTGGTTTCTTACTGTGCTTGTCCACAGCTCGGCACGCTCAGAGGAGACTCTTCTTTCCCTTGCACTGTGCTCTCTCCTCGACTGGCTTCTCCCTTCACCGTGTGCCCACAGCACGTGCACGCTGACAAGGCCGCACTGGCTGTCGATGACCCGGGCTCAGCGTGGGCAGCTCTGGCCAGCTGTCGAGGTGACCCGCGGTGGCACAGGTGGGTTGCTTCGGCTTTCCTTAGTTCTCTCGCCTCCATCTCTTCGCCCCTCTCCTCTCTCTCCCACCTCGGAGAAAGGGCATAGCTCAGGAGCAGGGAAAAGGACGGCTCAGCAGCTACTTACACTGCGGTGTGCTTCGGCAGAAAGTTCCCGTTTCATACTAGCTCCCATTCTGTCGAACAGCCGGTACACGGCTTATTTCACTTGATTAGAGGTGTGCCCACGTTTGTGCTAGAATCCACCAGACCAAGCCTTCGGTTAAATCCACTCGGTTCACGACGGAGCTCTGGAACTCTGTCCCTGCTGGGGTTTCTTGCTCTTGCTCTGTCCTCCTCCGGAGCAGATTTTGATCCCCGTAAGCTTCCGACGGTTTCCCTGCTCTCCTGTTTATCCGTTGGTCTGTTTCTTTGCAGATTCAAGATTTTAGTGCAGATGTCGGGATTTGCAGTACTCCCTTACTTTCCTCAAGATGACTCTACAGGGACAACAACAAGAGTAAGATCAGAACACGCACAAGCCACACCGACATTTCCTACTTTCCCTTTTGGGCTTCAAAGTTTATAGTATTTTCACTTTTGAACGGTTCCCACTCGTTCTTACTTTTCCTGCTTCATGTGTGTTTGTTCAGAGGTGAGAAGGGAGAGTCTGACCTCAGGCATCGGCGGCACTGAATGGGAAGGCTGTGGACTGTTGAGGGCACTGATCACGAAGGCTGCCTCCCGAGCTGGAAGCAGAGAAGCTCCATCAAAAGCGGGGAGCTTTGGCGAGAGTGCTCAAACTGCAGTGTCTGCCAGTCAGATAAAATGGCGCTTACTTATACCTGACTGTATTTCTCAGTGATTCAGGTGTTCTTTTACAGTGAATAAATAGGAGATGATAGAGATGCGTTGTTTGTGTCAGTACTATGGAAGACAAAGTAGCAATGACAACACGCTGTGGACAGAAAGCCATGTCGCCACATACCATTCAGAAAGTCCCCCGGCTACTGGGGTAAAGCTCCGTGCGCACGAGGCTGACACGAGCTAATCCGTGGACAGCCTTGGCACAGGCCCGGCTCCCTGTGAGCTCCCAGGGTTCACTTCTGCAGTGGACGAATCAGAAGAGGATCTAAGCGTCATTTAGAAAGGGATGTTTTTCTGTTAGTGCTGGGAACCCCGGAAGTGTAAGACAAGGCTCTTGGCCTTTGGGCTCGGCCCATCTGCTTGCATTGGGTTACACTGCGGGAAGAAGCACGAAGACAGCATATGGGGCCAGGCTGCCCACGAGTCAGGTGATGCTCATCAGCACGGGGCACCTGTGGTCCCTGTTTACCTGCTTATTCAGCAGATGCTGAACAAGGATGGCAGGCCATCAAGATCCAGGGCCCACTTAGAATCAACACTGCCAGAGGAAAGGGAAGAGAGCAAAAGGTTGAGGGAGTTGGTCTCCGAGATGGTTTTTGTGAAGGCCTCAGCTGCCTCCACAAGGACCTCTAAAGTCACAGTGGCCCCCGAGAGGAGTCTGCCCTGAATATTTCCACACTGACCAATCATGCCTGCAGGTTGTCCAGGGGCTACTGGGGTCCCTTGTCTTCTCCCTCAGAGGGTCACTTCTGGCCAGGGCTGAGCCTAGATGGGCAGCGGGGCTCCGTCAGTGCTGAAGTGGCTCTGCATGTGCCCAACAGCATCCACTCTGTGTGACCTGCTCTTTAAATGTCACATAGTCCCTGCCCCAAATAGCTCTGAAATACCACTTAGGATGAAACCCGTAGGCCGCTTACTAGCTGCATTTTAAGAATCCATCTAATTACCATTTTTATTATACACTCTGATGACCAGAAGAAAATAGATAGTGAAAAATATCAATGTATCTCTAGTGGGAATGCATTGTAACAGGTGATTAACACAGTTTGAGAATCTAATATAGATACTGATTGCATTTAATCTGATCAATCCTGGTCATCTATCTACATTTGAAATACCATAAGTATGTGTCTTTATCTGCAAACAGATATATGCAGATCTGTCTTGTGAACAAATTTCATTTTTATGTATTCATGCAAATAACTTGTTTTTCTGGAGTCAGACTCAGGCAGTGTGAGAAGTATAAAGAAGAAGTATGCTAGCTCCCAACTGGCTAAGGGGAGATGAAATACATGCACAGGAATCACGGGCAGCACGGCACTTTTTAAGAGTTACATGGCCTGAAGTCCACATGGTGGGATAGAAAAGTGCATCTGAGAGTCTGGTCAGGTTGCTCGAGTCCAGATCTCAGCTCTGCTACCTCCCAGATCTCGGCCCTTGATGTATCGGTGCCTCACTTTCTTCACTGTCAAATAGGCTTTATGATACCTGTAGCATAGGGTGATAATCAGGGTTATAGGAGTTAACATTTGGCTATGATCTATGCCTATGACACAGAGCAAGAAATGTAGTCTTATTTTTCTTTTCAAAACAGGATCAATTACTTAGAACTTCTTCAAATCTGTTCAAAAAGTAAAGCCATGTTGTTGCTGTTTTTGGTACCGGGGATCAAACTCAGGACCTTGTGCTTTCGAGGCAGGTGGTGACACCACTGAGCCAAATCCCTGGCAAAGCCATGTTCTTACTGGGGGGCTTAGGTTCATGTAAGAGTCAGGATGTTCGAAGAACATTTGGTCAGCAGTGCATACTGGTCATCACTCTTGCAGTGATGTGGTTTGGGTATGGTTTGCCGTGTCCCCAGGCATCTAGGTGTTGAAATTTAGTCCTCACTGGGAGGTAGCAAAAGGGTGGAATAGAATCTGAGTGAAGGGTTTTGAGATGGAGCCTCTGGGGTGCGGTGTGGTCAGATAGGGTCATCTCAAGTCTCATGACTGGATGTTGGTGGCTTTATAAAAAGAGGGAGAGAAACCAGAACACACACATGCACACAAGCACACTTCCTATGCGTTGCTGCGATGCCCCACATGGACCCTAAACATATGCTTTTCCTCCTCCGTGAAGGAGCACTTGGCCCTTTGCTGTGGCTGGGGGCTCCATTCTGGGGCTGAGGAGCTTCTCAGGTGTTAATGACCCAACTGTCTTCTTCCCCTGAATCTTCCTGGTTGTAGAAAATGGGCCAGCAAAGCTTTCCCTGTCACTTGTGAATTCCTCAGGCTCCTACTGTCACTTTCTCCAGAAAAATTCTCCTCCAAAAGATAATTTCACAACTTTGAAGTCCCTCTTCCTTTTCTTTTTCCTTTTTGAGACAGGGTCTTGCTATGTAGTCCAGATTGGCCTAGAGCTCAGTATGTAGCTCGGGTGGGGCACAAACCTTCGATCCTCCTGCCTGAGTGTCCTGAGTGCTGTGATTACAGGTGTGACCACCATGAAGAGCTTCTCCTAACCCAGTTCCATATTTTCTTCTGCCCAGATTTTTTAAAACAAATGTTACATTGGCACTGACCTTTTGGATACTCTTGCCATTTTTTCTATTTCTGGGGAAAAAGCAAAACCAAAACAGCGATGCTTCCTTTGCATGAAGAGGTGTGGGTTATTTACAATAGTGAGAATAAAACGCAAGTTAGTATTCCAGTGTATTATTCCATAAAATAAAGATTGCTCTATGTTAAGTAAAGTTTATTTCCTCCTATTTAACTTGTAGTTGCAAGATATTATAAAACCCATTGCGTGTACGGGTTTGAAATAGCCTCAATATTTGCAGGATTTGAAAGCAGTAACTCTAGCAATCTGTTGTTACCACAAGGAGTGAAATAGCAAGAGAATTCTTCTTTTTCCCACCCTTCCTTTTATATCTGTTTATCAAATTGCCCACAGATGGTTCAGATCACAGGGTTTTAGGGCTTTTTAATTGGAAAAGTGAGTGCATTCTTTGGGATTGTATTGTTCTCACACTTCTATTCTACTTTCTAGGCAGGTTTGCAGACCTATTAAGATGTTAAGATACACTGCTGTCAAAATAACGTTACTACATTCCCCCAGACAGAATACTGAACAGACTGAATGTGCACTCAACAGCCCTGTTTTCTCCGGTGATAGGAAATGAGAGACCTGTAAAATAATATTTTCAAAAACAGATACAACATCAAATGAACTCTTGAACTTCCCAGACACAACTCAAGTGGAAATGAGTTAGAAAATGAAGAGAAATTTAGAAATAGCAGAAAGAAATATTAATAAGAAAGGACAGAATCCTAAATATTTAGCTGTACCTTACATTGTTATGACTCCAAATATTTTGGTAAGCATCTGCCACACTATCTGAAAATAAAATGATAATACAAATTCACGAACAAAACTCTCTAGAAGAATGATGTTTAGGAAGGTTTTTCTTCCCCCACAAGCTCCTTGGGGAAGTAGCACTGTTAATTTCTTGCAAGTGTCTTAGGACAACATTCCCACTAACCTGTCAGTATGTAACCTTTATCTGTGGGTGTTTTTCTGTTTAATGACACGTCTTCGATATTTATTGCTGGTTCACTAACACTGACCTCATGGCCCAGAACTCTGCAAGTCTCCTCTGGACAAAGCTTCTCTAACACTGCTTCCTCCCGAGGCACAGACTTCTTGGGCTAAGGAGCATCAGATGAACTTCAGTCCTATTCTTTGGGGGTCAATTCTAAAAGAAAAGTTTTGAAAATACCTGAAAATCCTTTTATAAATGTGGCATAAATGGAATGCAAGAAAGGCAGAGTCTGGGCTTTTTTGACTTCAGATGACTGGAATATTTTATCACATCCTGTGTGCATGTCCATGAAGAACCATGAAAACAACATGAATAATAATAGTTGGGTCTTAAGTAAATTGTAAGGGTAGGTGAATCTACCTCTGAAAAATGAAGATCTACTATCTTTGACTTTTTTTTTTTTTTGTACCAGGGATCGAACTCAGGACCTTGTGCTTGCGAGGCAGGCAGCAGAACCACTGAGCTAAATCTCTGGCCGATCTACTGTCTTTGAAATAAATGCTGGCTGTGTCACCAGTGCCCTAAAGGCACAAAATAACCAGAGTCTCCTTTGAATGCTTGAAGGTATTTTTTACTGGTTCATAGTGAGTTTGCAACATTAACATTGGGAGGGATATTAAAGATTAATCTTAATTACTTTCCATAGAGGAATTACCTTCCAAAAGGAAAGGCAGCTTTTCCACAATTATAAGTTAGATAGTAGCAAAACAAGACCCACATTTCTTGATCCTAAATCCATTTCTCTTTCTACCATCCCACACCATACAATATAGAGGATACTTCTTCAGAAAACTAATTTGAAGGTTGAGATTATATCAAACCAATCCTTGCTTTAAATTCATCCCCCCCAAAAGTGAGGTATTCAGCACTGGAAAAGCAACCCGGATTGCCGGCAGCCTTGATTTGACTCTTCCGAATGGAAAACCGCTGGGTCTAGCCTTATGACAAACTGCAGCATCTCTACACACACAAAAATGCCTTCAGCACATCCTGAATAAAGTCAGCCAGTGTGACTTTGTATTATTAAAATGGTAAGCTAAATGTTAAAAATGTGTTCATAGTCTATGTGGTATCAAATCTAGACTTTCATGTTCTGACTGAGTGCTATGTATTAATTATGATCCAGCCTAAAGTTTAAGTACTCAAAACATCCAAGGCAAAAGCTAAACCAAAATCTAAGGTGTCTTATTGCTTTTGGACACTAGTAACCCAAGGAAGATTTACTTTCAAATACTATGTCTACTTTGAAGTTAGTGACAGTTTAAATATCAATAAGCTAATTCTAACTTAAATGATAGATAGATGTCTGAAACATTAAAATATATTTAATCATTTTAATAGCGTATTCCACTAGAGTGTGTCGGTACCCAAGACAGCTGACATCTTTTCTTCTGGGATTAATGATTTTCATTTTAGCCTCAATTTGTTACAGTACCCAGAGATAAAATTTTAATATTCCTTTGAGTTAAAGTCACTAATTATTTCAAAGTGGCAAAGGGAAAGGGACTCTGTCAAGGAACTGGTTTGTGAGACTTGAGCTATATTTGAGGATTGTTATGAATACTACTTTAGCGTTGTCCTTAAAATTTGACTGCAAGTTTAAATGAGTTCTATTGCTTTCTCTAATGGTTTGGCATGGATCATTAACTGTGGGAGAACTCCAAGTATTTCCTGCCCTAGGAAACCAAGGCTGGAAACAACAGACTGCTGGGCAAGGAATCGAGGTCCAGGAGGCAAGAGACCCCTGACTTGTGGAGGAAAATTCTCCCCGAGGATGAAAGTGAGCAGGGGATGGATGTTATCCCAGTAACTCAGATCTTTGAATTAAGTGCAGTGCTTTTTAAAAAGCAGGCTGTATTCCAAAAATAAATGCAAGTAATAGTGAGGATGTTAGAGTGAAAAGCCCGGAGTTAAGGTCTATAATTTGATGTTTATAAAAATCTTGGATTCTATTCGCTACAACATAAATGTGGGCAAAACCCAATGTCTTGCTAAGTGAGCGTTACTCAGCCTTCCAAGCTCTGATTAAAATAAAGACCAATAATGGGTTTTAAAAGCAGATTGAAGTCCCTTTCTGAATAACTTCAGTGATTCTTCTTTTAATTACTAAAAGCAAAACACAGAGAATCAAAAGTAATCTCAAAAATGAGTCAACAAGAGAAATTTATTCCTGGCTGAGAAGGAACATGGGTTTTGAGGTCAGAAAAAATTCACCAGCAGCCCGGTTTGGTCTTTGGATTTCTCCAAGCTTCCTCTGTAAATCAATTCAACAATGCCTAGCCCACAGAGTGGCTGTAAGTGAAAAGTATGAAGTACTTGACATGTGTATTAGCTATCCATTGCTGCATAACAAACTCCCCCCCAAAGGCAGTGGTTTCAGAAAATCTATATTTATTATCTCACACTTCCTGTGGGTCAAAATCTGGGTCCAGTTTAGTTGAGTACCTCTGGTTTGCATTCTTTCAGAAAGCTTCAGCCAAGCTATTGGCTGGCTCTGAAGTCTCATCTAAAAGGCTGACTGGAGGAAAGTTTGCTTTCAAGCATTCCTGTGGGTCTCCCTTCCCCAGGACTGTTGGACAGAGGCCCCCCTTCCTGGCTAACATTTGTCTTGAGGGATTCCTCAGTTTCCTTCAAGTAGACCTCACCACACAGCTGCCTACTGAGAACATGATAAGTGACTTCTATCGCCAGAGAGAGAGGGTGTCCAATGGAATCTCAGAGGTGACAGTCCATTGTTTGTGCCGCATTCAATGCATTAGAAGCCATTCAGTAAGTCCATGCAAGAGAATGGAATTACACAAGGTTGTGAGTACTGGGAGATGAGAATTGTGTACTGTAGCAGTGGGCCCAGTGAAATGCCAAGTGCACGTGACTGTCACCTGGCCTAAGGACCTCACTTTCCAATTGGATAGACTCTCACTGGTTTTTTCACATTTCTTGGTCATGGCAATTTTAATAAGAATGACTTCTACAAAGAGCTTATTATTTCCAAACAGTGTTTTATACATGTTAATTCATTCATTCATTCCTTACAGAAAGTATCATCCTTCTTTTACAGATGAGAAAGTAAAGTTTCAGAGAATTTAAGCATCTTGCTCAGGGTCACAAAGCTACTGGGTGTTAGACCTGGATGTGATCACAGGGATCTCCGAAATCTGGGATCTTAAATGTCATATTACCTAGAAATCAGAGGTCCTCAACTGTATGGGTATTGGGTCTCTTTCATGAATTTGATGACAGCTCCACAATCCTTATGAGAACAACAAACAGAGGTACATTTTTCATGTCATTTTAGAGGGCTTTCAGAAATTCTAAAGTCTACAGATGGACATCTGATTTAGAACCCCTTTCTGTAATTCTCCAACTTGAATAAAATTCAGCAAAGGGTAGATTTGTACATAATACAAGCTGCTGCAGTGAGAAGGAAACAGATTGTGAGTCAGTAGGATTTAGTTTGGATTCCAGCTTAATAGGCAAAGTCATTTAACTTGAGGCCATAGCTCTTTTGTGTATAAAGTGGACACAGTAAGCCTTTCTCGGTGTGAAAATTAACATCCACTGAATGTAAAAATCTCATTGGGAGAGGGTCCCAATTGCTTTCTTTATACTTATACATGCTGCCCTCTTCCCTGAGAAGTAGATATTATTATGATCCTGTTTTAGAGATTTGGAAACAGGAGCTCAAAGTGATTGAGTTACATAGTAAGTATCAGAGTCAGAATTTGAAGCAGGGCAGTGTGATTTTTAATTCCATATTTTAAATGCTATACACCATCATGCCCTGGGGCTACTATAAGAAGACATCAACAAGCATATACGACAATATTCTATAAATAGCAAGGTGCCAAACTATTCCAGATGTAGAGATACAGAGAAAAGGAGTTGATTTGCAGCACAAAAACTTCAAAGCTGAGAGACCTTGAACGAGACACTTAATCTCCTTGATGCTTTGCTTCGGAAGCTGGGGAAGGGGAGTTAAGTGTCTTCTCTCTTGTCTAAGGGGCTGCCTATAGGAAGACACAATAAACTGCATAAAGCATAAAGTCATTTGGGTCCTGCCTAGATGGATGTTTATTCCATCCGATTCAACTGACAAAGTTACTTAACATGGATAAATAGCATTTCCATAAAATCAAACTTTTATAAAGAGTAATTTGTGGGAAGTCGCAAGCCCAACTACATTGCTAATGTCTATGATATTGGAATCTGGATCTATCCACGTACCACCCAGTATTTGACTTCTCTTCTGAACATGCAGACACACTTAGGAGGACAGTTTAAGTCTTTGAGAATCTCTGCTTTTCATATCACAGAAAACACATCTCAATGCTCAATTTTCATTTCCAAAGACATTAAATAATTAAATACAGTTAACAAGGGAGCTGGATTTGTTTAGTTTATGATGAAGCATATATATATTTCTATATATATATTGTGCACATGTATAATATATACATATAGTATGTTTACATACTTATATAGTTGTAGCATTGAGTATTGACAATAAACTCAGGCTGCTGAGGTTCAAATCCCGAGTCCACCACATAAGATCTGTATGACCTTAAGAAAGTGGCTTCGTAGCTTTATGTTTGCCTGTTTATCTCTAAAGTGGGTGGGGGAGACAGTAACAGTAACCTCATAGATTTGCACAAGGAATTAAATGAGCTTTGTACCTATTTCAAACAGTTCTTAGCACATACTAAATACTCACTAAATGTGTTATTATTAGATTTGGCTGACTGAACATCTCTTCTCCCCTGAGTCTCATTTAATACCTGTACGACATTACATTTTATTTCTCGTTAGGATTGTAATACATTTTCAAGTTGCTTTGAGAATGTTTTGAACCCTGTAGGTGCTGTGGATTTAAAAGGGTAACAGTTGTTCCATTTTTAAAAGGGAGAGGATAATTACTATGTGGTCTGTTTTTTTTTTCAAGAGGAGCATTAGTCAACAAAGTTTTTTTTTCTTTTTCTTTAGCACCCACGGAGGTGCAAGCTACAGTGGGAGGATTCAAACGATGTGGAGAGCTTGATTCTGGACCGCAGTAGAATGTTTTCCCATGTCAGAATTCTTATACTCGCAATACCCGAGCAGGAGAATGTCAGTTTTCATAGGAGAAAGAGATTTTTCCAAAGAAACACACAATATTTTGCACAGAGTACATGAAGAGAGAATCTATTTCGAGGGCTTGTCTAGGAATAGACTCCTCCTCTCTGCCGGAACGTCTTGGGCCTTCCCCAACACTGTGACCCACACAAACCGACATCCGTGAGGCTGTCACCAGAGCAGCCCAGCAGCACCCACACTCTCAGCATCATGGGGGTTCTCTGAAGCCACCCCAGCATCTCCGATTTAAATCAAGCAGAAAGCGGTGCTTCGAGTTTGAATGAAACACAACTGGGCTCTGAGTCTTAATTAACAACATTTCCTGAGCAGCCGTGGCAGACTTAGGAGGACTACAAAGAACAGATAAGGAATGCGCACCGTTTAGGAAGTGCAGACAGGAATTGGGGGAGAGGTGATAGGTCTTGGCTGCAGAATGCACCCCCTCTCTGGGAGGGAGGTGAGGTGGAAGTGTGCAACACTGAGGACCGGGTGCCTTGCACACGTCTCTCCTGCTTCAAGAAGACCCCGTGTCAGGGACTGAAAGAACAAGTCCCTGCCAGAGCTACACAAAGCAGGAGCAGAGTCTCAGAATGCAGCGGAGCAGCGGTGTGACCCCAGGCAGCAAGGGTGGCAGAGAAGCTGACATTTGCCAGAGTGGCTTCGTGGCTTCTGTTCCTAAAACCGGCTATGCCGAAGTAAACCACAGATACCAGGAGGCCCATTGGTGTCTGCATGGTAACATAATCAGCAATTCCCTTCAGTCTGGAAGCCCCCAAGAGAAAGGGGAAGAAAGAAACCCTAAACCTGACTGCCCCAAAGAAAAGATGTTTGGATTATAAGAGGGTACATTTTAATGGTCAGATTAAACTTCTGCCCCCTAAGCAGAGGGGGCAAATAAAATCTTGTCTGTGCCTGTGAACCAGTGGCAGTAGGCTCCCTCACAGAGGGATAGAGAGGAGAGCAGTGCCCGCCCAAGCCAGTGGGGCCAGCGGAGAGGCCACACGAGTCTCGGAGTAAAGCGCTGTAGATTCCTGTGGGCCAAAGGCTCTCACTTGCGTTCCCATCTCCTCTCCTCTGGAACAGGCCTGGGAAGGTCCCTGGGGCCGGGCTGTGTGGAAGCCGTCTGCAATGGTGCAGGACAGGGCTGGCTTTTCCACTGTTGCTGCCCAAGACCAGAGTAGCAATCGCAGCTTTATGTTGAGGATGATATGCGGCGAACAGCCTGGCCTCATGCACACACAGCAGTAGTTGCATGGAGGCTGGCCCTGGTTCAGAAAGAATGCGTCTGAATTCTTAAGGCTTTAGGCCCCTTTGATGTCTGTTTACATTTTCCTTTTTCTGTACCACTGTGGCTAACTGCCAAGGCAGCAGCAACTGAGGTAAAACCCATGCAATTTCCAAAAATTAGGTCTGTACCCGGCCAGCCACGGATACAGCATGTGAGACTCAGTGCTGGAATGCATCTTAAGATTAACTGACCAAAGCATTGACTTGTTTTATACATTACAACGTGGGCCAGGTGACAAAACCAAATTTTCTATGTCCGGGGACAATCACTAAGTTTAGGACAAAAAAAAAAAAAAAAATCAAAATTGGGACAATAAGGAAATAGAAAAAGAGCAATAATCTAGCGAAGTTGATGTGCTAAGATCTGAGAGCCTAAACATTAAAAAAGTTTTATTTCTAGAGACAAGACAAGCAACTTGAAGCTCCTGCGGCCGTCCCGGGACACTCCCACTGCACAGTGAGGTCCGCTTAGCCTCGCAGGTGCCTCCAACAGTCAGTCCCGTGTCCCCCACCTCCGTGCGCCGCCTACCTTCTGGCTTTTCTGCTACCTGGTTCCACACTACAGAGGCACAGGAGATTATAAAGACCCTTGTCCTGAGCACCACAAGATAGAGCAGAAGTTAGTAACAAAAAGAGGGCTTCTCAGGCTCCTGGAAGAAAACTGAAGCTCAGCAGAAAAATAAAGAGAATCTCTACAATAAAGGCACATCAGACCACTGTACTCGGTCTGCTGCTGGCTTGCTGAGACTCATTGACTCATATATGCACATGGATTCCTACGTTGCCTACTATGACAGCGGAGACATAGCCTGAAGGAGGCCCATAGTTTCTATTGCTATTTGCAAAAAAGAAAAAAAAATTATTTTTCTTATCTTTAATTCTTAATTTTTACTTTTCTTCTACTCTTCAAAGTTTTACTTTTCTTCCTTTTCTTTCCTTTATCTTTTCTTTCTCTCTCTCTCACTCATTCTCTCCCTGTCCCACATTGCTCCTCATCTCCCCATTTGTTCCTTTCTGCACTGAATTCGGATTTTTCCCTCACTGTTCTTTTCTTCTCTTTTTCCTTCTCTTGATTATCATTAGGTTTAAAGGAAAGTACATTTGGTATCTAGCCTCCCTGTTGCTGTTAGGTGATTCTATTCACATCTTTATTCTTTCATTCTACCATTTTCTCTTGCCTTTAACAACTACTTAGAGTTTGTGTGATATTTCTGTGTCTTCGGGCCTCACCGCTAATCTCACCTGTTCTTTCTACCTGTCCCTCCCTCCCCAACTCCTTTTAGCTCCCCACCCTGAAGGGGAAAGATGCTATATTGAAGAGTTTATTCATTATAAACTTATATTGGGTTGGTCCTCGGTTTTAATTTAACTCACATAGTTAAAAGTGATAGATTAATAACTACCACAAATTGTTATTTTCTAAGCTGTGCTTGACGCTATGGTATTGCTGACTATGTCATTTGGGCTAACATGTTGTGATTGATCTAATTAGCTTTCCTTCCTGGTATAAGAAAAATATAATAGCTTCAGAGTCATTAGAGTCTCAAAATCCAAACACAAGCTATATCTTGAAGACACCTCTGAAAAGCAATCATTCCACAAGTGTTTTAAACACAAGCAACAAAGACACCTACATTAAGCAATCTTGAAAGATCAACCCAGGAATTAAATCAAGGACAGTACCAAAAATAAAAATGAGAAGACACTTAAGCAAGGCACAAATGCAGGCTTCCACACCACAAAAAGGAAATTCTGAGGGAAATGAGGTGGAAAAGTATGATAAGCAACCACTTGGACACCCTGAACTGATAGCACAGGAAATAACAAAGCAGATGCATGAGGCTCTAGAAAAATTGAAAACAGAAATAATATTCAAGATAAATACAGACATGGTGAGCAGAGTGAAAGACATGATTAGAAGCTCTAGAGCAGAAACAGATAAGAAAATAGATGAGATCAGAAACATGCTGGAAGCCATGAATGCCCAGCATAAGAAAGAAATGGAAAACATGATCACCCAACATAAGAAAGAAATGGAATCCATGAAACAGATTCAAACAGATATTCAGGAGATTAAAAACTCCATTGAAAGCATGCAGAGCAGACTAAGAGAATCTGAAGACAGAATATCAGATATAGAAGACAGGATTCTGGTTAAGGACCATGAAAACAGAGATATCTTAAAGATAGTAAGGGACCAAGAGAAATCAATCCAACAGCTGCTAGATGATGCAAAGAAGAATAACATAAGACTGATAGGAGTCCATGAAAAAACAGGACAAAGTACAATGGACATAAAAAACTGTTCATGGAAGTAATAGTAGATAACTTCCCAGGCAGAGGTAGAGAATTGGACGTACAGATAAGTGAGGCTTATAGAACTCCATCCAGCCATGACCAAAAAAAATCTACACCTAGACATATAATAGTCAAGATCCCAGAAACCCAACAGAAGAACAAAATTCTACAGGCAGTTAGAGAAAAGAAACAAGTCACCTATAAAGGAAAGCCCATCAGAATCACAGCAGATTTCTCAACACAAACCCTCAAATCAAGGAGAGCCTGGAGTGAAGTATTTCAAGCCCTAAAAGAAAATAACTTCCAACCTAGACTGTTGTATCCTGCAAAATTATCTTTCAAAATCGATGGGGAAATTAGATACTTTCACAACAAAGAACACCTGAGAAATTTCATGAACACCAAACCAGCACTCCAAACAATTTTAAGCAATATCCTAGAAAAAGACAATGAAGGTCACAACTCTATGAGGCCCAGCAGAGAGAAGGCACCATGCAAGGTAAGACACTAAAGTGAAAGGGGGGAAAATAAGAAATAAAAGAGCCAACAAGAGTAAAACATCATGGCAAGGATGAGTCAATATCTGTCAATTGTAACTATCAATGTTAATGGCCTCAATTCACCAATCAAAAGAAATAGAATGACAAATGGATTAAGAAGCAAAACCCAGCAATATGCTGTATACAAGAAACACACCTAACTCAAAAGGAAATCCATAGACTGAAAGTAAAAGGATGGAAAATCGTTCTCCACATGATAGGAACCCAGAGAAAAGCAGGCGTAGCAATCTTACCTGCAGACAAAGTAGATTTCAAACCAAAACTAATTAAGAGAGACAAAGATGGTCACTACATCCTTGTGAAGGGAACAATCCAAGAGGAAGAGATAATAATCCTAAATATGCACCAAATACAAATGCCCCCAACTATACAAAACAAATATTAATGGACATGAAAAACCAAATAAGCACTAATTCAGTTTTGGTGGGGGACCTCAACACCCCTCTATCACAAATAGACAGATCAACTAGAAAAAAAAATTAACAATGAAATTCTAGAACTAAACAAAGCTATTGAAAAAATGGACTTAATAGATGTTTACAGAGTGTTCTACCCCACAAAATCAGAATACACATTCTTTTCAGCTGCACTCAGGTCATTCTCCAAAATAGATCACATGCTAGCTCATAGGACATATCTAAGTAAATGTAAAAGAATTGAAGTTATCCCCTGTATATTATTAGACCATAGTGCAATACAATTGGAGATCAATAACATAAGAAACCACAAAACTCTCAAAAACACATGGAAATTGAACAACACCCTCCTGAACAACCAGTGGGTCACAGAGGAAATTAAAGAGGAAATTAGACAGTTTCTACAAGTAAATGATAATGCCAGTATAACACACAGGAATCTGTGAGACACAATGAAAGCAGTTCTATGCGGGAAATTCATAGCAGTGAATGCCCATATTAGGACAACAGAGAGAATTCAGTTAAATAACTTAAAGCAGAACTTCAAGCTCCTAGAAAAAGAAGAGCATAACAAACCCAAAGTTCGTATAAGAAAGGAAATTATAAAGATCCAAGCAGAAATCAATGCAATGGAGACTAAGGGAATGATACAAAAAAGTTAATGAATCAAAGAGTTGGTTTTTTGAAAGACTAAATAAAATTGATGAACCTTTAGCCAACCTTATCAAAAAAAAAAGGAAAGAAAAGGCTCAAATCCATGCAATTAAGAATGAAAAAGGTGAAGTCACAACAAATCCAGCAGAAATCCAGAGAATCATCAATACCTACTTTGAGAACCTGTACTCATGGGAAACACAGAAGAAATGGACATATTCCTAGATACATACAAATTGCCAAAATTAAATGAAGAAGATATAGAAATTCTAAGCAACCCAATAACAATGAGTGAAATTGAAAATGTAATAAAAAACTTACCAATAAAGAAAAGCCCAGGTCCTGATGGCTTCACTGCTGAATTCTACAAGACATTTAAAGAAGAACTATCGCCATTACTCTTTAAACTCATCAAGGAAATTGAAAGGGAAACAAGGCTTCCAAATTCATTCCTGGAAGCAAGTGTTACTTTGATTCCAAAACCAGGGAACGACCCAACCCAAAAAGAGAACTACAGACCAATCTCCCTAATGAACATAGATGCAAAAATCCTCAACTAGATACTGGCAAACAGAATGCAGAGTGTCATCAAGACGATCATACACCCTGACCAAGTCAGATTTATCCCAGGGATGCAAGGATGGTTCAACATCCATAAATCAATAAATGTAATACACTATATTAACAGAGTCAAGGACAAAAACCACATGATCATCTCAATAGATGCAGAAAAAGCATTTGACCAAATCCAACACCCATTCATGATAAAAATGCTACAGAAAATTGGAATAGGAGGTCTTTATCTCAACCTGATTAAGGCTATCTATGAAAAACCAACAACCAACATCATACTAAATGGTCAAAAACTGAAAACTTTCACACTAAAATCAGGAACAAGACAAGGATGCCCACTATCACCATTCCTGTTCAATATTGTTCTGGAAACATTAGCCATAGCAATTAGACAAGAGAAAGAAATAAAAGGAATAAAGATAGGAAAGGAAGAAGTGAAACTGTCATTATTTTCTGATGATATGATACTTTACATAGAAGACCCAAAAAATTCAGTCAAAAGTCTTCTAGACCTAATTGACAGATTCAGTAGAGCAGCTGGATACAAGGTCAATACTCCAAAAACAATAGCCTTCTTATACGCAAATAGCAGACCCATTGAGAGAGAAATTCGGGAAATAATTCCTTTTACAATAGCATCTAAAAAATGAAATATCTAGGAATCAATCTAACAACAGAAGCAAAAGACCTCTACACTGAAAACTACAGCATTCTGAAGAAGGAGACAGAAGAAGATATAAGAAAATGGGAAGACATCTCTTGTTCCTGGGTAGGAAGAATCAATATAGTGAAAATGACCATACTTCCAAAACTATTATATAGATTTAATGCAATGCTGATTGAAATTCCAACAAGATACTTCATAGAACTAGAGAAAACCATCCAAAAATTCATTTGGAAACAGAAGAAACCTAGAATAGCAAAAGCAATTTAGGCAACAGAGACATGGCTGGGGGCATCACAATCCCCAACTTGAAACTATACTATAAAGCTACTGTGATAAAAACAGCAAGGTACTGGCAAAGAAACAGACCCAAAGATCAGTGGAATAGATTAGAAGATGCAGAAACAACTCCAGACATACTCAGTCACCTCATCTTTGACAAAGCAGCCAACCACCCTCACTGAAGGAAAGATAGCCTCTTTAATAAATGATGTTGGAAAAACTGGATTTCAACCTGTCAGAGATTAAAACTAGACCCATACCTATCACTGTGCACTAAACTAAGATAGAAGTGGATTAAAGATCTTAATATTAAGTAAGAAACACTAAACTTGCTGGAAGGTAAGTTAGGTAGAACTCTTGATGGCATTGGCAAAGGAAAAGACTTTATGAACAAATCTTCAGTAGCACGGGAAGTTGCACAAAGAATCAACAACTGGAATCTCATCATATTAAAAAGCTTCTGCACTGCAAGAGAAACTACCAACAGAGCTAAGAGACAACCTACAATATGGGAAGAAATATTTAGCAGCTGTAGCTCAGACAAAGGTCTACTATCAAGAATATATAAAGAACTGAAAAAAATCAGACCTCCCAAATTCAAAGACCCAATTCAAAAACGGGCATCTGAAATGAACAGATATTTCTCAGACAAAGAAGTAAAAACAGCAAACAAATATATGAAAAAATGTTCGACAACACTGGTCATTTGAGAGATGCAGATGAAAACAACACTGAGATTCCACCTCACCCCATAAAGAATGGTGGCTGTCAAGAAATCAACCAATAACAAATGCTGGCGGGGGTGTGGGGAGAAAGGAACCCTTCTCCATTGTTGGTGGGAGTGCAGACTGGTGCAACCACTGTGGAAATCAGTATGGTGATACTTCAAAGAACTAGGACTACAGGTCCCATTTGACCTAGCTATTCTCCTACTGGGAATCTTCCCCAGAGTATTGAAAGAATTATACCACAGCGATATATGTGCACCCATATTTATAGTGCCATAGTTTGTAATAGCTAAAGCTTGGAAACAGCCCAAGTGCCCATTGACTGGAAACTGGATAAAGAAGATGTGGGTTTTTTTTTATAAAATGGAGTACTACTCAGCCATAAAGAATGAGAAACTAGAGACATTTATAGCTAAATGGATGCATATTGAGGCCTTATTCTTAAGTGAAATAAATAGGACACACATGTGTAAATGCCAAATAGTTTCTCTAGTGTGAGAAATTGAAAGTGTAAATAAGGATGAAAATGATTAAAATGAATAATAGATAATTTGAAATAAGAAAAGGTCCAAGGGTTTGGGGATGGTGGAAGCGAAAAGGGAAAGGGAAGGTGAGCAAGAAAAAATTATGAGGAAAAAAAGGAATCAAACTCTGTGTAAATAAGGAAGGGTGAAGGGGGTGAAGGGTGCACAGGTAATGGGAGAAAAAATAAAAACTAAGATACATTATGTTCTGGTACAAACACCCAATGATAAATGTAAACATATTTTATACCTAAAATGTACCAATAAATATATATATTAAAAAAAAGTTTTATTTCTAAATAAACAAAGAATGGGTAAACCAGGGTTGTGAAAAAGTTGAGAGATCCCCTCCCAGAAGAACACAGTAGAGTGAGACCAGAATGGGGCCTAGGACTCCTAGTCTATACCTGCTCATTAACAGACGAATGTTGGCTGAAGAGAAACCTAGAGCCACCCACTGTCCTAGGCATTAGGGTATGAAGAGTCACTGCCTTGATGTCAAGAGAAACAGAAAGGAAACGGATACACAGGTAAACAAGAGGGCAGTAGGAGCATGACCAGATTCCAGGGAAGGGGCCTCTGACAGGGTGAGAAAGATGCCTGACGAGGTACCTGACACTTCCAGAAAGAAGCTTGCAGGGAAAAGCACCCTGGACACCGGAGCAGTGGTGTGAAGGCTGTGAAGCTGCCAGATGCAGTAGTTGCTGTGAAGAGCAGCAAGAAGACAACTGCTGGTGTGGCCCCCGATCCCAGCACAGGCCCGAGGCTCTCAGAGTGGGACAACACCAAAGCAGGAAGGGCCTTCGGGTCATGGTGCATTCGGCTTCATCACAGCTCAGAGGGAGCAAGAGGAGCCTTCCAAGCAGAGAGAACGTGAGGTTGGGCTTACATTTCAAAAACATTATGAGGAGGCCTCATTTTCTCAGTCACCACCTGTATCAATTAGAAACTCGGTAAATAGTGCAAGACAAGCCCAGAAGGTGGCCTGGAACACAGGGCAGGGTGTGCTGGGGAAGGCTGGGACCCTAGGTAGCAGCAGGAGCTGGTCGGAGGGTGGGGACAGCCCATTCGTAAGATCAGAGGGAAAAGAACAGCAGTAATGAATAGTTACCAATACTGTAGGTAATGCATACTTTAAATGTATTTAGAAGTTGTGTATATATCCCAGATTGAGATTTCATATTCAGCATAACTACCCAGCAAACAAGAGCAACCTCTTCTCATAATGGTTTGGAGGGTTTTCGGGTTGTGGAATATTTATTTTATTCTCTTTAATTGGCAAATAGTTTTACAGTGTGTGGACATGCTCACTTCTTTATTCATTCAGTTTTTAAAAAACGGGCACATGTTTTAATTTCTTTGAGGTTGAGGGAAATGAAAGGCTGTAGGGGTAGTTTACGTTTCACTTTTTAAGAAACTGTTAACTGACCTCACAGTGCCTTTGCCATTTTACCTTCCCATCAACAGCAGGTGAAAGCTGGGTTTCTGCACATTGTCAGCCACGTTCAGTGTTGCTCATCTTTTGGAGAAGAGCTGTCCGGGAGTTCAGGGTTTCCTACTTCCTCTCAGTGTCCCTCCTGCACTGATAGAGAAACGCTCCGTGACGGGGTAGCTGTGTGTCCTCCCTGCTGGGCCGTGAACATGCCAGGCACTGAAAAATGTGCCCAGGGGCTGTCCAAAGCACTGAAGGATAGGACGTGTCGAACACATGCAAACTGCCCCTGACCGAGCCAAACAGTTCTCTTTTTTCAGTTTTGGGGATTGAATATAGGGTCTTTGCACTGAGCTACATCCCAACCCTTTAAAAAAAAATTTTTTTTGACACACGGTCTCACTAAGTCACTAACTTGCCAAGGCTGGGCTTGAACGTGTGATCCTCCTTCTACAGCCTCATAACAAGCTCACAGCCTGAGCTCTGCACTGGGGACACATTCCGGTAGCCCATGTTTTCCTTGTCCAGCTCACCTCTGGCTTGGCTGGAGGATACTAAAGTCCGGCATAGCAAAGAGCCCTGTGAACTGAGTCTCATTGCTCTCAAGTTTTCTTAAATTTGGTTTCCGTACCCTTCTAATTTTGATCTTCAAGTCGTAGACCTGATTAAAATAGTAATCAATAAAGAAGATGTGTTTTTTTTATAAAATGGAGTACTATTCAGCCATAAAGAACGAGAAACTAGAGACATTTATAGCTAAATGGATGCCCATTGAGGCTATCCTCTTAAGTGAAATAAACAGGACACACATATGTAAATACTGAATAGCTTCTCTGGTGTGAGAAACTGAAAGTGTAAATAAGGATACACATAGATGAAATGGCCTAATAACATATTTCTCAGATTGTGTTTCCATCGTGTGTCATATGACTGCATTGAAATTTAAATTAGGGAGAAGTATGGCTTATGTGGAGTCTGCTAACAAACTGGAGTTTTTTTCCAGACCACTATTTGTTCAGTGTTGGTTTTGGGGATCTTTCTGAAACAAATCACATCCTCTGGTGTCTTGTTGGTGCTTGAGATGCTTTTTCAATTTATATGGAAAAATGTTTAAGTGCTTTTCAGTTTTGTTTTGGTTGAGTTCTACTGTATTTGAATATTATTGTAGTTTTTTTCCCCTTGTATTGTTCTTCTCTGAATGGTTTTGATTTTTGTATGTGTGTGTGTTTGATAATAGTTATTTAAAATAAAAAATAGTAATAAAAATAAAAACAAAACTCTGTATTCGGTAGAGAGCTCTAGGAGAACACAATCGATGTAAAATTGATGTATATTTGCCGAGTGTGGTGGCACAGGCCTGTAATCGTAGCACTCGGGAAGCTAAGCCAGGAGGATCACAGTGAGTTAGGGGCCAGCCTGGGCCGCACAGTGCGAAGCTGTCTCCAGAGATATACAATTGTTAAACTCTCAGGTTATGCTTGGAGGTGAAGAGAACACAAAGGCCATCTGTGGCCTGGAGGGCAGGGGGCCCTGTAGCTGCTCTGCCCAAGGAGATGGAAGCTGCAGAACAAGGGGGTGGAGGACGCAGCTTGTCAGGCTAAGCGGTGCATGTGCGAATCTGCGCTGGAAGCCGAAGAACCTGGAGATCAGCGTCAAAGGCAAGGGCCACCTCGAGCTCTGCTCTAAACTGAACACAATTCCTTCCGCTTTCTTTTGGTCTGTCCAGGCGATGATCCCACTGGCTATGCCACCCACATCCGGGGCGGGTCCTGCTCTTCGGTTTGCTGGCCTACCTGTCGATCACGGCAGACACACAGACGCCTGCTTTTCCACATGGGTCTGGAGAGGCCTCACGAATGTGCAGAACCACAAATGACCCCTCTAGTTTAACTGGTGTCTCGGTATTTCAGCAGCCCCACCGTGGAGTACTGAGTAGTTGATCTGTACAGAAGCTGACAGTGACGGGAGGGTGTGTTGTTGTCACCCCGCTTTGCAAGGGAGGAGAATGAGCCTCGTGCTGAGGGGAGCGTGGCCTCCACGCAAGCTCTCAACCTCATCGCCCCTGTTTCTGGTCTGTAGCTTCGCAGCAGCCTCTTACCATGTGGGGTTTGCATTCAAAGTTAATACGTATGGCAAAAGCTGAGTGGGACCAAAAGTGCTTTCAGAACCCTTGTCTAATTCACAAGAAGAAACTGGTCTCTCTGAAAGTCAACAACAAAGTTTTTAATTCAATTTCTCACATATATATCCAATCCCAGCAAAGTAAGTGCTGTAAAGTTAGATGAACCACTACTGAATTTCTCTGATAATGTTTGAAACTGTGGCCATCATAATTTATCTTATAGCATACACTGTCTAATAACTTATAAACTCCCTTTGTTACTTTTCTACAGTTGTTCTCTGCTTATGTGAGACCTAAGTGACTCCATTCTAAAATTTGGCTCCATCTTAAGAGAAAGGTGGCATAAATTCCAGTTCTAAGAAAAACCGCAAGAAGTATTTTGACCACCTGCATGTGATAGTGTTCAGCCGTCCCCTAGTAACGGCTAATCAGTAGTTAGCAACCGTTTGCAGCTTGGGTGCCCAAGGCACAACCAATCAGGTTTAATTGCCAATCTAGAATCTTGCTGTAACCACCATAAAAACCCCTGCTGATTTGGAGTCGGGGCTCTCAATCTTGACCTGCTGCGGCGGTGACGGGTGGGAGTCCCTGCTCGAGCTTGAATAAATGACC
This sequence comes from Heterocephalus glaber, assembly GCF_053883595.1. Lineage (NCBI taxonomy): Eukaryota > Metazoa > Chordata > Mammalia > Rodentia > Bathyergidae > Heterocephalus > Heterocephalus glaber. The sequence goes on from NW_028258293.1 coordinate 3,128,443, forward strand.
CTCGTGTGTTTACATCGGAATCGGTACCTTGGTGGTCTTTGGAGACCTCGAAATCTGGGTACAACACTTAAGCAGACCCTCCATTGTTCTAAATTCTGGAGAATTCCTAAGAATTTAGGGTTCCCCTCTTGTGGTCATCAGACAGGTCCATTTCAGGAAGAGCTGCGAAATGGCTAGGCCTGGAGGTTCAGGTCTGTAATCTCAGCAGTCTGGGAGCTGAGGCAGGAAGATCAGAAGTTTGAGGCCAGCTTAAACAATTTAGCAATGTAGAGAAACCCTGTGTAAAAGGAGGCGGAGGAGGAGGAGGAGGAAGAGGAGAAGAGAAAAAAGAATGAGGAAGAGGAGGTTGTAGTTCCTGTGAAGGCCCTGGGTCCAATCCCTGGTACTGGAAAAAAGAACTAAACAATTACTCTGTTATGTTAGCTGTGTTGCTGAGCAATTCTTTACGGCACAGTTTTCTGGGTTACAGCATTTGGACGTTAGCTGATCCCCATATTTTCTGGGAACTTTCTCAGGCCTTTGAAGACAGAAAGCAAAACCAGAGAATGCACATATTGATTGTTTGCTGTTAGAAATTTAATGGTAGGAAATCTGCCCCTGGCTTAGTTTCCGGCATCTGAGGTTTCAGATACGAATACAGCATCTTGGAACAATAATTGCAGTTTTTAAAAGATCCCCAAATCCCAGTTTGCTACCAAGGCATTGTATGAAACTGGAGTTCATGGATCTTCTATTTTGATGTTAATTTTTCGAAGATTCTAGAGTTTTCACCATTTTGAATACTAAGGTATATGGTGGATAATTATGCAAACTTATAGCTCTAAATCTCTTTCTAACAGATCATTGGTGGCTTAAAACTGAGCCTTTTTCTGGGAAATCCAAGACTATACCTAAAGCAACTGTCATTAAATTGAAGAAATGAAAAAACTAGAAGAGTAATAAAATCAATTGAGAATTTTAGTTTGGGGCTTATCTCGTCTCTAGAATTCTTAAAATTGAATCATGTGATGAGCTAGGTCTCCCAAAAAGGGTCAGTGGAAAATGCCTAGGTTTTACATTCACAAGTAGAAGTAATTGACTTACACCTTTCCGAGGTCCATCTCCCTTCCTTTTTTTTTTTCTCTTCCTTCCAGTGAAATCGGGCTAATGATCTAGGAGGAAAAATTCTAACGTAATATTTTTCTTCTACTTTTTCCCCCCTTCCTCACTTCAAAGCTGTGGCCATGCTTTTCCATTCTGTGCCTCTGGAATGTTTGTAATGCACTCTGTAGAAAGCAAAATATTTGATGTGCTCTTTCAATTCTGTAGAGGTTTATTTTTTCAGAAATGTAAAGCCACGAAGGATTATGCTAGTGTTAGAATGGGGAGGCTTTGGAGCAGAGCCCAAGTCAGAAATAAGCTGAGTCCAGAGAGAAGCTCCTGAGACATCAGAAGGAGCAGAAAACCGGTGGGTCCTGAGAATCGAAGGCACCAGTGCTCAGGGGTCTGCTGCCCTTGGATGTCAGGAAGACTCAGAGAGAAAGGCAGGGCCTCTTAGGAACCCATCACTGACTAACAGTCACCTCCTCAGGCCTCAAAAGAAAGCAGCAAAGCAAGTCCCCTGCAGCAACCAGTGGACCAGGACAATTGTTGGGGGCTGAGTAGGCCCCAGGATGGACAGATGGGATCAGCAAAAGACCTCCCGGAAGTCTGAGTGACATTTTCATCTTGGTCTTTTGCACAACTCTGGGGTTAAGGGGGGAGAATTCTCCAACAATGACACATCACTCTTCCACCCAGGAGACTGGGGAGCAGAATCAGTATTAGGCTGACTGAAAACAAATTTTAATGAGAACTTTCTTGCACACCTGATATTCTTACAGGCTGAACAATATCTTGATATACTTTGGTCTCTTTGCTCTTCCTGTCCTTTCTTTTCCTCCCTGCCTCTTTCTCTCCCTCCTGTCTCCCTTTTTCTTTCTTCTCTCCCCCTTGGTGTCTCTCCGTAGCTGATCTGAGTCCTAATTATTGCAGAATTTCTGGACTGATTAGCTTCATGGGTTGGGGCATGGTGTTAATGAGATGTGTCTTAGGATCGTTTATACCTTCTCCAGAAAGCATGGCTATGAAGAACAATGGATATTTCTGTTGTTTATACATCAAAAATTCTACAAGTTCATTCGATGCTATGAAATCATGTCGCTGTGAACTTGAGTTGGTCCTGCCAGCATCAAATGTCCACGTGTGGACGGTGGCACTTGACACTCTGCTCAAGGCGAAGAATGGCTTGTGTGTTTCAGAAACTCACAACTAAGTAGAAACAGTGGTGCTTCTCTCCTTAGTATTCATGATGGTCCTGGAAATGGAATGAATTGCTGTGGCCTGTGGAAGATAAAGCAATCTGGGCTTTGTTACCACCTTTCTGCCCAGAGCCCTCTTTCTCCTGGTCAGGAGGTCTGACAAAGAGGGCATGTGGGGACCTGAGAAATCAGAACCCTGTGTCTGCGCAGAACAGTGACAGGGTAAGGATGGCCGTAATGTAGGAAATTAATTAGAAAATTCAAAGAATAACTTTCCAGCGGTATCTGTAGCTCTAAGTGTGATGAAAGCCTAGGATTGGCAATAATCATTTTTACTATTGAGGAAATCTTACCTTAAAATAAAGAAAAAAAGGAAGACATTCAGTCTTTGGATTCCACCCAGCTTAGCCTTGCAACCCTCTGACATCATGGGGCTCACTCTGTAAGAGTAATGAGTTTGCTCAGCATTTTTGTAAGTTTTGTAATTTCTGAAAGTATAAATTATTCCCATATAGAAAGCTCTGTGAAACCCAAAATGGTTTTCGTAGAAGATAATAGCTATTTATCAATATGCAGTTGTAGACACAAAGACAGAAGTTTTGTCTGTTAAGACTGATGCATTATGGAGGCACAGAATGCTGTAGAGCAGTCTACTAAACTTAGATAAGGAATATTATCTGCTGAAGATGTTGCAAGAATTCTTGGTTCTTTTGCCCAAGAGAGATGGCATTTAGATTGCTTATTGGCCTTGTTGGATGAGTGACACATGGAACCAGTACATGCCAGTTGATCATCAGCGGCCATTTCTTGCTGATGGGTCACATATTGGGTGACATTAGTTTCTGTTCAAAGGCAGAATTGTGACAGGGCTGTATTTCTGCAAGTGCTAGCAAACTAATAAATTTACCTTGTACCCTTCTGTGGATTAAAAGAGGAAAGAAAGTGTTCTGCTTACTTAGGAGAAAATAAAAGTTATTTCTTAAAACATCATATATTTCATTCTTTTGGCCTTTCATTAGTTGGGCTGTGGTATCAAGTGTCAATAGCTAGATCAGGCCAGAGCAAGCAGAAAGAGGAAACTCAACAAAAGGCTTAGAAATACAAGAAGGGACAGCCAGCCAGTGTGGTTGCACACAGCTGTGATTCCAACACTCGGGAGGCAGAGGCAAGAGGATTGCCATGAGTTCAAGGCCAGTCTGGGCTGTACAGTGAGTCCATGGCTGGTCTGACGTTCATACCATGGTCCTGTCTTTAAAAGAAAGAAAGAAGAGTGGACACCCAACCTAAAAAATGTTCAAAGATACCGTTGGACCTCAAAAAGCTGACATGAAAGGTGATAATTTGAACTTCATCAGATGCTTTTATAGAATGTATCAATAATGCTTTTTGTTGTCTACATGATTTGTATTACTAGATATATGTGTACGTGGGGTAGGCTAACTTCTGCACCATGAGAAGCAAAGAGTACCATAGTTTAGATGAATGTTTATTGTTGGGACAGGACTAGAGGGACGAGCATGCTGACAAGGCAGTTATTACCAAGCGGAAACATAAGTGCAGCCAGAATGTTTGGGAAAGACTCTGAAGCAGACAGAGCCCAAGCTGGGGCCTGAATCGCAAGTAAGATGCAATGGCTAGAGATAAGAGTAAGAAAAGGAGAGAGATAAGTGTATTCTCCACAGAGAGGAGAGTGTGAAGCAACAAAACGTCCCTCCCAATGGGTCAGAGAAGAGTCTGAATTAAAAAGCAGAGTAAGAGGCAAATCCGCCAGCAAATGAAGTAATCATAGCTTCGGGGAGTCTGGAGGGTGTGGCTTTTACCTCAGTGGCCTTGGTTCAAGCAGCAGAGGCCAGGGGGACAACTGGAGTCAGGACAGGGCCAGCTGCATGTGGGGGCACCTGGAAACCAACCTCCGCTGGCATTGAGTCCCCTGCCCCGAGAAGGCTGGCTGTGGCCATGCTTGACAGGGAGCTTGGTAGGGTTTCTCGACTTGCCATTGCTCAAGAAACAATAATGTAGGCTTTATGTCAAGTCGATTGCTTTTAAATACGGGGCTTGTTTATTGCTACGTGGGTGTGATGGTTAATCGTGGTTGTTGTTTGCACAGGACCGCGAGCGGCCTTGGCATTGCTCATGCACACTGCTGGGGCCTCCACATGGGTGCTGCAGAGACCCTTGGCGCCTGAGCCAGCAGACGGGCACGAGAGCACCTGAACGTGGGCACCCATGGCTCTCGGGCCAGGGATCCAGACAGCAAAACAGCAGGAGCAGCCTGCAGGAGCACAAAGCGGGACTTGGCCAGATTGGGTGCTGGTTTCCTTTTGTCTGTGTTTATGGCGCTTCTGTTGCTGACAGACAAGACTCACACCAGCCTCCTCAGGCAGCTTCCAGGCCTGCAGCCCTGGATGGCATCTGTCCTTGCTTCCTCATGTGGTGAGGCTTCCAGCTTCTCAAACTGAGAACCCCTGGGACTGTCCAACTTCTGATTCTATAAACCAACCTAAGAAAAATCCCCTCTTATAAACATATATATCCTATTGGCTCTTCTCCTCTGGAGAACCCTGATTAATACAGTGGGTGAAGAAAACACATTTTTATGAGCCTGTGTTTGCAGTACATGATGATCACATTCATCACGGGGATTTGTACACTTAGATAATACATCCTTTTTCTTTTTTGTTTCCTCTCCTTTCTCCGTTCTTCCCTCCCCATTTCCAAATACTCTATTCCCATTTCATCCTTCAAGTCTTTCTTTCCATTTAAATACCATTTCTCCTTCTCTCCCACCTCCCTTCCCCTCTTATTCCCCTTCCCATTTGAACAAGCTCTTCCTACTTTGTAATATCTGGCTTCCATTTTGCTTCTTATTTATCCTTTGGGTTTGTCACTCAAGAGAATGCAACTGAACTGTGTTTTAGGAAGAATCAGTGTTTTTGGTAGACAGAACAAGGTAGATGTGTAAAAAAAAAAAAAGAAAAAGAAGAGTGTACCAGGCTAATTAAACAGGAAAGAAAGACCTTACTCAAAGTGACTGCCATAAGGGAGAAGGCTGAACTCAAGCCTGCTAAACCCAAAGCCAGGAGCATCTACGTGCTGGATCGAGCTAGCAGCCAAGCCCTGCAGGACGTGGGGCAGGGCTGGTGAATGAGAGGAGGTCTCCCTCATTGCTCTTGGGTCTTTCTCGGGTCCTTCTGGAAGTTGGACTTCCACACCCCAACAGAGACTGCAGGTCAGGGCTCCTGTCTCCCAGGCCCTGCGGGCATGCCTCCCTTGTAGAAGACTACATCTCAAAGAACCAGAGAAAGCATTTACACCTGGAAGGTTCACAAAGCAAATACTTTAGCAAAGGGGAAATCAGGAGTCAAAAGTTAGGAAGAAAGTTGCCTAAGGTTTGGTCCAGCTGAGTGGACTGTGGAGGTCTCATTGGAGGGTAAAATTTTGGAGATGAGCGAAAAGCTACTATGACAGTCTTCCTGTGAGATTCTAAATTTCAAATGAAAGACCAACACCTGGGCCATGAGAGTTTTTGAAAGACTTTGAAATGGGTCAAAAAGATCAATTATTAGATGCTTAAGAGTTGGAAAAACATGTGTTTTCCAGCGTGCACCCTCCCTAGCTATCTGCATCTATGGAGTTTGTGTTTTCCATGTCTGAGTCATTTTACAAAGTTTTATGATGAAAGCTGTAGTTAATGGACTGCAATACAAATTAATCTTTTTTTGTAGACATGCAAATGGGATCTGTCTGGTAGAGATAATTCATTTTCCTTCTCCATTCACCTCATGTAGTGAACCAGTTTTATGTGCTTATAAAATATTTATATCTGTTTGTATATTCATTTCAGCTTTGCTTGTTGTTTATACTTTGTAGTGCTTTGTGGAACATCATACTGGTTCTTTATTAATTAAAGAGTTGTAGTATTTGATACATGTTTGCTGTATATTTACATGACCCTTGATTCTACCTTTTGAAAATTACCTTTTAATACCTAAAACAGAGCAGAAGGTATGCATGTAAGAGGTTGGAAAGGCAGAATGAATGTGACCCAGTGACAAATGTGGAGGTTAAAAGAGGGGAAGGAGATGATGATGCCGCTGAATTGTTTTGCCAGGGCATTTGGATGGCTGATTTATCATGAACAGAAACAGAGGATGTAGGATGGAGAAAAGGCTTGGTGTTGTAGAGGGAAGAGAGTCACTCTTCTACAAATGCCGATTTTAAGAGAAGGTTTTGACATTCAGTGAAAGTATCTAGAAACCCTTTTAAAAGTAATAAAAGTTTTGTTTTATATGGTGAAGATATACATCGGGATGCTGTAGAATGTGCACACATGCACTGTAAGATGGTACTACAGTGGAACAAATTAACAGGACTGTCATTTCACGATCATCTCTTTTTCACAACAGCAGCTATAATCTTCTCACTTAGGACAAAAGCCCTCTGAATTCATATTTCTAACCACAGACCGCCTGCTGCAGATGAGATCTTTTGACTTGTTCATCCTACATAGTTGCTGTTTTGTACTTGGGAAGGTGTGGCTGCAGCCCTCATGCAAGTCCAACCTGGCAGCACTGATCTGCTAGATGTCTGTAGAGGAGAGACCTGTGGAGGGGTGAATGCTGTGAAAGGGGAACCCAGGCTGAGGCAGGGAAGCAAGACCGTTCACAAGGTGCTCATTAGTTTGTGTCAGTAGGAACTCTTTTATCCCTCTCTCACCTCTGAGAAGTTTTCTTTTGGTTTTGGTACTGGGGATTGAACTCAGGGCCTTGCACTTTTGAGGCAGGCGTCCTGACCACCAGCTTCCAGGCTTCGTCCCTCAGCCCCGTGATGCTGCACCTGTCTGTGAAATCTCTTGCAATCCCAGGACTCTGGGGCTACTCCAAAGCTGCCGCCGCATGCCCTGCAACTAAGCGTGATTTCAGTTCCCAGGGCATTCGTTCTCGTATATGACAAAAGCCAATGGGGATCCTTATTGCCATGGAGTGATTGTGAGAATAAACAAGACAACACGAGGTAGTGTCCAACACAGCACTTGGCATGTAGTAAATGTTCTTTGAATCCAAGTATGAATTGCCAGATAGGCCACTCTGTGGTGGCATGATTCATTTGTAACTTTTGCCTACAGCTGAAAGATTCATAATTGTACCACAATTACTGAAGAAGAGCTATTTATCACCATGAAAATGTATGCTTTTTGTATTCCAAGAGAGTTAACTTTCCTCTAAATTTCTTTTCCTTATACCTTGTTACCTTTTCCCTTTGGTCTTACTATATCATAGGAAACAATTTTTCTTGTTTATGCCTCATTTCAAAAGTTGTCATGAGCTTATAAGCACGGACCACAAAAATATCACAAAAAACATGTAATTGCACAACTTAGGTTCAATCCAATCCAGAACTTTAGTCCAATGTGAGCTTTTATATCTTTGCACCATGGATTTTGAGCTGCATGGAGAAGACTGGTCGCTTATTGCAAGAGATAATAAATGCTTAGGTAACATAGACTCTGGACCTCACAGTGGCTGCTTTTTTGTTACATTTTCCTACTTTTTAAAATTAAATGCAAATGTGAAGTTGAAGGATTTTGTAGTCTGTTTTGTGCCTTTTATTAGTTGTTGTGTTTGCATGAAGCTTTCTCTGGGAATCAGTCTGAAGATAATACCTTTATCTCTATCTCCAAGATACCTGATCCGACTGAAGGAGAAAAAGCATAATGTCTGCGAGATCCTGTTAAATTTCCATCCCTCCCTGTATGATTCCACCGAGATCAAATGGATTCCACACATTGGCAACCACACGGAGCAGGGACCAAGTCGGATGCTCGTGCAGAGCTGCGGTAAAAGAGTGGTACAGAAGGGAAAGAGAGGCGGCCCAAATGGCTGGCTGGGGCTGAAGAAAACGCTCCTGTTCTCATTAAGGGGAAGTGAATATTCAGCCACAGCTGAGGGACAGAGCATCTCAGGTGCTCCACAGGGACTGGTGCTGAGCAGCTCATTCAGATGGGGCCACTGCGAATTGCAGAGTCAAGCGCCTCTTTGGAAAAACCTGCATCTATGATCGTTGAGATTTGCCAGATCCTTAGTTTGCATAAGAACTGATAAGTAACACAGCATCTCCTGCCTAGCCCTACTTTTTAACCACCCAATTGCTCTACTCATGAACAATTCTGTCCCTAAGGAGCGCTTAAGGGACACATACTGAAGGAAGCAATGCCATCGTTAGAAATAAGTCACGTCGTTTGTGAGATTGTTAAATTATATGTTTAAAATTATTTGTGGTGTTTATTTGGTTATTTTTTAAGATGCCAGTCTAGGTTCGTGTTCTTTACCTAGCAGTCCTCGTAAATCTGAGAACGCAGACTGATGCAGTGCGGCTGAGCTCCAGGTCCCATCTGTCCCTCCCGCCGTCCGTTCCCTCTCCTCCCTCCCCTCCATTCCCTCCGTTTCTCTCTCTTCCTTCTCTCTCTTCTCCTTTCTCCTCTTCTTCCCTCCCTCCCTCCCTTCTTTCCTTCCATTTAGAGCTCTGTGAGTGCTTATTAAGCTCTGGGGAGTAATGAAAAGCTTCCTCCACTTCAAAAGTTTTTATTCTAGAAAAATTTAAGAATAGTAAATAACTGCACGTCTTTCAGAAGATGGTGCAGTGCGCTCCTGTGATGGTACCGTGGCAGGGGCGGCAGTGACCTGAGTAAGCAGGCAGGAGAGGCACTGGGCACGACTGACACAGAGGAACCAGCCACGCAAAGGGCGCAACACCTAGGCCCGCGGTCCTCCAGGCGGAAAACGGTCAGCGTGTGTCAGAAACCCGAGGCCGATGAAGAGAGAACAGCAAAGATTGCCGGGGATTGCCAGTCAGCGTTCCTGGTGTTGCGACAAAGCCCCAGACCGCCACAGCTGAAAGGAGGATGGGTCAATCTGGCTTTTGGTCTTGGAAGTTGCCACTGACAATCGGTTGGCTGAAGGTGGGCGGAGCATGGTGGAAGGGGCAGGGGAGAGAGCTGCTCACTGCACCCACCGCGGCGGAAGTGGAGCACTGGGAAGCCAGATCTGGGCCCCGATGTCAGGCCCCACGCCCAGCCAGCCAGCCCCGCTTTGCTATCTCCTGGGCGCCCCTCAAGCCAGGCAGACCAGCAACCGCGATGAACCAGCGCACAAGTCAAGGATGCAGACAGCGCCTGGGCCCTGAGAGCCTTTGGGGCCTTACTCCCAGTACCAGGGCAAGCTGTTTCCACGGCAGTGACGGTGCACTAGGCATTAAGTCTAACAAGATAAATCCGCCGTCAGGGCAGGAGAAGGAGCTGAGGGGCAAGAGGAGAAGCAGAGGTGCATTGGCAGCTCTTAGAGTGACCTGGAGCAGAAGTGGTGAGGGCCAGGTCAAAGGTCCCACAGCATGAGGTGCTGGCCCCAAGAGGGAAGGAGATAAAGGATGGGAGGAAACCGACCAACAATGCCCAGTGCCACAAACGGTAGAAGATTAGGGAAGGAGGAAGATCTGATCTGGAGCCTGGGGTCTTACGTCAGGGATCAATCCACCTGGATCCTTTTTTTCTTTCTCTGGTACCGGGGATTGAACTCAGGACCTTGTCCTTGCAAGGCAGGCAGCGGAACCACTGAGCTAAAGCCCCGGCCCTACCTGGATCCCTTTTTCATTTTCCTTCAAGCCCCTCACAGATGTCACAGCAGGGCCAATGACCTTACTTTCCTCCTCCTGCCTTCCCCCTACCCGGGGGTCTAGGACAGTACAGAAGTCACAAAAATGCATGAAGATCAGGCTCAGTGCGAAAGCACACTTTTGATAGAAGAGCCTCCTGTTTCCTTTAGAGAATGGCATAGGTCATTGCTATAAATGAGCTATAACATTTATATTTTTAATGGTAAAAATTCTAAACATTATATCAAAGCTTTGATACTGTTATTTATTTTACTAAAGAATGGAATTAGGGAGCTTTTTCTTTGAGGTAGAGGGGCACATATGAAAACCCTTTCTGGCAGATAATTTGCAGAGCATTTTTCCACAGTGCCTGCAACATATTTGTCACGACATTTAAAATTTAGGAAGGCACAAAGCAAAAATGAGGTTTCTTTTTCTTTTATTCAATGTTAGTTACCCTTGCTACCATAATTTCCTAATGTTAAGTTTTTCCTATATTAATTATCCTTGCAAAGAGGCCCAACTTGAAAGGGTAGATCAACATTTCCTACCAATTTTCACATATTCTGCATCACTGAAGATAATATTTCCCTCCGATCTCAGTTGTACTTAAAGAGCAAGGCTGGGTGTATTTGATAACCATCCCCCTTCAAGAATGTTAGTAAAATCCAACATGTTACTACAGTTTTTAAAAAAAGTTTGAGTGCAATTTTCTTTTCTTTCTTTTTTTTCCCCCTCAGAACTGGTTGTGTTTTGGCATTGTAAATCTGCCTCCCAAATGCACCCACAAACACGTTTCTCTGGAAACAGAGCCACAAATAGAAGCGGTGGTTATTGATTTTCTTTTGGGGTTTACCACCTGGTTACTGCAAAACCCTGGAGAGCACATGCCAGTTTCCATGCGTGTTTTGCCTCTTCTTCTCTGCCTCTGCCCCTCCCATGCCTCCGTGGGTCTAAAATAATCCAGGCTTATCTATTATTTATAGAAAGGCTGGTGGATTGGCTGTGTCTCCGCTGAGGCTGCTGTAACAAAACACAAGCAGGGTGGCTTACAAACAACAGAGATGATTTTTCATGGTTCCAGAGGCTGGGACCTGGGCTTGGGCGGCTCTGGCGACAGTCTCTTCTTGTTTGCACCGTGGCTGCGGTATTCAGGCTGCACCCCATAGGCGGGGGGTGAGGGGACCTCTGGTCATGGGACACTAACACCATTTATGATGGCTCTGCCCTCGGGACCTGATAACTTCCCCAAGCTCTGGCAAGCACCCTGGGTTGGGCTCAACACAGGGATTTTAGTGGGCACAACATTCAGTCCATAGCAGGGTGACAAAACCAAGGATTCTGAGCTTTGCCTGTGGTCAGTGTCTCCTAGGAGTGGCCTTGCTTGGCTGGTCTCCTTAGACCCTGTGTTCTGGGGACCCAGTCCTGGGCTCTAAGTCCTCAGCCTTGGCGGCCCTGGCCCTGTGTCCGTGCTGCTTTGTACATCTGTCACCAAACTGTCCTCCTTTAAGGAGCCCTCCAGCGCTTTCCTTAGACTGGGCTGCATGGGGCTGCCACATATTCCCATAGGACCGGTGCTGGCCCTGGCAATCATCCCTGTGAGGCGAGAGGACAGAGGCTTGGGGTTGAAGAAGGAACAGATTTGGCACAGTGTCATTGTTTCCTGTTGTAACACTTGGTCACACGGATAAGCAGAGATTCTTTCTCTCACAGTTCTGGAGGCACAAGTTTGTGATCACAGTGGCGTCCGTGCCTTTCTCCCTCAGAACACTCTTTGGAGAAAGAACTTTGTTGCCTCTCCCGAGCTTCTGGTGTCTGACTTCACTCCTCAGCTAGTGATGGTTTCACTCAGTTCCACCTTAGGGGCCATATTTCACTTCCTCTTCTCCGAAGGTCTCTGCATGTTCCCTTTGTAACACTTGGCATGGGGTTTAGCATCCCAGTGGATAACCTGTGATAATTTCCTCATCCAGAGACCCTTGATTACAACTTCAAAGACCACTTTCCAACTAAGGTAATACAGACAGGTTCAGGAGGTTAAAGCAAGGACATTTTTCTTTGCGGCCATCGTGCTGCCCACTCCATGTAGTACCGAGTGCACCACAAGGAACAGATATTGCTGAGAAGGAGAAAGATCACACCTTGTTGATAGGGAAACCAGGATGTACCTGTACTTGTTCTCTGTAGATCAGTGTCTCTACTTCAGGGGACTGTGTCCTGCTCATTCCCACTCAGTGATTCCCCTCCAATCCATAAGTGTATTTAATGACACACTGTCATCCATACTAATTGTAGCTATACATGCAGCCTGGGTATACATTCTTTATAATACTTACTACTTCATGTATCACATTGTTTAAATGACTACTATTGGTAGCTTTCATTGCAGTACTTACCGTGGGCCCAGAACTGAGCTGAATCCTTAAATTTTCCCTTTCAGTCCTGAAACCAATTCTGCAATATGTGTGCTACCACTGTGCTCACTTTCAGATGAGTAAACTGAAATTTGGAGTTGTGATTTGCATATGAGCTGAGCTGTGAGTGGGGAGGTCAGAATGAGCCAAGGTTGCCTATCTCTAGAGGCCACAGTAACTTAAGTGTGACCTTGTATATTTTCGACTCTACCAGTGCCTTGTTGACCTTGCTTTCTGAAGCTCTTAAGCAGATTTAAAGACTTTTGTGGCTACACTTCTGCCTTCCACAATTGCCTGTTATTTTGGTGACTCTTTGGAGTGAATGAAAGTTTCATTTTATTTTCAGATGTACTGAATGGTCTAAATGATTCTTCTGCCAATGGCTATTGCTCTGATCTTCTTAGGAACCAGCAAGTATCCCTAGCGCCCTTTGCAACAGTGACATTAATGATCCAGAGACCCAACTCAAAATGACAAAAGGCAGCTCTCTCATCTTACTGCCCTCCCGACAACCTGTTCACACCACAGGTAGGGAGCCAAGGAAAAGAGCGTAAATGATTTTCTTTCTTGAAATTTTAAAGATCCTTCAATTAGGTAGCATCAGTCAGGTACTGAGAAGTGAGAGAGGTTGCTTTGAGGAGGCGTCCTCAGCTCCAGGTGAAGGACAGACTCACAGAGCAGCCCAAGAATGTGTAGACTCCAGAGCCTGCTGATCTTTCGTAGTGCGATCTCACCACCTCTAGGAGCATGTCTTCCTGAATGATGACAGGATGAAACTCCTGACTCTTCACTTCATTCTTCCAAAGAAAAAGAAAATGGCAAGACTGATGAACAATATTTTTCCCAAGCCCTCCTCAGACAAGTTTCTAGGTAGTTTACATCAGCTGGGATGGAAAATAGAATTATGCATTTCAATACAATATAAAAGTATCATTTAGTTTTCTCTGACTTTGATTTTGCTTTAATTTCTTAATATTCAATTGATTATTTAGGGATAACTTACTTCCCATTTCTTCACAAAAGATTTGTTCTTTAGAAATACTTTAAAAATTCGTCATAATGAAGTGAGGAAAATGTTTAGTTATTGTGTTTAAAACTATGAAATGTTTGCATTACAATCATCAAAGTAACCTATAAATAAGAAAAGGAGTTGTTGGGTTATAAAAATATTTACTTTGTCAAATGGCTTTTACAGAGAAACAACTACTTGTTGCCCTACAACATTTACTTAGTCCTAACTGCGGAGATGCGGAGAGTAACAATAGTTACCATGTTTTATGACAGCGCACTCAGGGCCAGAATGTGGTGGAGGAATTTTGTAGCTTTATATTATTTGAATGTCAAAAAAGCTTCATGATGAAGCAACTATTTCTTTCAGTACTACAGATTACACTCAGGTATAATCTACTACATTCCCAGGTTCTTTTCATTTTTTCAAGGGGGCGGGGTGTTTTTTTCTTTTTTTTTGGTACCAGAGATCGAACTCGGGACCTTGCACTTGTGAGGCAGGCAGTGAAACCACTGAGCTAAATTCCTAGCCCTTTTTTTAAAAAAATATTGAGACAGGTTCTCCTAAGTTGCCTAGGCAGGAATAGAACTTGTAATCCTTGCTGCGATTTCCCACGTTGCTGGGGGTACATCTATAATTCTGGCACTGGAGTGATTGTTTTAATGTCCAATGAATTGATTTTAAAAAATTTAAAATGAAAGAAATCACATACTTTCCCAGTGTCATGCACTTAGTAAAGGACAGAGCGAGGTTTGACCCTAGGCAGTGAAAGTATAGAAAGAATACTTCAAAGTGCATCCCCTTTTCCAAGGACAATGGCCAACACTTGGTCATTTATGAGCAAGCTTTTTTTTTTCTTGGTATCGGGGATCAAACTCAGGATCTTGTGCTTGTGAGGCCGGTGGCAGCACCACCAAGCTAAATCTCTGGCCCATTTATGAGCAACCCTTCTTATAACTAACAATGCAGCAATCTTGAGCTTGATTGGAGCTCTTTGCTCCTGGACGGTAACGATGGTGAAGAGATCCTCCCACCTTTAAGGACTGCCCCGGATGTGGGAGGGAGGCATAACTGTGGACGTCATCACGGAGAATGTCCACGTCTCAGCTGGAGAGCCGAAAGGTATTTACCAGGTGGAGTTGTGCACAAGATTTCCTCCACCAATCTCTCAGAATCCACCAGACCAGCCACACTTGCGGTTGAACCACTGACTCTTTAATGCAAGTTGTTACGTAAATATTTCTCTTTTTCTTTGCTACTGAGCAACCCTCTCTTCCCATGTCCAACTCCAGAGTCCTAAAATGAATGACCTTTGTCATGGCCTTTTAACAGAAGTCTCTCCTCCTTTCAAAGGCCACCAAGAGTCACCCAGGCAGTTTCAACAACCCTGCTTCCCCCAACTCAGGAGGTTTATGCCTTTGGATTTTTCAGTGACAGATAGTACTCTATTGTGTTGTACAAAAGGGAGAGATTTACAGTGTTGGATTTTGTCTGAGCCCTGTATCCCCAGAAAAGAGCCAGAGGGGAAAAACCACCAGAGACCATCCAGTCCTTGGGTACCCTAAATGACACCCCCCATCCTTCCTCTTTCCCTTCCTATTGCACCCACAGAATCCCAAGGCGTCAAAACCCAGACCTCTCCTTTGCTTTGAGACTTTCCTTATTAATGAATCTTCTGTAATTCAAGAACAGAAAAATCAACTCTTTGTCCTGTATCTTTTGTCTTTCTCATAATGTAGTCATCCAATTGTCAAAACAACTTTATAAAGCAAGTATCACCATTACCTTCAAAAACTACCTTCAACATTTTTTGATAAATTTAATAAAGGTCATACTGCCAGTGGTGGATGGAAATTTTCTGATTTTGAAAGTCTGTCCTCTCACCCCAAAATCTGTATGTCACCGTAAAGGACATAAAGGAGTCCTATTATTCTTTTCACTATCACATTCAACTGAGGAATGAAATATTCAGTAACTTGCCCTAAGTTGAGAAGAAGAGTACATTGTATTTTTCTTTTAGTTTAAAACTAGAGCTAAAGTCTCTCACTTGATGGATAAGCATGGTCCTGAGCAGGAAAGTTAATTGTTTTACTAAACATATTATTAGTGCAGGGACCCTGTTGAGCTAGGTTTGCCACAGATGGCCAAACCACTAACTATGTATACATTAGTGATGGCTGAAGACCATTTATAAACTGGAGCTTCTTTCAAAGGTGCACCACCTACTCTGCTTGGATCCTGGATGGAAGAAACCCTCAAGTAAGATTACAAAGGAGGCCCTGTCCTATGCATGTCGGTCTTCAATCTTGGTCACTATATTATTTTATTGTCTGCAAAGCTTGGTATGTCGCCTCTGGTAGGAATCTTAGTTTTCTGTTTTTAAGTAGGCCTCCTTCTGGAAACTCCAGCTTCCTTGCCCAATATTTCTGCAGCATATTCTCAGGCCACCGTGAAGTTTTTAGATTGAGTTTGTTTTTCTTTTTTTCTTCTGAGTGAAACTGAACAAATAAAATACTGAGCAATCAAGACACTACATTGAGGAATGGTCCTTCCATTTTTGGCAATATAATATTCTAAAATCATTGCTAGAGTGCTCTGCCTGTCAGAAATGCCTCGATTGGTGTCTTTGAGGATGTAGAAGAACATGCATGTGTGAAGCTATTCTAAGATGACAGCCACAGTTCATTCAATATTGTCTTAAAAATAACTTTAATTTGGATCCAGTCAATTTTATCATGCTCTTATTCAAATGATTTGCCTTTAAATGGAGAAGATTTAGTGCACTTAGTAAAATATCGGTAAAAGATACCATAATGACTTAAAGAAACCTGCTGTTGCTGACACGATTGCATGAACAATTCCCATCTGCAAATGGTTATTTATTACTTGGTTATTTTTAGATCCTTTTTTCAGATGCATCACTCACGGTAGCCTCTGGGTGCATTTGCAGAGTTTAATAATTATCTTTCCCAGTATAGATTACACACAACATAGCAGACAACATAAACACAGGATGCATTCACATATGTCTGTACGGAGTCACACAACATAAACAGGTGAGCAAGGGTACGTTTCCTCCAGAGTTTTTCAGGTGGTGAGATGGCCCAAGGATTCTTTAAAAGCCAAGAATATTTTAAGTACTTGATGGTAATCAAGGAGCTTTTCTTTCATCGGCATTGTGGTTGGTTCTGGGCTGGGCTTTCAGTGTCTAAGTTTTAATGGAGCTATAAAATATTTGTGCTCTGCAAATGAAATGAGCTCCAAAATACACACACACTATACACAAATACTGCAAAATTTCAGTGTTTCACTGTGGATTACTTAGCCTACTGCAACTCTTTATGCAAGCATTTTAAGTACTCTACACGTGACATTAGAGGGTGTTCCCTAATTAACAGCATGAAGGGTCTCTCTAGATATTAAAACAAGAGGGCATGTTGCTGTCTGAATTCATATGCTGGACTTGTATTGGTCCCTATTTGAAAAAATATCACCTTGTCAATGAAAGATTGTCATGAAACTTGGGAAAAAGTTAGCCATTATGAAATTACACACCGAGAAAATGTGAAACTCATCTGAGAGAGAAGGGAAGGGTAGAAATGGAGATGGAGAGATGGGGGGATAGAAGGAGAGGAGAGAGAAAGAAAAACAGTACATCCTGCCTTTCTGAGAACTGACAGTGTCAGACCAGGGAGGAATCTGTCAACTACCTTCAGGAATTGGGACACCTGAGACTGCTAATCTCCACATCTCTTAGGCAAATGCAGGGATATTCAGATGTAGCTCCGTGAACTCCACTTTCCTCTCAGGACTTCCTCTCTAGGGCCATTTCTTATCCTTTCCCAGGCACTTAGAAGAGGCTTAGGAAGGAGAGATGGACGGAGGGAGAGAAATAAGTGCCCCTCCCCTGTTCAAATGTGGAATGAATCAAATACGGTGTCCAATCAAATTGTATGAGATGTTACTGAAAACCCCAACCATGGGTCTCAGTCTCCTGCGAGACAATATGACGTCTTTGAGATAGGAAAGAGAGAACAAAAGACACATAGTCAGGACTAGAGACAGCTGGGTCTTGGGCCGATCTAAGCTGCTCTGGGCAGCAAAGACAAAGACACCAGGGACATCCAGTGTTTACTCACTGCAGGCGTGGGAAGGGGGAGCTGGGAAGGCCTTGGTTACTAGAGGCAGGGGCACTAGCACATCTCTACTAAAGTGAACAAATGGTGATTTAGAGAGGAAGGATCTATCTGGGATTCAAGTCAACCGTGGCTGGAAGTGAACTCAGCAGGACCCTGTTACTTTTAATGTAGTATAGCTGAACTACGGAGGGGCAAGAAGCCTCTACCACTTATAACCTGCTGGCATGGGGCAGAAATGTCTGCTACAAAACTGCATGAGAGCCCTGGTGAATTAGATGTGATTTTCATGAGGGTTCTTTGGGGAAAGTTTTGCAATGTAACAACCAAATTTTCAACTACGGGAACACATCTGTTTGTACTAACAGATTTTTCTGTTCTCTGCTCCAGATTTTCACATGGTGAGTCCTCAGCTCAAACATTATCTTGAGGGCTGGGATAAACCAGGCAACCAACCAGTGTCAAAAATCAGTGGATATGTCAAAAATCGTAAAAAGACGTTTCTCCAAAAAAGGCACACAATGAACACTGGGCCCAAAACAACTGCAGGCTTAAGGCTCCTGAGCACTGTGCTGAGGACCAATCAGAAAGCCTTATTCTCAATTCCTCATCTGAATCTGGCACTACTGACAAGACCAATCAGAAGCCACTATTTCCAACCCTTCATTTACATATGGGCAGCACAACCAATCAAAAGAAACTGTTTCTGATCCTTCAATTACCTCTGGCAAGAGGCCAAGTGAGTTGGCCAATGGATAGGACAACGGTCCAAATCCCATATTTGCATGAAGTGGAGCCCAGTCCAGGTATTTTGGATACGAAAGACCTCTTTCCTTTTCGCCTCAGGGTTGCTGTGAGCCTCTTCACCAGCCTGCTCTCCCCAGAGAGTTTATTCTTTTTCTGACTTCAATAAAACTACACCCTCACTTCCTTCACCATGCGTCTTGTCTGATTCTTTCCTGGGAACAAAAAGGACTTGGAGAGAAGCCCCCAGGGGCCCCATCTGGTAACAACTGCAGTGAAGCTACTTGCAGTTATCTACCTAAATTTAAAACCCTCTTCCCTGACATCCATGACCCTACACAATCCTCTTCCTCACAGTTACAGATTCATGAAATTATTTCATTCTTGAGAGGAAGGACCTAGTCTTCATTGATCACCACTGGTTAGTTCCTAAACTATTACTGCAGACAATGTAGACGCTCAAAAAGCTTTGTTAAGTGAACAGACACTAATACCATGAAAAACATTCTGAGCAATTGAGTTAATTTCATCTGTAGCCATTTAACAAGAAAAATCTCAGATTGGTTTAGAATGAGATTTAGCTGCCATGCGACCAACTGGAAGGTGGATCAACCTTTCTAGCAATTCCTCTGTGCAGAATCTGTGAGACCCCTTCCCAGTCAAGGAGTTGCTCAATTGCGGGTACCACAGCAAACTTTACTAAGGGAAAACAGTCAGGTTGTCTAGTTTTCATGGTGTCTTAACTTGAGCCGCCATGATAGAACACCCAAGGCAGATGCTGACCTGGCAGATATTTATTATCTCACATCTCAGGGGTCAGGGAGTCCAAGGTCCAGGTGCCAGCACCGTGAATCTGACTCTGGGGATTCTCCGCAGTCCTGTTTGGCTGTGTTCGCACGATCGACTCTTCTTTCTGTGTCTTCTGCAGTGGTTTTGGTTTCTTTTATGAGCGAACTTGGACTCCACCATCCCAATCTTCTAACCCTAACACTTCCCAAAGCCCCATCTCCCAGACCCGTATGTTGTGAGTTCAGCCTTCCATGGACGAGTTGGGAGGCTGCAAATTTCCATTCTCTGTACTCTGTGACAGATGATCATTGCTTTAAAGTAATAATGTCCTGTATTTATGCTGGACTTCTGATGCAAAACACTTTGTCATCCATTTTCTGATGTGATCCACACTCACAATCTTTTCAAATAGGATTGATGCTGTACCTTCCAAAATGACATATGAGGCTCAGGAAGGTTAAGTGTGTTGCTGGATGATCTTCAGCCAGGAGGCCAGAGAGAAATCCCACAGCTCCAGAATCTGATCTCTGCTCTAGCACCTCAAGCAATGTGAGAGTAATTGCTTCTGTCAGATGATTGTTTTCCTTCCAAGGACTGTTGTGTCATTCAAATTTCACTATAAATTTATAAACATATCTTCAGGTTCAAACTTATGCATGGATTCAGATAAGGGCTATTTGCTCAAAACCACTGAAAGTAGAGGGGCAGCCTGTGATCTAGTGCTAACTCCGAACGAGATCTGGTCTCTGAGGCTGCCTGGGAATAGCTCCGAGGAGCTCACAGGTCCACAAAACCTGATGTGTATGTGTGACCCTCTGTGCTCTGCAGCCATGAAACTCAAGTTACTATTCTCATCACATTTTCAGCTTTGTTTTGACTCTTTAAGATACAGCAGCTGGCTAGTTCCCAGAGTTGTGTTTCTATCTCCAACCAGGGCAGGAGAAAGGTGAGCAAATAGCAGAAACAATTTTGGATAAATTTCCTAACAGGTCTGTACCCAGTGGACATTTCTTCCACCTGAGAACGTCCTTTATATAACTGTGGTCCTTGAGTTTGAAAGGTATGTGCGAGCTATGATCTCTTTAGATGCTTAACCTGATCAAGAAGGAATGCTGGTCTTACAAACTGAAGAAGAAGCAGCTGGGGTTACATGGGG
This sequence comes from Heterocephalus glaber, assembly GCF_053883595.1. Lineage (NCBI taxonomy): Eukaryota > Metazoa > Chordata > Mammalia > Rodentia > Bathyergidae > Heterocephalus > Heterocephalus glaber. The sequence goes on from NW_028258293.1 coordinate 3,148,617, forward strand.
TCTAGAACTCTAGAGTTGGCACAGAAATTCCTGTGCGTCCCGAAAAGGCCACACCAAGCTTTCTGGTGCTTCCCCTGGGGGCTGAGTGATGTCAATCCGAACTCCCAAACCCCCTTCACTGTCCTATCCGGCAAATGCCCCAATAAAATGAAAATACAATGAACTGGAGAAGGGAGGGAGGAAGTCAATTCCCAAGAGAATAGAATCCAGCCTGTCCTAGTGTCATTATTTCAAGGGGCCTTCAGAGATTTGGGAGACTCACTTTCGACAGAAGTATCCCAAGACCTCGTTTTTATTAAAAATGCTCGCATGTAGGTATCTGGGGAAAACTCTGGCATGTGATGTCCCCACAGAAGGCCTGTGCTGGTGGAAGTCCAAAGGCCGTCCCATGCTGCAGTCCGGCCTTGATTTCCCAGGCCCTAGTTTGTGCCGATGGGTGCTGGCAGACAAGGCCTGGGTATGATTTCCATCTGCACGAAAGCTGATTCCTCATTTCAAATGAGTCTCCACCACTGCCCTGTTTCCCCGTCACACAAAGGGAAGACAGAACAAAAAGATAAAAGGATGATTCCACTTCACCTTTTCAGAATGTGTCTAACAGAGCGGATCCCAACCACAGTGCCGAGGCACATGGGTGTGCCGTTGTCCAAGGTGGATTTTGTTACACACAACGAGTTCCTCCCATCAAGCAGGGGCACTCTGTGATTGATTTCCATTGAGAAAACTAAATCTGAGATGATTTAAGGTCATGCCAATTCAAGTTCATCTACTTGGCTTCTGAGAAATATGCACAGGTGGAGGCGAAAGCACTATCTTGGTAGACAGGTGGTCAGAAGCCGCACCTGCAGGCTGGGCTGTTTTGTGGTGGGCAGCTGCCGTCCTGGGGGTCCCCTGGGGACTGTGGTTCAGCTGGGCACCGCATCGATGTGTGTAGAAGGGAGAGCGCTGAGAAGCCTGCCACGTCCGGTCTTTTCAGGGACCTTAGTTTAGCACAGCGCAGCAAGTCCACCCTGATGCCCCTGACCTCGTGTGAAGAAGCTGCAGGAGTTCTAGGGGAAGAGCCAAGCCTTTCGCATCCCACGTCACACCCTGCGCTGGTCTTGTTTTTTCTCACCAGTACCCATCTTCTCTGCACACTTCCACCATGGCACTCCTGCCCTGGGTCTTTGTAGCCCCCATCAGCTGCCTCTTTCTCCTGCTCCTTCAACCAGAGCCACACCACCTAGGTGTGTGGACTCTGGGCTTCTACCCTCCGGTTGCCAGTAGCCCCGCCCCTGCGCCCATGGCATATTCTGCCATCAGAGTCACAGCAATTGAGTGTCCGGGTCTCTCTCTCCAGGGTTCCGTGCTGTGGCCCAAATGTCTGAGTCAGCCCCATTTTCATATTAAAATTCTAACCCCTAATCTGATGTTGTAAGGAGATGATGAGCTCCCAAGGGAACAATGTCCCTGTCCAAGAAGCCCCGTAGAGCTGCGTTGCCACTGCCACCCTGTGAGGACCAGCAAGGAGGGGATGTCTGCAAAGCAGGGAACAGGCTCTCACCGGACATGGAACTGGCCGCCATCTTGGTCTCAGATTTCCCAGTCTCCAGGATAGTGAGAAATACCTCTGTGCTGTTTACACGCTGCCCAGCTTATAGTATTTTACTTAGAAGCTCAGATGACTAAGACACTCACAGTAATCAAAAACAAATATGCCTTTCTGATCTCTTGAGAGCTGAGCTTTGCACTTATAAGACAGAATGGGAAGCACTAGTGAGTGGAAAACTCATTTATAAGACGAACTAGCTGGGTGACTCACACTGGTCAAGGCATAATGGGCTGCTCAGGATATTTCCATCCATAAATTTAGGATGGCAGGAATGGAAATAAGTTCCCCAGTGTGTTTTCATCATCCATCTCTTCACAACTGCTCAAGTTAGACACCTGAGAGGCTGGGGTAAGCAGTGAAGAAGAAATGATCTTGCTCTACCCCAATGCAGCCACTGGACTTTCTGGGCAAAGGGACGCTTCCTCCCTTATTCATCTGCATTCTGCCTGGGTCAAGTGCAGGCATGGGTTGCTTGGGGATCACAGCGACTTTCAGAGAGGTGTCCTGACTTGTTGAGGACAGAGAGGAGGGGGAGACAGAACACAGAAATTCACTGTGGACCGCACTCCTCAAAGAGAACCAAAACATTTATAATGAACTTAGCGTGTATCCCACAAGGCCTCCTGTCTGACTTTGCACAAAGGAAAATCTGCTGCCCTTCTCTCCAGTCTCCATAAACAAAGGCTTCCTAGAGTAAGCAGGATGCTTGTATCACCAACCAGAGGATTCAAAGACAAGGATAAATTATTTGTGGTAACAGGTATATCAGAGTTGGAGAGCTTGGGGAATTTTGATGAGCTGATGCTGAAGAAAAGTAAAAATACAATTAATTTTTCCTCTCCAAAGAAAACTGAGTTTGAGGACTAAGTTGAGGTATATTTTGTTGGTCAGAAACAAAGACTCTTTCTACTCCCTGTTTGTGTGTTTCTAAAAATCCCTAAGAGAATCTGAAGGAGAGAAATGGAATGATTTGTTACAACAAAATTATTTAAGTAGGCTAAGAGTTGTGCGTGCGTGCATGTGTGTGTGCATGGGTGTGTGTGTGATGAGGGAAGGGTGGGAGGGGATATATTCTTCCCAGCTGGACCAAAGCCATCCCTCCAGCACTAACTGATGTGTCTACACCACCCTGACCCATAGCAACATGGGCCCACCTTGTCTCCACTGTAGCCAGTGAGTTGTTAGCATTCTCCACTGTATCTACCCTTTCCTTGATCATCTTGGCTTGTTTCTTTCGCCTTAGACAAGGCTATTCTCATACTTCCTTCATAGCAGGAATTCCTTGCTTCATAATCTCCACGCATCTCTGACAGCCACGAGTGTGGATGCACACATGGGGATGGACACGCAGTGTGAGTGCTACCAGCACAGGCTCTGTCCACACTGCAGTCTCAGATGCGAAAGGCCTGGTTTTGCTACCTAACTAGCTATACAATTTCTGGCAAGTTACCTGACAATGTACGCCTCAATTTCCTTCTCTATAAAAGTGATAATAATATTACCCGTTACATAAAGTGCTTAGTTATGCAGATAAAATAAGAGAGTGTCTATGCACCGAGCTGAGAGCCAGTCACTAGGTGGACATCCAATGGCTCTCAGTGGCCTCTGTGAAGTCCCAGGTACAAATTTATCCAGCGTCCTTGATGAATAACTACATGACTGTTTTTCCCCCAGCTGCATTCATGCTGTGGTTTAGCAACTCTTATTCCTGCTGCTTAAGAAGCCCAAATATTTATAGGCTCGGGCATTGAAACTTTAAAATTATCTGGGCCACAGTAGGAAGCAAAAGTCAATGGCAGCCAGAGCGTAATTCATAAACGTTTAACTTGATCCAATGAAAGCATCCAAGCTCCAGGACAACTGTTCTCTTCAGTGCATCACTTAATCTCATTTTTCATCTCCCTGAAAGCAATCCAGAGCTGCTCTGGATTGATCTCACGAATTGCTTTTGGGAAATGGGTCCCCGGATCCTGTGCCTTCATCTCCGCCTTCCATCAACCCCAGAGCGAGGTGGGCCCTTCGGTGCGAGCCATCTGCGAGGTCCGGCAGGGCGGCAGCAGGTGCACCCAGCCCTCTGGACAGCACTGCACTGGGGTGCAGGGAGGCCAGGCGCTTCTCCGGAGAGACCCCGGCTCCTTCCCTTCTGGCCTCTACCCCAGGTAAAAGGATTCTGGCCAACAGCAGAGGATGCGCTCCCTGCAGAGTTAGGCCCTCCAGGCCCCATGCCAGGTTTTTGTGTCCTCCTTCTCCTCTTTTCTGATTGCAATTTGAACTTCCTTTCTCCTTCCGATATTTAACCAGAGTAAACATCAGCCAAGAGCAGTTGTCCAGGTGCGGGGTAAGGAGCGTGCGCGGGGCGTATCTATAATTCAGCCCGGGAATATTTCCCTTAATAATTAATCGAGCTCCACAAAGCAGGAGGCCCAGGAGGGTCCCCAACAAAGCTGCCGGCGGCGAGAACACAGCGATCACCCCACCGCCAGGTTGCAGCCCAGGGCGGATTCGCTCCACCACCCGAGCGACCTCGGCCCGGACAGGAGGCGCCCCGGTCCGCGGGCATCGGGTGCGGGCAGCCGCGGGTGGACCCGTGGGAACTGCGCCCCGCACCGCGCTTGCTCGGAGGCCTTTGCCGAGCTGCCCGTGCAGTGCGGGGCCTGGGCGTCCGTCCGCCGTGGTCGGGGTCGGGTCGGGTCGGGTCGGGTCGGGGTCCGAGTGCGGGACACTGTCACTGCTGGGGATTTGCTGGGTCTGAGCGTGGGGAAGCCGGCAGCGTGACCCCGACCTCCAAGCCGCGGCCCGAAGCAGGAGTTGATTTCTTCCTGCAGCAACAGGTTCCCCGGGCCCCAGCTGTTCAGCGCCTGCGCCCTGCCCGCACCCCACACCCCGCTCCCGCACCGCGCCCCAAACTCTGCGCCCCGCACCCGCTCCCGGGCCATCTTCCTGGGTGCGAGGCGGGTTCGAGGCCGGGCGCGGACCCAGGCGGGGGTGCGGGTCAGGCTCGGCCGGACCGGCGCAGCCTCCACCCGCCTACCGGGGCTCCTCGGCCGTCCTGAGGAGCGGGGCGGAGCCGCGTCGTGACTGCGCCGACGGCCCGGCCACACCCCGCGCGCGGCCCGCCCCGGGAGGCGTGTCCTGCCTCCGCGTCGCGGAGGGAGGAGCGTGGAGCTGCTGTCTAGGATCTGTCGCCTGCGGGACGTGGAGCGGAGCGGGGTCTCAGGGAGCGACCCGGCCGGCCGCCGAGGCAGGGCGGTCTCCGCGGCCGGGTCCCCTGTGGCCGGCGGCGGCGGCACAGGCGGGGACCCATTCGCGTCCTCGGCGCCCCCTGACCGGGGAGCGACCCCCGCCCACCCGCGCCTGCCCCGCGGACGTCGCGGGACGATCCCAGAAGGTGGGCTGGGCTCGGGATGCGAGGCCCGAGCTAAAAATAACCCCGGGGGTGGAGCGCGGGGGGCGCCCGGCCCGTGGCGGGGTGCGCGCATTTCCAGCCCGGCCCCGCGGTCCGGCTGCCCGGCCCCTCCGCCCGCTCCCTTCCCTCGCTCGCCTGCTGACTCCTCAGCAAGCTCGGTCCGCCCGGGTCAGCGCTGCGAGGAAAGCAGCCGGGTGTGGGGTGCGGGAGGAGGGCCGGTGCTGGAGCGGCTGTCTGCTGGGCCGGGAAGGGGTCCCCGGAGCCTCTCCCGCGGTGCTGCCGGCTGCAGCTTCTCCCTGCAGGGAAGCCTCGGAGGGAAGAGCGATTTGAAGCCAGTCTGGTGTGTTGTTTCCTTTCTTTCCCTTCTACCTCTCCCCTTCCTTCCTTCCTTCCTTCTTTCTTCCTCCTTTCTTCTTTCCTTCCTCTTTCCTCCCTTCCCTCCTTTATTTCCTTTCTTTCTGATCAGGAACAGTGAGGTAACTGGCAGCCAATTAAAAGGGAGGTGATTTGCTTTTTGTAGGGTGAATGGGGAGTTAGATGAAAATTAACAAACCCAGAGCCCTAGGAAGGAAACTGGTGTGGAGCTGGAGGAGGGCAGCTGGAACTCCCAGAGTTGAGGGAGAGCTTGAAGACTCCTTCCTGGCTTTCAGGAGCCCCTGGGGTGGGAAGCCCTGCAGATGCCACAGGGCTTCATTTAAGCAGTCCTTGCAGCTGCCTGTGGAAGTTGGGAGACTGGGGAAACTCTCAGGCTCTGGCCTGAGCATCCCCTCCGTGCTGCTGGCCTGCCAGGCACAGTGATGGGGCCTCCCTGGGCAGGTTGGCCGGGCTGACTCTGAGGTGGTTACCACAGGAGGGTAGGTAGGGGTGGGCAGAGGGAGGAGCTGACCACCTGTGCTCAGGTGGGTTTCCGGGTTTGGCATCTGGAGCTCCCTCTCCCTTGGGAGGTGTTTAGGGTTGACCAGGCGGCTGTGTGTTTGCCACAGCGCCCCCCCCCCCCGACATTTCCCCAAACCCCAGTGTGCTTAGGTGAGGAGGCCTGCTGCTGGGCGGGGAGCAGCAGGTGGCCCGGAGCCCAGTCCTGCTGATGGCTTCAGAAGGCCCTTTCTCTTCTGCTTCCTGAGTGCTTCCAGTAATAGAAGCTGGAGATGCCCTGGATTTTGAGTGCCAGCGTCCTCTGATTCTGCGGGCCACTCCCTGGCTGCGTTCTCAGAGGCCCGTTGGAGTGTAAAGGGGAGAAGCCGGAGGAGACGAGATACAGGGTGGGGGGTGGAGTTCCAGGTGGGGGCAAACTATGGAAGAAGAAGGGCCAGGCGTAGCAGGTGACAGTGGGCACCACAGGGGTCAGGCAACAGGTGACCCATCAGGAAGTGGGAGCTGGGAAGTGCAGTGGGGTGCTGTTCAGGGATGGGGCGGACACAAGGATGAGGGCAAGAGTGAGACAGACCCAGAACTGAGGCCGTACAGACCGGCGTTTAAGAAACGAGATAGTTCCTTGGACGAGTGTGGGAGGAAACGATGCTGAGGTGAACGGGCAGAGCTGTAAGGAGGGATGATTATTACAGCTGTGCGAACTTCTAGGCTGTGGGTGGAAGGAGCGAGGAAGTGTTCAGGAATCTGAGGAAGAGAAACACAGCAGAGCCACGCTTCGCTTCGGGGAGTGAGGGATGCCGGGAACACAGGACCCACAGAGTGTGGGACCGCCTGAGTCCTCACCGGCCTGCGGCAGAGGATGGTCCCCTTGGACAGCTGCCAGTGAAAGAACGGGTCATGGTGGTGTCTTTCCTGAATGTGCTGCTGCTTTTATTGGCACTCACTGTGCACAAACCCGTGTCATTGTCTCATTTGTCCCTTTCCCAGGTGGGCTGAGGGAGGTTGTGTTACGTTATTTACAAATTGGAGAGGAGCAGATTGGATCTCATTCAAGTAGCAGAGTCTGCCTTGAAGGAAACCGATTTTTCAGACTTCTTCATTCCTGAGTCAAGATAGAGAGAAATGGAAAGTTGCTTAATTCAAAAACACCTTATGAGTGGAAATTTAGGAAATGCACTGGGGCACCTGAATGCTGGGGATGCCTGTGAAGAGCAGCGTTGCTATTGCGGGGTGGGGAGAGTGGTAGTGAGCGTGCGCAGGTGGCTCCGGAGAAGAGAGGAGGCCAGCAGAAAGCAAGTGGCTCGAGCGTGGACAGCAGCGGAGTGGCTGCGCTGACGAGAAGGTGGGCTGAGCTGAAATCAGCCGAGGAAGAGGGAGGAGGGGTGTGGAGTGAGAGGGAGACTTGAGAGTCGCTTGCCCCACACTCCTGAACCTCTGTGGTCTCTTGGCTTGGGCCGTGCAGCTTGCCTGAGGGCAGGAGGAGGAGGTGCGGTGCGCGCCAGGGAAAGGCTCGGTTGGTGCTGCATAGTTCCATTGCTCTTTTTATTTTGATCCTGTGCTTGTTTCCCACCCCCTTCAGGTGAAGCGCTTCTTCCGCCGTGTTTTTAGCCAAAGGATGCTCTGCCCTGCCTTGATTCCTATGGAGACCGGCCAGCCTGTGTGGCTTCTGTGGACACTGCGTCCTGCATCGTCTCTCCCTCCCATCTTCACCTCCTCCCGCAGCTCGGGGTCACCCTGGGCCCAGGGGGCCTGTGATGAAGGTGCGGAGAGAGCCCGGGGACTCATCCTCCTGGCCTGAGCAGCCATGGCCGGGCAACCCCTCGGCCCCACCTTTACGAGGCTCAGACCATCACTAGAAGGCAAGTGCTGAGACGCACGGCTGATTTGCACTTTATTTATATGTGACCGACTGGGCTTTGGACAGTTTCCATAGCAGAAAAATAGATTTCATTTTCTAGGCACGACGGCTGGCAGTCAGGTGCTCGCTGCCCTGGCAGGGGACAGCCGCATCACTGAGCGCAGCCCAGACAGGTCTCCACGGTGGAGCCCCCCATGCCAGTGTGTGGGAGACCCCGCGTTTTCTGACTGAAGTCTGAGAATCGTGAGGCTGTCTAGACCAGCGGAGCTCTGGAGAGCAGTGCTGAGCCCCCGAGCAGAGAGAACACAGGGGTGTGCTGATTTAAAAACAGAAAATGCAAAGTTGGACTGAAAATATCCTTAGTCTTCCAAGCAATCTGCTTAAGAGTTCCAAACTTACCTTCGTTTGGTGAGCGAAGGAGCTGCCCTATTTTCTCTCCTCCTTCCTTCCTCTTTTACAGCTGGAACCAGCCGTTTCCCAAGGCCACCACCATGGAGGTCGCCATGGTGAGTGCGGAGAGCTCAGGGTGCAACAGTCATCTGCCTTATGGGTATGCGGCCCAGGCCCGGGCCCGGGAGCGTGAGCGGCTGGCCCACTCCAGGGCCGCTGCCGCTGCAGCCGTGGCGGCAGCCACCGCGGCTGTGGAAGGCAGCGGGGGCTCCGGAGGGGGGCCCCCCCACCACCACCAGGCCCGCGCGGCCTGCACCCCCCGTGACCCCCAGGGCATTCGCGGCAGTCGGAGGAGGCGGCGGCGACAGCGGCCTGAGAAGAAGAAAGCCCACCACAGGCAGAGCAGCTTCCCTCACTGCTCGGATCTCATGCCCAGCGGCTCTGAGGAGAAGATCCTGAGGGAGCTGAGCGAGGAGGAGGAGGAGGAGGAGGAGGAGGACGAGGAGGAGGAGGAGGAGGAGGGGGAGGGGGAGGAGGAGGCCAGGTTCTACTACAGCGAGCAGGACCGAGGTGACCAGTGCTCCTACACAGACCTGCTGCCCCAGGACGAAGGCGGCGGAGGCGGGTACAGCTCCGTGCGCTACAGTGACTGCTGCGAACGTGTGGTGATCAACGTGTCCGGCCTGCGCTTCGAGACCCAGATGAAAACCCTGGCCCAGTTTCCAGAGACTCTGCTGGGAGACCCTGAGAAGAGGACTCAGTACTTTGACCCTCTGCGCAATGAGTATTTTTTTGACAGGAACAGGCCCAGCTTTGATGCCATCTTGTACTATTACCAGTCGGGAGGACGCCTGAAGAGGCCCGTCAACGTCCCCTTCGACATTTTCACTGAGGAGGTGAAGTTTTACCAGCTGGGCGAGGAGGCCCTGCTCAAGTTCCGGGAGGACGAGGGGTTCGTGAGGGAGGAGGAGGACAGGGTCCTGCCTGAGAGTGAGTTCAAAAAGCAGATCTGGCTGCTCTTCGAGTATCCAGAGAGCTCCAGTCCCGCCAGGGGCATCGCCATTGTGTCCGTCCTGGTCATCTTGATTTCCATCGTCATCTTCTGCCTGGAGACCTTGCCCGAGTTCAGGGACGACAGGGACCTGGTCATGGCACTGAGCACCGGCGCTGGCGGGCACGGTGGGTTGTTGAATGACACCTTGGCACCCCGTCTGGAGAACTTGGGGCACACGATCTTCAACGACCCCTTCTTCATCGTGGAGACCGTGTGCATCGTGTGGTTTTCCTTTGAGTTCGTGGTCCGCTGCTTTGCCTGTCCCAGCCAAGCCCTCTTCTTCAAAAACATCATGAACATCATTGACATTGTCTCCATCTTGCCTTACTTCATCACCCTGGGCACGGATCTGGCCCAGCAGCAGGAGGGCAGCAACGGGCAGCAGCAGCAGGCCATGTCCTTCGCCATCCTCAGGATCATCCGCCTGGTCCGTGTGTTCCGGATCTTCAAGCTCTCCAGGCACTCCAAGGGCCTGCAGATCCTGGGCCACACCCTCCGAGCCAGCATGCGTGAGCTGGGGCTGCTCATCTTCTTCCTCTTCATCGGGGTCATCCTCTTCTCCAGTGCCGTGTACTTTGCAGAGGCGGATGAGCCCACCACCCATTTCCAAAGCATTCCCGACGCGTTCTGGTGGGCCGTGGTCACCATGACAACTGTGGGCTACGGGGACATGAAGCCCATCACCGTGGGGGGCAAGATTGTGGGGTCCCTGTGTGCCATCGCGGGTGTCTTAACCATCGCTTTGCCAGTACCAGTGATCGTCTCCAACTTCAACTATTTCTACCACAGAGAGACTGAAAACGAGGAGCAGACGCAGCTCACACAGAACGTTGTCAGCTGCCCGTACCTCCCTTCCAATTTGCTGAAGAAATTTCGGAGCTCCACTTCTTCCTCCCTGGGGGACAAATCAGAGTATCTAGAGATGGAGGAAGGAGTGAAGGAGTCCTTGTGTGCGAAGGAGGAGAAGTGCCAGGGAAGGGGGGAGGAGAACGAGACAGAGAAAAACAACTGTTCCAACGCGAAGGCTGTGGAGACCGATGTGTGAATGACTCCCCCCACCAGCCACGGCCCCCCCAGCATCTCCAAATATATTTATGCATAGACAGTGCAGTTATGAAAATGAAATATGCAAATGAGTCCAATGCATAAGGTAGTACGCCATTTAATGGTAATACATGGCATAATTGTTGCTAAACTTGGATCACATGTCAAATAAATGAAACATCTTGGAGAAGAGGGAGGCTTAAATAGGAGCAAATCTATCTTTATATTTTTTATTAGAATGCAAGAATTTTGCACATGAACTGGAAGAGATGTTAATAGTAAAGATGGTTCCATGGAGAGAGAGTGTATGTGTGAGCGTGTGTGCCTGTGTGTGTATGTGTAAGTACACTGTCAGCGTTGTTGGTAATTGTGCAGTGACGGGAGAAGTTGGCATTCTGAAGTATTTACTATGTAAGAACTAAAGAATTTGAGCAGTCATTTACCAGTGCTTTAATAGCATCTTCGATGTCTTTGAATTCTGTAGTTGTTTTTTAAATGTTGTAAGAGTTATTGTGTACAAAAAAAGAGAAAGTAAATTATTTAACAATATAGGTCACAGTTTTATCTTGGATTTAATTAAAGTTTATTTTTGACTGGAAATCAACTTTTAAAAAGGCTACAGGGCCCTTTAGAAATTGATTATATTTTATTATTAATCGTGGGAAGCAATGACAACAAATGCCTAACGTTGTGAAGAAATGAAACTGGAGAAGATGTAACAGGTGACAAGACTGGAATCTTTTCCTTTGCACTACTTGATATGCTGAAGGTCGAGAGAGACTTCATACTGTGAATGTTTACTAATGTAACAGTTCCGTGACGATCATTGGACGAGTCACTTCTTAGTCTTATTTCCTTTGCTCTCTCCTTTTCTTTGTGTGAGACTGCTGACCACACAAGTAACAGCACACAACCCTCTCCTATTTTGAAATTTAACTGAAACACAAAGGGACTGTGAAGTAAAATCGAACAGCTGAATCTTTTGAAATTGGTCTGTTACAGTGATGCTTCAGAAACCATACTATTTTAAATATTCTGCCTTTTAAGTCCAGAATAACTTAACCAAAGTTAATGCATGCACTGAAAGAATTCTTGAAGAAATAAGATGCTCAGCAGCTACAGTGATTATGGCTTAAGATCTTTTTCTATTAAATGTGCAACATTAATGCCAGAATCATTCAGTTTATTTTTTGTGTCCAGCTACAGAACAGCAGAAAGTGGGGAGTCACTTCTGATTTCAGTTCTCTTTGCTAAAGTGGATATAATGAGGCAGTTTCAAAACACCTGGTTTCTACATCACCATCATTGCGTCTTTATTAAGGGACCTTATGACACACATAAGAGCATTTGATTCACTACAAGGTGTTTCACAGTGTGAGGAGAAACTGATAATCACCTTGCACTACTAATCTACATGCATTAGAGACCTTACTGTTTGATTTTTTTTTTTAAGAACTTTGATTCTTTATGGGATGGTTGTCCTGATTTTGGTAAAACCCCCGAACACCAGATTGGGTGCCTCCACACATAGTGTACTCTGACACCTGTGAAGAAAGAATTCACAAGGACCTGGGATTGCCTTTCTCAAGCTTTTTCAATCCAGGCCATCATTTGGTCAATCTTACCTCTTCTTTAATGGTATTTAAAATTTGAGTGAATTGAGTTTTAGGGTCAAAAGGTAATTACACCTTTCTTCCTGCCCTTTCCTCTTCACCTGTAGAGAAACAGTTTTCAGGGGACCACTCGGAGAGTGGAAGGCAGTGAGCAGTGGGATTGACTGAAAATGAAAACCAAGACCAATAGTGGACAATTGATTATGGTAGCACAAGGAAATGTCACCCAACTAAGACGACATTTTAATGTATTTTGGATTTGGAGGAAAAATATAATGAGCGTTACACTCAGGACAAGGCTGTTTGGGTTGCTCGCCATTCCTATGGCCAAGTCACTTAATGTTTCTGTGCTCACATTTCCTCATTAGTGAGAAGGAAGGCACATACAGCATGTTACAGGACATAATTATGGAAAACAAACCAGAAGAGGTGAAAACTCTGAAAGCTTGAATTGCATGTAAATGTCTACTGTCTGGTCTAAATTATATAATTTTTTCTCGGAGAAAAAGAGACTTAGAAGCCATGGGTTTCATGTCAGAAGTCAGGAGGCTGTAAAATGTGTGGATTATTTCTTGAATGTTGTCCTCACAAGAGGTGATTTTTCAGAGATAAACTTGCCAATCCTTGACTAATTACTGCAGCTGCTTTTTTTGGTGTAGAATCTCAGGGATGTTTGTGGACAAGAGCGCATGTTCCTCATGCCATGCTCACCTAGCTCAGATTATATTTTAGAATAAGGGTTTCCTAGTTAACAGTGTTTACTGCATGTTCTATAATAGCAGTGACTATGGCTTGGGTATGTTGTGAAGGAAACAATGGGCTGAATTTCATTGTTCATATAACTTCCTTTTTAAATATGAAAAGTGAAATTCATTTGTGGATACATATTATATTGATGTTCCCAAGAATTCAGAAAATAGAGTTATTTAGGGTTCCTAGGGCTGAACTTAATCTCACATGTTTTTTAGGCTAAGAAGTTCAGACGTGCTAATCATGAGCTTTCAAACTAAATACTATGAGGTTGTCACTGACAGTGTGCTTCTCCCCTCCCTGCAAGAAGCATTTATTTTAGGGTGCCTGGATCTTGCTTCTACATCCAGAGAAAGCTCTTAGGCCCTTGAGACTTGCGTAGGGACACTCTGCATGCAACACTTCTCTTACAGAGAAGGCGTGAAAGCAGGACGTGAAGTGCAGCTGTGAATTTAGACCATTTGTCCAAGTTAAAGCTAGGCAAAGTGCTTTAGAACCATTTGTGAGAATTTTATACCAAGGAAAATGCTTCCAGATACTCTGTAACTGTTTTAGGAAACTAGACCTTCTTCTTCGAGGCTGCCATAGGTGGAAAGAAGAAATGACCCCATGTGAAGAGCAGAATTCTTGGGCTCAGGGACTTGACATTTGCTTGCCTGATGATAGGCAGTGTTACCTGCAGCACCCTATCCGAGGGCTGTCCTGCTGTCCTCATCCGACTGTTTCGAAGGAGGATGTGTTGTTCTTTCCTACAGACGCCTGGTGAGGACACAGGCCTAACAGTTATGAGGAAGAGAGGAGGAATAAATAATCCTCTGGTATCTGGGAAAGGGCATAGTAGGTTCCAGGAGAATGACTGTTCATCCAGGGAATCAGGGGCTGGCTCACTAGCCCCCAGGAGAACCCTGTAATCTCCGTGAGTCTCAGGGTTCTTTGCTCTTTTCTTTTTTCCTTTTTGCTTTGTCTTCGTTCCCTCCCCTCCCTTCTCCGGTCTTTCTGACTGCCTTCCTCCTGCCTCTCTCTCTCTCTCTTGTCTCTGTCTCTCTTTCTGTATGAATTTAGGATATTGGGCTACATTATTACTTTCTCCCTTTTAGTGCCAAAATTTTCTCGTGGACTTGAAGAAGGTATACTAGCTTGATATTTCCTGAGTATCCCTCAAGTCATACCAGCCTGGATTCTTTTTTTTTTTTTTTTTGGTTCAGTAATAAGATAACAGTTTTAACATCTCACTGTTTGGTTAACTGCAGAATAAAGAGTCTGAGATTTTTAAAATGTAAACTAAGCTGAATGAATGGGACGTATTTTGAAGCTATTTATCCAAAGACTACTAAAGAGAATTGGTTCACTTAATGAAAACTAACTCCTGTCTCCAGTTGAATACTTTTGGTGAGAGTTGGTAAGTAAACCTTTTGATTCCTCATGTTGTTGCAGTGCCATCTTATCAGTAATCAGAGAAACAGGCCCTGTGCTGGAGAACTCCTTCTATGCCTGAACTCATGTAGATTTCACAACTCCTGGGCATTCCTTGTCAAATTTACTCTATACAAGATCACTGCAGCTTTGTGAAAATCTCTTCAGAAAGCATGCATTGAAATAGAACTCAGTCTATGAGGAGGGCATACTTAAAGAAAGTACTCTGAATTCAGATGTGTGTCTTCCCAATTTTTAAAAAGCCTGCATTAATACACAGAAAATTATTTTTAATTGCACTGGACTCATAACAGGAGCATTCCCACTTCCCAATAGAATCAGAAATGGTGGTGTTCATGGTTAATTTTCAGGGCTTTCATGTATGTGGAACAGTAGCATTGCAGCTCTTAAGGGATAGAGTAAAAACTTAGATGTCATTTATGTTTTGAAATGAATCTGTGCTCATGTGCTCATGTGTAGGATGCAGACTGTAACATCATTCTTTATGTTTTTTTTTTTATCGATACAGTTTAGAATGGTTACGGGCTGTCATTCAGTGACAAAAGGCCCTGTTCCACGAAATCTTCTTGACCCCAAAGTCACTCTGAATTCTTCAAGGGACCTGTGATGTGGATGAAAGGTACTTCTTGGTTTTCCTGCCTGAAAAGAAACTTGACTCTAAGCACAGGAGTTTGCAGAACCTTGTAGCCCCTGCTGCAGGTTAGCAGACCATTCTCCTCTCTGTGTGGGAATCGGCATTCTTGTGAGAAGCAAGGCAGTGGTGCTGTTTGTGCAGCAAATGGGAATATGTACTTCTGAAAAGCAAATGAAGATTAGGATTGTGCTCTGAGTTTTATTTCTGGCTTGGTTCTCTGTTTCCATAGCAGTCCCAAATCTCACAGTGTCTTCTTTGTCAAAGTATGCTAATACACATCAGGCCATATGGCCCAATTTGAAGTTCAGAAAACATAGTCATCTTATGTACGGGTAAATCAGTTGTCCCGTGGCATGAGTTGATTGCTTTGAAAACCATGGCGTATGTTAAGGAGCGGAAACTCTCCCTGGGACCCAGGCATCCCTGTGTAGGCCTGAGGTGTCAGAATTGATGTTTGGGCAAATGGTGTGCTAGTCATCTTGTCAGTCTTGGAAAGCATCTCCCTCAACTCATGGGTCATAGTGTTCTGACCTGTGGTTCACTTGTCGTCATTGGTATCTTGGAAGGAGACTCGGTAATGATCCCAGGAGCGAAGTGGCTTGGTAGCTGATCCAGGCAATTCTTGCTTTCTCGCCTGCAAAAGATCCACTGGGGAGATTTCCTGTATCTGGTTTGTTTCTGAGTCTGGAGTTACTCATGCTTGGAATTCTGTTGTCTCCTGTTACATAGCCAGCAGAGAGAACGCAAAAATCATAAAACATAATGTGGTAGAACATACAAATCACAAAAACTCCAGAATTAGAAACTAAGTAAAACCTAACTGGGAAGTCAAGTCCGTGGGGTCAACACCTCATGGTCACTAGAACTAAACGTGAAGCATTTACGGTCACCTTTGTCATGGTGCCTCGCCACCAGCAGAAGGGACCACGAGGTGAAAAAGCAGAAACGAACTGCTGGGTGAATGTACAAATCAGTGTTTTCGGTAAAAATAATAGGAGTGCAACTCACCTGAGCCCTAGTTTTGATACTACTTGTTAAAAATCACTAGGAGCTATAGAATATGTATTACTTCTTTCTGATACTGGCATTGTGTAGGAATGCACTTGGATTCTATTTTCATGATTCTGTAGATCAAGGATGTATTTTCAAAGTCAGAGAGGATGAAGGCATTTTCACCCACAATTTCTTAAGCTGTGGGCTCCTGAGGGCCAGTCACCTTGTAAATTAGTCAAATTGGTTAAGTAGATAGCCCCCGTGGCTATCAACTAGAGATGGGTCAGTACTGAGCCAAATAATTATGTTTGTTAAAAGAGCTATGATATATTTACATTTTCACATATATTATATATTTCTTATTTACCTTTATTCTAGCAAAAGACTTGTCTAAGCAATAATAGTGTAAGGCAGAGATGGTGAACCTTTTAGGGCTTTCAATGATACAGACAGCTGGCTGTGCACGAATGCCATAGCTTTGCCGAGACTGGTCTCAGATATTGAAAAAGCCATCTTGAGGAAAAGTGAAAATTTAGGATTTTCATTAGTAGCTGAAAGCATGTTACTTTTTGGAGAAATGGTTGTACCTGAGGACTGAAAAAAATCTTTCTTCACACTTTTGGTTGGATTTTTGTGTCATAGAACTAGATGGTATTAGATGTTCCGTGGGACAAGGGTGTGTAGAATTTCATTCTCAGTAGGAAGGGTTAATTTGTATGCTTTAAGAGATATTTCAAAATGCCCACTGTATTTTGTTCTTTATGTCTATTTGCCTGCTGTATAAAGAATTCATGTAGAATGGAAGCTGGACCATATGACCCATAGATCTACTTTGTCTTCCCTAGAAACAGACTTATCCAAAACCCTTATCTTTCTGTCCCTTGTTGCAGCTTTTGTGTGATGTGACTTCCTTGATTGTCTCAGGTTTAATTATAGCCTTATAAAGTTGTGTGCTGCTTTTGATACACATTCCACTGTCTTTTTGAGCCTCTGCAGGCACTCACTCACACACAAAGCCATAAAGTAGTCGGAAAACAGCATTTTTTGTGGAGACAGAGGTGAGCCTTTTCCGTGGTGGGGGCCACATTAGTGAACACAGAGTGTACGCGCTGCTCTGTCTATGAGCTGCACACACCTGTACCTGCACGGACTGATGATTTCCCCAAAGTACACTAATTGCGTTGATAGCACCTGAGTGAGTCTTTCCTCTCCCTTTCAATTGGTGAGAATCATGATCCAAGGGACGCTTTCATTTGCTATCAGACTGAGCAGGAAATAATGAAGCTCTCACTGCACTGAAATCTATCAAGAGATGATAGACTCTCTAGAGAATGCGTTAGTATTTGTATTTATTCATTCACGTGCCATTCCTGCTTGGTGTCGTTGTTGGTGTTACTGTTGGGAGAAGATTTTTAATTTTAGGGTGATTTGCCTACTATTAAAATGACTTTTGATAAAAGCACAGATTCTAAGCATCATACTGTCTTATTAGCTCTAGGCATATATCTAGTTAAATATTTGAAGAAATTAATATGAGTTTTGGAGATTGCAATCTATATTCAGAGTTATTTATTTGGAAAAAGATATATCCCATAAATAATGATTCAGATACTCAGGTTTATTGAGATGATAATAGAATCTGTTTTTCTTTTCTTTTACTGTCTTTTCCACATTATATTTAAAAGGATGAATCTTTTATAAATATTTCATTTTCTAACAAATTAAGTGCAAAGCGTGGCTACAAATCGATAAGCAGAAAACAAGACAGTTCAATAGATTTTTGTTTGTTTTCAGCATTTGCTGATGGTCAGTGGGGAAGCTGATTTCAGCCCATGTGTAATGCAACACAGGGATGGCTTTGTGCTGAATCGTAATCCACAGGCCTGGGCAAGCCCATTGGGAGCAGGATTTCCACTGGAGTTCCTAGAAAGGCTCTCAGAGCTCTTGATCTGTTTCTTCCAGAACTGGTTCAGCCTCTGAGAAGTAAGCACACAGATTTTTAGTTTTTTCCTGGAGGGGTAATAGGGTCCTGAGCCACCTGGAAGGTAGGTGGGGAGGAGCCAGGAGTTAGAGATAAAGTTGGTCTTTACTTTGGTGTTGGAAATGGCTGAGTCAGTGTAAAAACTGCTGCATTTATGCTGATGTCAGTTTCGCAAACCCAGGAAATCCAGGAAGCTGAGCGGAGCTCTCAGAGGAGGCATGAGTATGCACCTGTCCCAGTGTCCCCATTGTGTCTTTTTTTGTCTTTGTGGATACTCATCTAGCAGAACCGTACAACTGCTGGTGAGAATTAAGACTATGTGTCTTACTGAGGATGAAACCTTCTCCTTCCAGTCAGGGCCTCTACCCCATCTGTAAGGGATTACTGTGTGGGCATTAACATTTCAAAGGGAAGAATCCCTCACCCCTTTCAGAGGTTGAGTGCAGGCTCAGTGGTACCTTAAAACTAGGACAGAATTAAGCAGACCCACAGCAGCTCTGAGAAGGCATGTCAGGAACACACGCGACATGTTTGTGTTGGTTGTTGTTGGGGTGCAATGCTTAGAGGAACGGAGAAGTCATAAAATTCGTGCAGCCTAATTAGAAGTCTGCTGTCATACGCACGTTGCTGATTTAGCTGCTGCGGGTGGTGGCTGCCTCTCATCTACTGGGAAAGAGTGTCATTTCACTACTAGAATCCACAGACTTCACAGGCTGCAAGGCAGTGTGAGAACCGGTGGAGAAAGAGAGGGTTAGATTAGATAAGGGTGAGGCAACATCCAGTACACTGAGGTGTGAATCATCTGTGACACCAGCTATTTTTACCTCGGGAGTGAGTAGAAGCTGGCAGGGAGCATCTCTGTTCAGGAACCGCGGTTTCTTTTCGGCTTGTCCACGGTTAGCTATTGGCTAAGTGTTGCAGGGGTAAATCCTGCCCTCAGTGCTGAAATAAGCTAAAAAGAACACTGGAAGAAGCATCTTCCTCACCCCCATTTCAGTTCTGAGAAACCATAGTCATGTTAGGAGCTTTGCAGGGGAGATTGGACAAGACTCCTGGCTTTTAAAATTTTTCCAGCTTCCCTGAGAAGATTTGGAGCAGAAATTCTGCATAGGTGATCCTAATATAAATTTAGACTGAATACTCACTTGTTCGAAGTGCTGAGCGATCTCCTGTTTGCTCTTCTTTTCAGTATTTTCACCCTGTTGTGAAGCTATGTATTGTTTTCTTTGAGACTGCAGAGAGAGACCAACAAGATGCTTGTCTGTCACTGGTTCCCAGCACACTACCTCATTACACTTGCCCCTCCTTCAGCCACAGCCGGTTCTGGAAGGCTTCAGCCAGCCTCAGCTCCCAGATTCTCGGGGAGGGGGTTCCTGGGGTTTCAGGTGGACATCTCCCTCTTTATAAATGGGTCACAGCAGCACCGCCCAGAGGGTGGACCAGTCACTTGCACTGTGGCTCTCTCCTGTTCTGTTATTATGCCAGCTATTTTCTGCCCATTACCGAACAGCTGGGATTTTAGAAACAGCTGGATGATTAGTTGTGTTTTTCCCGTTTTTCACCCAGATGTTTTATTACTGTGTAGAAACAACCCCAGTGTGGAATGGCCTGGGGGCATAACAGCAAAAATCTGCTCCGATGTAACTGTTGTTATTAGCAATCAGATCCAGAAAATTAGGGGCAGTTTTGACTCCTGTTGGATTTACAAACAGGCTGTTTGATACATTCCCGTTCCCAGGCAAAGCAGGTGATTTTCCAACTTTTAAAATGGCCCCTCCTGCAGTATTTCCTAGGCTGCCAAAGTGATACTTGGGATGTTACATTAAGGAGCTTTTGTTTGTAGCCTAAAGGGAAATGTCTGCACACCTGAGGCAGCACCTCCGATTTCCACTCACAGCTGGCACAGAGCAGCTGATCCTGAAGGCGGCCTCACGCAGTCCTTGCCCTGGCTCCAGTCTATTTTTAGGTTGGCCCCATGTGACTGCTTTCACCCTGCTGGAAGGGCTGAAATTCAAAGACAGTGAAGTGTTTCAGGGCGATGCTGCGCAGGTTTATACGTCTGCGTGGCATTGTGAAAGGTACACGATTAATTCAGGTGCTGTGTCTAGATTCCATACCCCAGGCTGAAATTAGAATGAAAAGGGGTTCACAGACTTGTTTCCTTTCACCCAGTTATTTTTTCAACAGCCGTTTGTTAAGTTCAGGCCATGACTGGCTGTGCTGCATATCTGGTCACAAGCTGTTCTAAAACTTCAGAGAATCACTGTCCAGATATGAGGTTTTTTGAGATATGGAAAGATTCTTCTTTTTTCTCCTAAAAACCAAGCCTCTCACTTAGTATTACGACTTCCTCCCCTTCACAGAATCCATATGAATGACCAGGCCTAGTTTCACCTTAAAGAGGAAATTGCCAGGCTGTCATGCTTAAATAATACTTATTTTTTATAAATTTTGCCTTGTTTTCTAAAATGTGCTTTATTCTGTGGAATAACTTCTGTACAAATTGTGTAGTAAGTGGTCCCGAATTCAACATGTTATTTTTAAGTGCTTTTTGCAAGAGTAATAACAATAGCCAGTGTTTTCAGGTAGCAGAAGTGATTAAATTAAAAAATACTTCCTCCTTTTAGCTATAGAATTTATAATTCTTTCATTGAATAGTTTAATAGTGTGTGATTAAATTAGGGTATAGGAGGGAAGTAGAGAGAGAGAGACAGACACAGAGAAAGGGGAAAGTACATTTGACTGAAATAATAAACATCTGCAAAATAATAAACAATAAACATTTTTATCTCAAAGTAGGATTTCTAGGATCATCCTTCTTCTGCCCCACAAAAACTTTTAAAAAAAGTGTATCGTTCCCTCTGGAAAGATGGAAGTGCTATTGATGGTGTGTCTACATTCTGGCTTTAATAAAAACTTGAGTTTCCTTCTTGAATAAAAGTATAAAAGTTGGTCTTTTGTGGATATTGTGACCTAGGCAAGCCAAATGGGATTGTATCCCTTAGATGGCCCAGGGAGAGAAGTTGAAGAAAACTAGGATTTTTTTCTGAGGCACTTTTCTGTTTGCATGGATCTGATTCAAACATCCTTGCTCAAGTCTCCATTTGTTTTCCTGTCTCTTGGAATTTGAGCTCTCCTGTTTGAAATGCAGTTGTAATAACATTCTCAGATGACTTCCACCAGCTTCGTAAGAGCTTCTCAGGCTGTGAACTATATCTTAGAACTACCTGGTTTGTGCTCTGTCTGATTCAGGATTTACGTTACAGTCCCCGGTGTCGGGCCTGCAGTCAAGCCAAAAGAACAGTATCTTTAATTGAAGTTACTTTTGCTTGAACCCAAAACAATTGGTGGGTTCAGTCAAGGGGGAAAATAGCAAGCCAAGTTGAATGTCTGGAACTGCAAAGCTATTGATTCAACTCTGCCTCATTAAACCATTAGAATCAGATGCATCTTGGGTTCTCTTCAGATTGGGAGATTTCTCAATTTCTATCTTTTCTGCCAGGGAAATACCTTTAACTATAAAATCATTATTTTATGGCACCTTTTTTAATGTTAGCAAAGTGCAACTATTTTTGTGCCTTACAAATAAGATATTCTATACATAAAATGCAGATAAAACCATTGTATCTGATTTCTTAAAAATAAGAATTTTTTCCTATACAATTTTTCTCAAGAATATTTGCAAGCTTGAAAATGTATGTTAGCCTCAATGAGCCAGTGCATAGCTAATATTTGAAGCTAGTTAGACAAGTAGCTGAGTTGTTCATTAGTACTCTATGGTGGAGGAAATAACCTAGGGCTTTTTTAACATACTAAAAACAGGAGACGGAAGGCCATGTATTTATTTACAATTTCTGAAACAAACTTACAGTCATGGATGTCAGAATATTCTGTGTGGCTCACTCAGAAAACCCTTAAAGGAGGACAAATTTATCAGAGTTTTCTTCACCTAACCAGAAAGTATAATATATAAATATGACATTATATTATGTAGATGAGTTATTAAATATATTTATAGTCTATAACATTTTTCCTATTTAGGGACTCTTAAAAGCATACTAAATAGCCCAAAAGGCTTTGGAAGAATGTTCACAGAGTAGTTTGATAACTTGAAAGCCTGCCTTCTTGGAAGAGTACTTATATTTTTAGAGGAAAATGTCTCTTTATGTAGACATCTGTATATATATTACCCTGTCTGTTATTTTTAGTTTAGATCTTGACCTGAAAATTTGGTTCTAGGTTTTTCTTCTTCTGTAGTGAAATAGTTGGTTTCTACATAATAATTATTTACTTCTATTAGAAGTAGCAAGCTTTGTATTAAAATAAGAGGAAATAATTTGTACAGATTGAACCTTAGGGAAATTAACACACACACACACATGCACACACACACACACACAAATATTTCTCTGTCCATGAGCCATTTAGAGTAGGTTTTTCATAATCATGTTTTTCTAGTACTGTTTAATAATTTTAAATACATTAGTTCTCTAAGTACCTTATATTATGCCTGCTCACGCTAGTCATCAAAGCCTGACTGTTCGCCATAGAGAAGTTAGCCTGCTGGTGTCCACAGAATAGCGTTAAAAGCATCTCATAATAAAACTCTGACCAACAAGGTGGTTCAATGGCAGGTGCTGAGGGCCAGTGTTCTAAGGTAGCTTAAGGGTATTTCATGTGAAGTACCCACAACTTAAATGCCTGTTTCATTTTTAAAATGTCCAGGTTTTTAGCAAATTGAATGTTGCTATAGCCTCAGTCTTTCAAATCAAATTGT
Source organism: Heterocephalus glaber (assembly GCF_053883595.1). NCBI lineage: Eukaryota > Metazoa > Chordata > Mammalia > Rodentia > Bathyergidae > Heterocephalus > Heterocephalus glaber. The sequence continues at coordinate 3,171,012 of NW_028258293.1, forward strand.
CACATTTTATAAATGAATTGTCATATGAAACTTTTGGAATGCATTATACCAACATATTGGGGGGTTATTAGTAAATAGAGTAATATTTTGTTCTAATTTTGACACTGTTGCTACCCTCAAACACAAGTCTTAATTGCAGGCAGTTTTTGGCTTTCTAGCTAACAGGTACTAAGTGCAAGAAGTTCAAAGCTCGTTTATTCATTAGCGAATCAAAGTTGCCTTTTGCTATTTGTGCTAGCCACTGTAACACAAACCTATTAGGTTAGAATTTCTCTCATTAGCCTGCTAATGTCATCCGTTTAAATAATTTGTTCATTTCTCGGGATGCCTGGGAGCGGAATGCGTGGTAGACAGGCGAGGTCCTGGAGTTCGCCAGCGTCCTCTCTCTGGTACTCTGGACAGATTTGGGCTGACAGTCTTTTTGCTTCATTATTTCTCAGATAAACAGAGGGGTGTTCAGTTTTCCCCGCCCATGCTGTGTTTGTGGTGGTGATCACGTGGCAGTGGAACGTCCGTGAGAAACAGTTGAGTGTTTCTGCCGTATGGTGACTTCCGAGGTTGTGCAAATCCACGCTGAGACACACGTGCACTTTCCTGGGTTGGGTGAAGCAGCTAGTGTGTGCATGTCGGCATGAAGTGCTGTAAGGGACTCATCAGCAGCAGAGAGAAGTATTTTGGCTTCTGTTGTTGCTGGTGGAAGCGAAGCTGGCTCATGCTCCAATGACAAGGGGACGCAGGTGCGTGCTGTGCTGCGTGCACTTCAGCAATGTGTAAGATGCTCCCGAGCCTGGGCCTGTGTCTGTGCCTCTGTACCCTTGGGGCTGACGAAATTATTCACTCCATGCTTTTACGGGTGCGGTGAAGTTGCTTCATATATTTTTAAAAAGTGCCATTGAATATGTTTTTCTTATAGTAATATAGTATATTTTAATACAGAGATCACATCTCACCATGATGGCAGGGAATCACAGTAAAACGAGCATCAGTTATTGTAATTAGAGCCTAAAGCGTTGTTTAGAATTAACTTTTACTGCAGTAATGTTACTGTATTGCATTTGTAATATGGAAAATAGAGAAAAGAGAAAAAAACAGATGTTTTGTTATCCTGATGTTCTCCAACACATTTTTCCCTACACACCTAAATTCTACCTCAGTGTAATTGCGTCATATTTATAATCTGAGTTGTGTTTTTCTCTGCAAATGATACCAGTACTCTTTTCTTTATGCTGCTACACAGTTTTATTCTTTTAAAAAATCTTTTCTTTTTGCTATGACTATTTGCTTATACCATATTCTATTCAATTTATATGCATAGTTTTCTTGGTCATTCCTGGATTATGGATATTTTCTAGATTGCTTTACTTTTTTATTATAAATACAACTGTGATGAATGTCTTCAAAAATATCCTACTTAAGAAATTTTAGCTATATTTCTAACTTGCTTCCCAGAGGAAGTTTTTGACTTAAATAAAGGGTTGTCAATTTTCAATGTATTGCATTCTTTTATAACATTAATATATTTAATACATTAGCAAAGAACCAAGCTAGTCAAGAAATAACCTCTGAAAATTATTTGTCTGCTGTTTAGCAGCTTTACAGCATTAGTCATTTAAACATTACCCATAATGTTGTGTGTATATGTTGCCCTTGGCTTTGTCAGTTCATATGGCAAAGTAGGCATTGATCAAATACTTTTTAAATTTAGTTTGGTTTTCAAACTCTTTTCCTGACCAAATCTTGGGACATTTATGAACTTTTCCTACATGTGCTTTTACTGCATTTCATAAAATGTGTTTTGGAGTTATTTTTATGTCTCTGTTAGGTTTTCTTCATATGTTTCTTTCCACAGCAAGCTATAACCTTCCAGAAATGAAGGGTTTACAGGGTCTTGGTATTCTTTTCTAGTCTAGGGACCTAGACATAGTGTAATTGGCTAAAACACAGGCTAGATATAGGCAAGAATTTCACTTTAAGCTTGATGATATAGTTTTGTTACATTTGTTTGGGACTCTTTCTGCCGTTTAGTGATTGTTTAAAGCTATTTGAAGAATGTTTTCATTAGTAAATCTCAGTTGCTTCCTTATGCCTTGAACCTTGAACCAAGAACATTTGTTTTTTGGGGGGACTTAACTCTTGTGGGATTTAATTAGAAAGAGCATTCCAACTTTGAACCTATCCATTTATATGTGGAGAATGTGAATTTCATCAATTTAGTTTGCTGCCAATAAAACATCTGATACTGCAGTATCACACTCTGCTAGCCAATTAAAATGTACTCAATTTGGAATCCACTAAGCCCAGCATCAATCTTGTCACAGGTTTTTGGGTGGTTTCGGAGCTCCCTGCTGGCAAATTACTGACATCCATAATAGTTATGTCAAACTCAGTACCTGTCTTGCCATGTTCTTAATAGATGTGCTGCACACATTGGACAAAGTGACTGATAATTTTTTTAATGTGCTTGTGAGGAAATGAGCATTATTGTATTCCTTCCCCTCCCCATGGTATTGAAATGTTTTTAAAATGTATTTGATTGTTTTACTTGCTAGCAAATTATTAACTAGTTTTTAATGGACTTTGGAAGGTGTAATTGGTGAAGCGGATAGATCTTTTTCGAAAAGTTCTCACCCTTGCCCATAGTAGTTGCTTAATTATTTCATTTGCTGTGGCTGTGTAGACACAGATGTGATTGTATCTTTTACCCCATGACTCAAAAGACTTATTTTTTTTGTTCTTATTCATAAAACATTTTGAATGCTTCCTTTCTTATGTTTGAATTTCACACTTGGGAACTGCATTTTTATTTCTGAGTTGCCATGGATGGCAAGGTTAGTGCTCTGGACAACATCCGGATTTCTGATACCTGAAGACAAGTCTTGCCTGTGAGTATGTGGATCCGTTGAGCCCCACACAGACCCACTTCTTTATGCACACAGGCAGTGGCATTCGCTTGGCCCTGAGTGTAGGTAGAGCGGAGTGTGAGTGATACGCTGCTTGTCTGTCTGTGAGCTCCGCTTCTGAGATTTGAGCCGATGGTGGGTCAAAAACGTGAACATAACAACTGTACCCGTACCGAACACGTGCAGGCCTTGTTATTTTTCCTAAACAGGATGGCATAAAAATTATTGACATAGCATTTACATTGCATCAGATATTATAAGTAATCTGCGCATATTTTAAGTAGATGGGAGGATTGCCTAGTTTATATGGGAATACTAAGTATTTAGTGTAAGACACTTTGGCATCCCCAGATATGCGTACCTGGGGGAAATCTTGGAGCCAGAGTTCTGTGGAGAGCATGCAACAACTGCAAATACAGTAAATATGGTTTTCTAAACACTTGTTATCCAGAAAATAGGCATGTCCATTACTTGGCATGAGTCCTTTTATTAAGTGCTTGGTTTTCAGGGACTCAGGAAGGTGCTGAGCAGTGCAGGCTGGGTTTAAGCAGGGAGGTCAGGAGCAGTAGACTTGCTCCATGCATTCATGGGCTTTCTTCTTCTTGGACATTTGTCAGCTTTCCATAAAGACACGCGTCCTCTCAGTATGAGCCGTTCCTAGTCCTAGCCCAATCACACAGTTGCTCATATTAAAGTCAGAGGAGAAGAATAAAGGAACCAAGAGAGAGCAATGACAGGGGCAAGGACTGAGGGTCTGGATCGCTTTGCAGTGCGGAATACTTGTCAAAAATAATTGGCCAGATTTAGACTTCTCTCCGTATCCTTTAGCAACTCAATGGAATCTTTAGATAAGTCGCATCATATCCCTGTAAAGTGAGAAAAATCACATTCCAGGAGCAAATGAGGAGCAAGAAATTGCTTTCTTGGACCCGGTGTTTGCAGTGTGCGCTTCTGCTCTGATTATCCAGGCCATAGCTCTTCATGGCTGCATCTCCTCGTGCAGCCAGTGAGAATCAGCGACAGTCCATCCTCCACTGAGCCCATTCGTGTAACCCAAGCTTCAACAGAGTCTCTGACTGTGAAGTAGCCAAATGGAAGGTAACTGAGGAAGCAGCCCCCATGGAAACTCAACTCTGACTTTGCTATGGTTGTGATTGTTAATTGGCTTTCTGATTTATCTTGGCAAATATGCCATGTTCATACCCAAGCCCAATTTTTATTTATCATTTTATTTTTATTTTTTAAAAATTTAATTGATTTTAACTGATCAGTGCAAGCAGAGTTTGTGCATATTCGTGGGGTACCATGTGCTGTTTGGATGTATTGTACGTTGGGTATGCTGTAAATCAGGTTAAACATACCTGTCTCTTGAAATATCATTTCTTGATGGCAAAACCTTTCAGAATCCTTTTTTTCTGGGTTTTGGAACTGTACAAGATTGTTATCTTTAGTCAGCCTATTGTACAGTGCCAAATCAGAACTTTTTAATTGAAGTATAAGTTATTTATGAGAAACAACATCCACTTAATGTGTACAAGTCAGTGAATCTTGAGAAATGTGTATACCCATAAATTCAACACTGCAGTCAGCATGCAGAGTTCTGTAGTACTCAGCGTTTACCGTCCATTCTTCTGTCTAATCCTCACTCTGGAAACCAGTGAGATCTTCATTTTGTCACTATCAATTAACTTGCTATTTTAAAATGTTTGAATAAATGGAACCATGCACTGCAAGGTCTTTTGCATCCAGAACAATTTTTGATCTGTTCGTGTTGTTGAGCATTCATTGGCTTTTTATTGCTAAGGACTGTTTAATTGCATAGAGAGGACGCATTTTGTTAATCCATTCACTTCTTGGTGGACATTTCCTCCATCCTGTTTCGATGTTATTTTTCCCACTAAATCTTGTCGGTAGTAGTGCTAATTGTTTTATGTTCTTGAATCTAAATTTCATTTATATCTTGTTACCATGTTACTTGGATGTTTAGTTTTTCTATATATTGCAAGAGAACCAAAATATATTTAATAGTTTATGTAGAACACACATATATAAACAGAATTATGTGTGAGTTTTAAAAAAATTTGAGTTCTGAATAATTTATTTACACAACTAAATTCAAATTAAGCATGTTTAATGTTTTTTCCTCCCAGAGGCTACTTCTGTCTCTGGGACATTTTGTCATCTTGATGGCAGAAATGATAAAGATCTCTTTGGACATAAATGCTGACCTTACGTGGACCAGTAGTCCTTCCACAGAGCATCGCCTTGGATTAAAGGAACAGTACATGCCATGTAGGGGGTTCAGGTACAAAGTTGATAAATGAAAGGAAAGGTTTTCTTTGTTCTCAATTTGGAATTTAAGCTCTTTGAGATTTTCGTTAATTTTTTTTTAAGTTGCAATCATCTGAGCGAGAGGTTCCATTCACCATGGAGCCATCTCCTTCTGCTGAGTCAATTTATGAAAACCATTTTTGCCCCTGCCCAACTTAGCATGGTTATCAAACCCAGGAGCAGTGTGAGTTTGTGGAGTTGTTGCTTTAGCTCTTTCTTGCCAATCATCAGGTGTAGACCCCTAAATCTAGAATGCATGTGTAAGTACATTTACATTTTAAGTTCTCCTGAGCCATGTTCCCTCCTATCATGTCTGCATCATCTCCCCCTCCTTCCCGCCCCCCTCTCTCTCTCTTTCATGTTCTTACTCCTTTATTTTCCACCTGTATGCACATTTTTCTGTGATTTATTAATTGATTTTACCTCTAGTCTCAGAGATCCGCCAGGGAAGAATTGAACACCAATGGAGCCTTTATTTTCAGCTCTGATGCCACCATCTTGACTATGAAATTTTGCTTTTCTAACACAGAAATCTCTATAATTTTTCTGGAGCAAGTTCTACATCCTATACCCTGGCAGAGTTCCTAGAACTGGTCCCAGTGGGATTTCTGTTTTAGAAGCTGCCTTAAGATCTTGGTAGTATCAGTCAGTATGTTTTCCTAGGACAACTCCAGCCAATTGCATCTCCTTAAAATGTTTTACCAAACCACTTGACCACTTAATCACTTTAAAGATTACTTATGTAAAATACAAACATCTGGGTGTGTACATATACATTTATGTGTATGTAACACACACGTGCATGCATGCACAACTAATATAGCCCCCAAAGCTCCTTCCTCTCCTGACCAAATAGAATTTTGTTTCCTCCTACTGTAGTTCCTTTGACTGCTCAAACTCCGAGACCCCTGGGATTCTATCTCATTTCATCTCATGCTAAGCTAATCACAGTATTCTTAAGCTTAGTCATGATGGTATAGCAATTAGGCAATTCTTGTGCTTCCAAATACAGGCTGGGTCCCCAGTGAACCCGTTGGCCAAGTAGGCAGGTGAATGAGTGGTGGAGAGGAGGGAGAAGAGGTGTCAATAGGTTGTAGTACAAGAAAATTGCCGTTTGTTACTTTATTTACTACCATGTGAGTGATGATGTACAGCAGGGAGAAAATTTATCAGGCAGATTCATGGATGTTGAAGGGTCTTTTAAAGTGTAATCATTTTAAAAGTATCTCTGATCTTTAATTTTTAAAAGACTGCTGCAAGAATAAGGTATAATCCATTAATTCTCTTCAACCACTACTTAGTGAGTCTTTATAATATGCAGAATGCAGAGCTGTGTCCATAGCATCGATGAGGCACATTCTTGATGTCAGTGCACATTTAGGTTGAAGTCTTTGGCGTTAATTTTTTGATTTATCATTAAAGAACTCTTGTACTTACTTATGAGTCAACAAATATTTGATGTTATGGAGATGCAAGAAATGAATGGGACATACATTCCCACCTTAACACTTTGAGGGAGACAGACATGGAAACAAATAAGGACAGGCTGTTATGAAATATACTAATGTGCTATTCTGAAATATGCTAATGTACCGTATGCTAAATATACAGTACAGACTTAGTGCCAAAGGAATCTTGAATTCATTGTTACTTGGCATTTATTTTGTATTGGACTCTTGTATAAAACTCATTTGGGGACAGAGGCTGATTCAGTCAGCTAAACCCACACCATTGTCCCCCCTCTTGGAGGGGTTGTTTAGGGAAAAATATACAACTTTTAATCTTATAGCAACTTTTGCCTTAAATTCAAATATGTAGTTAGAATATTATTTTAATATTCTTTAAATAGTGCATTTTGCCATTTGTCTTTGAAATAATGTTTTATATTGCAACGAAGCATTTGATAACCCATATTTAGAGAGATACTGGGAGCAAGTGATAAGAATCAAGTTGAAAGCAGTGATATTCTGACAACTGATGGCATGTTTTCTTTGCAAATGATTCTAAAATTAGATGTGCATGTTTACTGCATAGGATGTCTTTGTTGATTTCCAGAATTTCTTCACGTTATCACTAACTTGGTGTTTTGCAAATTGACACATTGCTTATAGAGACTTCTTGGGTCCCTTACCAGTATCTTTCTGCCACACAGAACGGTCTTGTAAGAAGTAAGCGCACATCTTAACAACAGCAGAGCTCACTTATGGCATCCTGCTCTCCTAGGTAATTGAATTAAATGAGAAAGTACTCAGGTTGTGGCTGTGTTCTGGCTCTTAAAAATGAAATTTAATGGATCTGGTTAAGTAATAATAAGATACTTAAAGGAATTTCCTGGTAAGCAGGTCTATGAAACCTTTTTTTAAGTTGCTGATCTTCAATTACTGGAGACGGATTTTGAACCAAGTGACTGAGTATTTGAGTCTCAAGTGAAGTAACTGTGGTTTGGTCCGCTGTGGACTCTTATCTGGCACAAGTCTGATGAAAGGTCCCACCCCATATGTCGTGGTTATAACTTGGCTGTTCTTTGAATTGCAGCACATAAGCTGACCTTAGTCTTTCTTTGTGAAGAACATTATCTGTCCTAAGTAATCTTACCTTCCTTTTCCATAGGTTCCCACCTTCTGGTGCAGAAGGTTGGTTTCATAAAGCAAGTGAGGACAGAAGGGCAGAGAGGGTCAGTGAAATTAGAGCATGTGACAGATATTGTACATGTGAAAGGGTTACAGTGCTACCAAGCACATAATGCACACTCAGTATTTATCCGTTATCATGATTAGTGTTCTCCGTACTCCATTTTGCTTCTACACGAATGTATCATGATTAGGTCATATTGAATAGTTGAAGTATCTCTCACCATTTCTCATATTGATTAGCAGTAGCATGTATTCACCTTCAGATATATCAAATTGACAAATATAAGAAAGATAACTGCTTCCTTCCAGATTTTGCTTTTTGTGACGTAGCGGTGTGTACGTTGTATTGAAGTATAATCAGCTCTGTCTTAGTTTTCTACAGCTATTTTAAAAGATTACCAAAAACTGAGTGGCTCAAAACAACACAAGTTTGTTGTCTGAGGGAGAAGGAGGCTAGAATTCTTACAATCAAGGTGTTCTCAGGGCTGCATTCCTTGTGAGGGCTCTGAGAAGAATCTTTGCCTTTTCCACTGTCTAGAGGCTGGCCACCTTCCCGGACTGTTGGTTTCTTCACAGCCGGAAAACACATCACCACAGTCTCCCCTGTACACCTCCTTCTCTGATCTGGCCCTCCTGCCTTCTGTTATGGGGGTGCTGGGATTGTTTGGGGCCCATCTGGATGCTCCAGGAGAGTCTTCCTGTGTCAGGAGCCTTCTCACAGAATGTGGGGTGCTGGCTCAGGAGGTTGACATCTTTGGAGTCCATGGTTGTGCCTTACGCAGGTCTGGTGAGACTTGTCCCCATTACTTGTTTGGTATTTTAGATCACTCCTTTTGGAAATGAGTAATCCAAAGATTGTACTACTTAAGACTAAAACCCAGGCTTTGGATCCATAATCAGATGACTCTCCCACTGTTTTAATGCAGCATTTCTTAAAACTGTGTCCCCTGGCTCATTTAATTTTTATTAAGGGGCCACATCATAAATTCCAAATAGTGTGTGCTCAGACAGAATTGGGGCTACTTTAATACCTGAAGTGAGTCTGTCCTCTTGGACTTTAATATTGACACACTTAGCAGAAGAGTTAGGTACTTCATAATTAGTTCAGTGACATTTTGAAAAAAGGAAAAAATACCTCAGGGCACTCCCTAAAAGCCTGTCGAATTTGGAATGTGGCTCCAGTTGAAATTGGGCATCCCAGAACTTTTCCTTCTTAGAGAGGAAAATATGAACTTAGTGATTCCTTCTCATTCAGACCTCAGCTAAGAAACATCCCTTCTAGAAGGGCAAGCAATTGGCTTTTACAGACAAAAGACTGTGCCATTGCCTGTTTGGCATAAGGGGTGGTGGGGGAACCCTGTGGCACCCCTTGATTTCTTCCGATTTACTTATATAACATGACAGAAAGCTGTAGTCCATTAGGACAGCATGTTCTTGTGCACAATACATGTTTTTTTTAAATAGCCTGTGGAGGATCCGTTCAGTCATTTTGATACTGTTTTATTTTCTGGGCTGCATTTCAGGAGGTGACCTGAAACCCAGACAGCTGACCTTGTCATTCATATTCACTCATTTCTGAAACATCCAACCCCTTGTGCAGTTTATTGAACACCCTCTGTGTCCAAAGGACCATGTCGGGTGTACTGAGAGGAATTAGACAGCCTTTTATGGAGGAAGACGATCAACTTTGGATTCAGCTTTCAATCTTGTCTTCCTTTTCAGCCTGTACTCAGAGTGAGATTATGGTAAATACTTAGCCTTTTTCAGCTTGTTTCCTGGTCTCCAAAATTGGGAAAATGAGACCCAGTTCACAGGGGTGTTAATGGGGATTTAAATGAGGTGATGGATCTAAGATCACTAGATAAGTGCCTGAGACAGAACAGGTGTTTCATAAATGTTAGTTTGCTTCTCCAGAGAGCCCAGAGTCTCGGAGACAAGATGAGATGTCTATAAATAACTGTAGTACGAGGTACAAGTGGTAAGTGGAGTGGGAGAGGTCTCAAGAAGGGGCTGCTGGGATGAAGAGGTGAGCTGTGTTGCGGGGATCAGAGAGGCCCTAGTGCAGCGTTTCATTTCAGCTGGGTGAAGGAGGAGGACTCAGACGTGTGGAGATGTGGGCCCTGTGGCCTCTGCGCCTGCTTCCTGGTTGGTCTCCCCGCGAGCTCGCCTTCCATGCTGTGTCTTGTGCTTTGTCCAGTGCCTTGGTTTTCCATTTTGGTCTCTTTTAATCTGACTTCCGGCTGCACCTGTGTATCATGAGAGGCTAACCTTTCCCAAAAGACCAGGCTGGGTTATTGCTTTGATACTCCTCAGAGGCATATGCAATACAAATACAATCATTTCATTTTTTGGAAGAGACGATGTTTGTTTCCTATTCTGTCCACAGACTGGGTTGACCCCTTCACTTTCTGTTGTAGTGCAGTCTGGAGAGATGCGTGTGGTCTGCATTCAGTGATGTATCGTGTCTTTAGCAGGCTGTTTGGGCAGAATGAGAAAAAAACAGCTTGTGCATGAGAAGGCTTGGCAAGACTCGTAAGTCCACAGGGTGGGAGGTGAACCCTGTGAAGATGCAGGAATCTGGCAGCGCTGTGAAGGTCATCAGTGGTGCGTGGAGACTATGATGAAGCACAGCACCAGTGGCCCACCTTGGGTCCCAGAAGCAGCATACCGCACTCATAGGAGCACTGCTCTGGTTCACACCCTGGGTGTCATGGGAGGCTGCCTTCAAGCAGGAGCCGCAGTGGGCTGTACAGCAGGCAGTGTGAAGACTTCAGCAAGAGGCAGGGGGAGGCCGCAGTATTGGCATCTGGGGTTTTGGAGCAAGGCCATGCCATCTGAAGCAAAGGATTTTCTATCTTCAGGAAGCAACCCCAGTGGGTACCAGGCCCTGGAAGAGACAGAAAGGTTGATTGTGGGGTTCCAAGTGGCTTTGGGTCTGGAAGTGTCCATCGTGAGCTTCATGACTGAGTTAGAAATTCTCACCCTTAAAGGTGATGGGCTTCAAGCAGTTCATTGTAATATGGAGCAATGCACTTAGAAACCAAAGTCCCCTGAGACCAGAGGGCTGAAGTAAGCTGCACAAACCTGTATTCCAGAGCCTCATATCACCCACCAGGGTTGCACCAGCACCCTGTCCTGAGGCTGTACTGGGCACAGAAGGAGGAGAGAGCATGCTTGATTCATGAATAGGCTGACTTGGGCTACTGGAGGAAACTGCATTCAAAGGTGGCCCGGAAGGACAGTGGGGAGGGACGGGATGTCCTGACTGCCAATCTCCCCACTGTGTCCCTGCTCACTCCCTTTGTGTGGCAGAAGTGAGCTGTGCTGAGGATTTGTACAGATTCTTGGACAAAGTCAATGACTTGGCCAGGTGGTCGGGACCCTGAAGGGAAAGTCTAGAAGAATGGAGACCACAAAGTCTGCAGTAGAGGAAGAATGCACAGCAGTGGGCACCAGGGGGAAGACTTTTATACCATGTTCATCACAACCAGAAAGCAGCATCATGAAGGAGAAGCTGAAAACGTGACACAAGCAGACCAGAGCCATCTCCTGGTTGATGTCAGCAAAGCCTTGTCACGCTCGCCCCTTGGCACAGTGGCACTAACGGGACAGTCGTGTGTGCAGAGCTGCAGGTTCCCTGTGGGCCAAGCAGCCTGGACCTCAGGTGCCAAGGCCAAGCCACAGAGGGCTAAAAGTCTGACTTGAGGAAAGAGCACGAGTCCAGGAGAAAAGCAAAGAGAAGTGGCCCCACTGAACATCCCTCCCACTGACTCATTTGGAGACGTTGCGTTTCCTGTTCCCACAGTTCTGGGCTTTGAAGGTTAGAAGCTGCTGCCCCTAAAGGGGGTGCATTTTGTCCAAGGAACAGAGCCCGAGGGCCCCTTAATGACAAGGCTGGTACTGTTGGGCCAGTTGGGACTCTGTCCAGGCATGTGCCAGCCAGAGAAGTTCCCATGTAGACAGGGGTAACTGACCCACATCAATAGGAAGAAAAAAGGCTGCTTTTATAGCGTGAGCAGGGAAAATGTGTGTGGCCCATTGGTGATCTGCGTAGGGGTTCTAGAGCCTTCACTGTAACTGGGGAAGCACATGTGCAGCAATCCCAATGTCATGGTTTGGGTTTAGATGGCCCCCAAAGCCTCATGCTGATGAGGTGGGACTTTCTTTTTCAGAGGTGGCTGAATCTGGAATGTGTGATGCTGGGGCTAAGGGTGTGTGATTAATAAACCACTGTGTGTGAGTGATTAGTTTGGTACCGCCCAATCCCGTGGTCTGAATAAGATACAAGGGGCAGAAAGAAGCAGTTACACCCTCTTGTTACCTTGGCTGCCTTGTGCACACCATGTTGTTTCTCCTCTTCGATGCCTGTTTTTCATCCTTGCCTCGGAACCAGCTGATTATGGACTGAAACCTCTATGAACTCTGAGCCAAATCAACCCCTTCCCCTTTAACTTTGGATGTGAGATATTTTGTCTCAGCAATGAGAGAGAAGTAACTAATACACCCAGCATGCATGCGCGGTATGTAATTACCAGTAAATGCAGTTTTCATCAGGAAGGAGGGTTTGGGTTACACCCAGGTAAGACCACTGAGACCCCTGTAAGAGACAGCGAAGGAGGCTAGAATTTGAGATGGACAGTGGAGGAGGAGGAATAGCAGTTGCAATTTCCAGACCAACTCAGATAGGGCCTGCAGTTTGTCCCAGTAACTCCTTTCTCCTCCTAAGATTCCCTTAAGAAGAGAGTCCTAGAGGGGCTGCTCCAGAAACAGGGTTCAGGACCTGCTAGAAAGACAGAAGGGAAAAACAAGATTGAAGAAAGGATGAAGACAAGACATATAGATGCCTTCTAGAGTAACAACAATACCAGAAAACGGTGCTTATGAAGCAGATAATGAAGATGAAGGAACCCCCCCCATAAAAGGAATATTCAAAGAAAATGCCTCCAGCAGCAATTAACATGGTAATGGTTCACATCCATAAAAACCAAGGCACAAAGTAAAAATTAATGTCAAGACAATGCCTCCAAAGCTGGCCATGTGAGAAGCCAGCAAAGCATTTGTTAATGGTGGTATAGAGATTTTCTGATAGAAAAATATGAAAAACTCTCTGTCTATAATTTAGGCAAGTAATTCCAGGCCATTGACTAAAATTATGGTTAGTTGTGCTGCTAAAACCATGAAGTTGAATCAACTGACGTAGGACCCTCAAAGTGTGAACAAGAATTGGCCAGGTGGACCTGGCGTGAAGTTGTTGAGATACGCCTGATAAATTCTAATGCTACCCCTTCTGAAAATCTAGAGCAAAACTTAGCAGGTGCTGTGGAGTTTCCCCAAAGTCAGAATGTCTTTTGACGTTAAAAAGAGGAAAAAAGGAGAAAAAACCCCCAAACAAACCCCTGTTGCCAACCAATCAGAAACGTGAGTCCTCGTGCAGCCTGGGAAATTCCCTCATCTCATTTTCCATGCTGCATGTCACCTAGCAGGCCTCATCTCCCCAAACTTCTTATTCTGCATCCAACTTGAGCCCTTGAAATTGGCTGTGAACAGTATGAATAGGACTTCTTGTGATTCGAGTGCTTCCCAGAGTTTGCATCAAGTCACACAGATGCTGCCTCAGGAAGATGTCCTTTGGAGGGGGCTTGCCCAGCACTAGGCAGTCTTGCCTGCAAGGGGCTGCAGTCTGCTGGCATATCCGAGAGCAAGAGCTCCCTTCCGGTTTTGGGACCCACTCTCACTCTGCAGGAGGCCCAGGCTGGCACAGCAGGCAGATGACTTTGGGAGCCCAAAAGTCTGCACTCCACATACCATGGAAGGTGGGCAGGGCAGACAGAGGTGGCAGCAGGATTATCTCACATCTGAACCCCCAGAATACAGTGTAGACCAAGTTACATGTGCAGTGTAGAGGTCCGTGGACAGATGGGTGGATAAAGAAAATGTGATATTTATACCGTTTGTACTACTCAGCTGGGAGGATACATTTGAGGCATGTGTAGGAAAACGGATGGATCTTGAGATTATAATACTAAATGAAATAAAGCCGACACAAAAGGTTAAATATTGCATGGTTTCTCTTGTATGAGAAATCCAAAATGTAAATCATTTAAAGAGCAAAATAAAAGATGATCAGAAAGGGAAGAGTATCTGGGGTGGGAGGGAGAGCGAGGAAGAGGAGGGGAAGGGAAAGTAAAAAGGATTGAGATGTGATATGTACATGTACCAACCTGTCACAATGAGGGTGTTCATTGTGTGTCACAAGCATGTAGTAACAACAGCAACAAACAACAACAACAATAACAAAAGCAGTCTCCACAGTGGGCCCAGAAATAGCTCCAGATGGTGAGCTAGGCCCCCTTGATCTCAGGTGCTAGGGTCCCACATGGACTTAGTTGTAGGTGACAGGGTCAATAGGAAGTTTTCATGTCTCATAGAATCAAGATTTTCTTTCTGAGAAAGAAGCAGTTGTCAGATTTTGTTTTCTCCTCCCAGGCTCTGTGGAGCTCAGAACCTGTGTCCCAGGGTTGCCCACGTGGCTGGCCCTGCTGTGTGACTTGACATCGCACTGGTGGGGTGGCCTCTGTTGACGTCTGCGGAGCTGATGTAGAAATGGACTCTCTCTGTATAGCAGAGATTTAGGGTATGGTCTTCCCTCTGGACTGAGCATCCCAAATGGGACATTTTCTCCTTGTTTACTTCTAAAGCCATACAAGCATCACCAAATTCTGTTTAAAGTGCTTCTCATACCCTCACTGTTTCTAATGTTACAGTGACTATATTTTTTGAATTAAGCTTGGAACATGCTCTAGGTCATAGGCTATGATTTTGGGGCCTGGTGTAACAAATGTATTTGTGTGACATACATACACATGTGTGTACTGGGTTGGTGGTTGTACCTGTATTGCTATTAAATCGTCTTTTTTTCTCCACTTTGGGTCTCACTTGAAAAGAGAATTTTTAGTATTCTTTAAATTGCAGCACTAACATTTTGGCACCAACATGGATAAATCCGATTAGAATAGAAGGTATTAATGCTCTTATATTTAACACTATGATGTAGGAAGGTGTGTTTAGGAGTCTGTTTAGACAAGTGGCTTATTTGGCTATTTACTCTTGGTTCTTAATAAAACATACCCAGGGGCTCTGCTTTAGGTTAGGATCAAACAGATACCTGTAGGCATGCCCTGGCCCTTCTCTCCAAGATAAGGGAGCCTTCCAGTCCTCTGCCATAAATCGGTGTCCTGGAGATTAAGATTCAGAGCTGGTGCGCTCCCCAGGAAGGGGCTCCTGACATTATTCTGTTTCTTTCTCTGCTTTTGGGCTCTGTGAGCAGAGAAGAGACTG
The DNA here is from genome assembly GCF_053883595.1 of Heterocephalus glaber. NCBI lineage: Eukaryota > Metazoa > Chordata > Mammalia > Rodentia > Bathyergidae > Heterocephalus > Heterocephalus glaber. The sequence goes on from NW_028258293.1 coordinate 3,186,214, forward strand.
CTCCTTGGTCCCTGGACCCTTGTTGCTGCAGTGAGTGGGCAGATTACTGATGGATGCATGGGTCAGATACTGGGCTTGCCAGGGTTGGGGAGGCAGCAGGCTACCCTTACCAGTAAGTTATGTTGTTTCCTTTAGGGTAACTTCCTAGCAGTAAACAACGTACTGAGCTTTGCAGAATTCTAGAAGCCACTTGGGATGTCTTTTGGAAGAGGGAGAAACCGAGAACTGGAGGAGCATGTGTGCTTGACACGCCTGGCAGGTTTTGACACGCCTGGCAGTGGCAGGACTGGAGGGCTGGTGCAAGGATCTGAAATATTCTTGTGCTCTTACCAGCCTTGTCTCCCCCTCAGCTGTGGCTATGCCCTGAATTAAGCTCTATCTGCTTGCTGTGAATGTATGCATTGGGGTGGTACTGAATGATTAGTTTAGCTGAGTATTGGGTAGCAGTCTATATTTGACTAATTTATTGATTGCGGTTTTCAGAGAGTGTAAGAATGGCATCTTACTGTGAATCTATAAAGATATTCACAAATGCTGGGAGCTTTGTTCTTAGTGTTTGTGAATCACCTTGAGCAATAGGTCCACTCTGGGAACTTCAAAGTCTAAAGCATGAGCTGAAGATATCAAAGTAATTTAGGGTGCAGTGATGTACTGAAATGGGTCAGTTTCAAACTCTAGATCTCTAGCTGTGCTTTGACTCCCAGCAAATAGATAGGGGCCTTGTGAATGCAGCCTACGGGTGCCAGAATTTACTTTTATACAGGTTACTCTGGGACCCAAGCCAAGATTTTTGTTTTGCTTCTTTTTAAAAAAATTTTAACCAGATATTCAGAAAAGTCTTCACTGGATCTCTGTCCCTGCATAATAAAGATCCCAAGGAGGAGATGGTAGGAGGCCTCTGCCTGCTGCATATTCTTGTTGGCTGCAGGAAATTATCCAGAGCAGTCTTCCCACAGGGCTCCCATAGGTGGTTAATAGTTGTTAAATGACACCATTTCCATTTTTGAAGCTTTGAATTAAATGAAGTAAAACTGATTTCTGTGTGGTGGTACTTCTCAGAGTCCACCGCAGGCTACTGTGTGCAATGAGCTTGCGAGAGGATGTTTTGATCTCCAGCCAAGTCGGGGGTGATGTTGATGGAGCTGGTGTCTGGACAGTGAGTGATAACCGCCTAGATGCCCTAGGCTTTCCAGGGAAGCATGCAGGGTTGCTCCCTGCACCTGCAGCGTGGGGGGAGCTGGCGAGAGCCATTCCCTGGGGCTCCGCAAGTTGAAGCTGAGTCAGTCGGATGATCCCCTTGTATGTTTCTTATGATCTGTTTAACTTGTTTTGTAATTTTTCCTAGCCATCAAACACATGTACGCACACATGCGTGCACATACTCAGAAATTCAGAATCAGATAGCGAATAGCTATGTGCTTCGATGTTTGCTCATGTGCCTGAAGTGTTACACGGCCTCTGAGAAAGTCCCTGGCTGCAGAGTTGAGTAAACTATATCTTTGGGTGGGAAATACACATCCAGAGTGCTTAGTTAAACCTCTTTAATTCCTTATGTATCTCAACACTTATGCATCCACAGGCCAGAGGTTTAACAGACTTCCTATATTAAAATTTAGTAGTGATCAGGAAGATATTTTAATTGTTCAGTCTAAGGCTAGGGTAAAATGTGAGGTATGGCTCTTGTGTTAATTCTACCCATTTGCTCTTTCATATCTAAAGGAATGTCCGTAGAAAGAGTCTAAGGCCCAAGACCATGGCTTGCACTTAACGCAAAGCGGGGACACATGAGTCTGTGAGGTCTGTCCTGGCCATGGGAAGGAAATGTCTCACAGCAGCTGAGCTACACATTTGACGTCCTTGATAAAGAATCAGGTGTCCTGACAGGACATTGGCAATGGGTGGGCCTTGTACTGTCTGATTCGGTTGACATCCATTGTCAAACGCTTAACTATTGGTTAAAACTACTATAAAAGTGGTCTGTTTCAAATGCTATTTTATTGTCTTTTGCACCAAAATTGAATTCTAGATTTATAGACAGAGTAATTGGGCCAAGATTCTGGTGAAATACCTGAGTTGTGCTAAAAGTGAATGCTCCTTTGGGGTGCTTAGATGGATTATTTCTCACATTCTTTGCTGACAGATTTTCCTAACCAAAGTCCTGTTATAGGGAACTAATTGAGATTTATTTGTAATGAAAAACTCTTATTTGCATACAGTTGATAGAGTTATTTAATATCTTTTCAATACGTTAAAAGTATCTGTTGTTTTGATTACAAACACATTCTTCATCCTATTTACACAGTTAAGTTTTGGTCTAAATCTTGGTCACATCAGAAATTTCAAATTATGTGAGTCTAAATAATGATTTAATTATATTCTTAAAATTATATAACAAAGCATTAACAGTGACAATGATTAAAATGCTTCTACCTTCAGTTTGCTGCCGTAGAATAGAACAGCTTTGCCATAATATAAATTCCCAGTGTAAAAAAATTACAGGTTCAAATTACCAGGTGATTCACTCAACAATAGACTGTAAATTTTAGAGTGACATGAAGTTAGCTGAACATTTGCACTTTTTTTAATATGTTCTTGTTATTGGTGTTGTATGCTGCATTTCGTTTTCTGATTCCCCACATAATGTCACACAAGAGCTTTTCTGCCATGATAGTAAAGTCAGGGTAGAGAGCTGGACTGTGAAGTCCCCTGCTTGTGACTTGAGTATAATTTGTCGGGTTTCCTTTGTATCCATCTCTTCTTAAATTTAGATGGCTGGCTCTGACTGTTATAACAAGGGATGTGTGTCATTGTGATGTAATGTAAGAAAGCAAAACCTGTGTTTGTACTCATAAATTCAGCGTTTGTTGCTATATAATTAAGACACTGCATTTGAAGACAATAAAAAGCTAATTCAAATATGTGTACTGAATATTTTTTCCTCATTCTCGTATTAGGGACGATGAGAATGAAGATCACCAGGCAGGAAAAAAGAAAACATTAATTTGTGTCAGAGCTACGTGTAAGCGCACGTTCTTAGCCCTTGTATATTCGCCTGCCTGCGGTTTCATACCCGCCATGGTGTCTGATACATGGGAGAGGCACGCCTGGCATGACGGGAAATCCTCGCTGAGAGCAGGGACCACATCTCCTGCATCTCCTTCCCTGCAGGACGTGCACTGTGCGCAGCCAAAGCAAATGTATGAGGGAGGAATCCCCGGATGTCTACACGTTTGGGCTGAAGGGGGCCTAAAATCAGCCAACTAAGGGCAGTCTAACACGACACAGTTCAAGACAAAATATCAAAGACAATTATGGTGTGGGAGGGAGACATGAAAGAATCAAAAGCACCAATTCCTTCAAAATGTGCTGAAACAATTATTGTAATAAAATGCTGCTTATTTGGTTTGGGTCAGATTTCTAAAAATATATACAATTCCATTCTTTTTTAGTCAGATAGCTATCAACACATACTTTCCTTGTGTACGTTTTTCCTGTTTTGAATTACTTCTCTAGGCTCAGCCTGGCTGCTGAGCACCAGGTTCAGGGTGAAGACAAATGGAATGTCCACTGTGCTCTGAGTTATCCAGAATCATTACCAGTTGTGAACAACATGGATGTTTTGGGCCTTAAAGGGAAATTAAAGTGTTTGAGCTTCAAGTGGCACCATGTAATATTTTATACAAACAAGGAGTTATTTTCACAACGTAACTTGAAGCCAAGCAATTTATCAAGCATATCTAATTGGTGCCTATTGTCAGCCTGTGATGTGGTCCTCTTCCGTTTGTTCTAAGACTTTGATGGGAAAATAAGATTAGAATGTGAAACTTTAGCCTTGAATCTTAATTGGGCCCGCTAGAATGCTACTTATTTTCTTTGCTGCAGACTTGAACCAGTGCCACTGCACTAATTGAAACATAAAACTTAGTCATTTAAATGTCTATCTCCAATGTCAGAGAAAAGCTTTAATGAATTAAAATATGGTATCACTCACCATGAGTTAGTGAGGATTATGCACTTACTCTTTTACAAAATGGACACTGTGATTATGGCCATAAGATTAAATCCCGGATACTTGTGTGGGGCTTACATTCATCTAGTGTAGACTTTGCTTCTTGATTAGCTTCTAAGCCCTATTTTTATGGCATGAAAATCAGTGTACTGGGGGGACATCATTAATTTGCTATAAATTAGTGAATGAATTCATGTTAGTGGCGATTAAATTCTGAATCTGATGTTTGGATCGAGCTCTCCTTCTGGCAATTGCTATTAATTTACTAAAAATAGTTAACATTTGTTTGTGCTTCTTAAGTGCCAGGAGCTGTGTAAAGCACTCCAAGCTCCTCACATCCTTTCCTTATCAGAGGAATATAATGAGGACTGTGTTGTTATTATCATCATTTTAAAGAAAATCAGAAGTGGAAATTTACAAACAGTATGACACCTGTCCAAGGTTGCGTGGGGAAGGGTGCTTGCAGAAGGATCCAATGTCCATTCCTTCTCACCACTGAGCCTCACCACCTCCAAACTGAATTTGGAGCCAGCCGAGGATTTCAATATTCTTCACAGAACGAAGAGTCTTCATTTCAATTGTGTCGAGCTTGAGTTTTTTCATAATGTAATGTATGGGGTGTGTAAAATACAGAATACCCCATCTATTAATATCTATTTACATATTAGAAAAATCTTTAAATTGCATTCAGTTGTAAATGTCTGTGCACTTGTAGAAACAGTCAAGGTGAAACTACTTCCTCTTAGGACTGCTTCCTCTTAGCTCAAAATACTTTTCCAATATACCCTTTTTAAATTCAGCTCTAAATATAATTCATATCCATATTTATCTTTTAAGTCTGATGTTTTTCTCCAGGTGAGCATATGGAATACATATTCAAAAGGAAGCAGACACTGTCTTTTGAAAATTTTTCTTATTTTCTCTTTAGAGGATGCAGAATCCAGTGCCTGTCTTAATGAAATATGTTTTTCCCTACCTTTTTCCTTCTGTAAGCAGAGTGCTTAGTAGGGAGAAAGGGGCTTAATTAATTTGAGAAAACATGCTGCAGCACATTTACTGAGATGCTATCAGAAGTAATTAAAACAAAATTGCTCTTGTCAAAACAAATGAATAAATTTGATGAGGCATTTTCCTTTATTTTGCAGATTTGTTCCACTTTATCACTAATTCATAAAATCCACAAAGGGATTTTAGTCATCAGTGTTATCAGTTGAATTCTGCTCTTGTTACCCTGTGTGAAAGGGACATAGAAGTCAGAAGTGAATGCCAGGCCAGATGACCGGGGGAGAGTTTACCCCTGCAACTACTCTGAAAGAAATCCTTGCAGCAGCTAAAGCCAAGGCAGGAAGCCTCATTGGTGCTCAGAGGAAACACTGAATGTACACAGACCAGATTTGTAGGAAATGGAAATGTCGCAACTCATATTGTATATTAGGTTTGCTGTATCCAAAAAGGAGCTCGATTAAGAAGGATGGAGAGATGTGGAAATGATCCATCCAGAAGGATGCTAATGTTCTCCACCTTATAAAGAAAGGAGGGAAATAGTGGAGAGTCCAAACTCCAACTAGTAGTCATTTCTTAGACTAGTCAAAGGTGAAAGTCAACCATTTGTTGAGTATCATTGTATTTAAGGCATTGCTTTAAATATTGTAAGGGATACAAAAAGGGGAGAAATCCATGCATCTACCTTTAAATAAGATATTTAAATAATTACAATAAGATGAAACGATATATTTGTGGAAAAGTTCAGAGAAGTATTTCAAAATATCAGAGTAAAAAAAAGTTTACCCCTGATGATAGGGATGATGTAACTCATTTAAGAGGTATCAGGTATACTCTAAGCCAAGCCAGAAAGGACAGGCAAGTTGTAGATAGATGGCAAAGAGAAGAATTCCAGGCTGAGGGTGCTATAAACAAAGATCTAGAGGCACAAAGGCACATCCATGCTTGGGGCATGCTGTGGTTTATATCTGGATGTCCCTCAAAGCCTCCTGCCCTCATAGGTGGGGCTTTGAGAGGTGATTGCATCATGACAGTGTGATGTTCATCAGTGGATTCGTCCATGAATAGTTCATAGCTAAATGTGATGTTGGGAGGTGTAGCCAGGTCAGTAATCTGGTCATGGGGCATGGCCTGGAAGGGTCTGTCTCCCTCCTCCTCCCTTGATCTCTCTCTGCTTCCCGCTGTCATGCCTGAGCTCCTTTCCTTTGTGACGCCCGTATGATGTTCACCCTGCTCTGGAGCCAGCTGACTATGGAACGAAACCTCTACAGACTGTGAATCAAATAAACCTCTCCTCCTGTAGCTTGTGGGTGTCACGTATTGTGTCTCGGTGAGGAGAAAGTAACTAAGACAGGGAACATCATGTTCTCTTCTTTGGCCGGAGAGTAGCTGCGAGAGAGTGTATTCTGGAATGTCACTGTCAGCCTGAACTTGAAGGCTTCAAGTTCCAGATTAGGAATTTTAACTTTTTTTTAACAAGAAAGTTGACTGTTGGTGGCAGGGATGTTACTGAACAGAAAAAAGAAAGATATTATAGTATTTGTGCTTTAAAAGAGAAATTGAACAGTGAAATAAAAACAGTGGGGAAGACATTTAGAATTGGGAGAACTGAGAAAGACTATGGCAATAGTCTAGACAAAAAGTAATTGAAGTTCTGAAATAAAAGAGTGACACAGGAACCTAGAAATGGTAGGCTATAGGAAAGGGATATCGGGTACCAAAATTGATAAGACTTTGCATGTGGTTTAGAGGAACAGATGTATGAAGAGCCCATTATAATTCCATATCGAAGCCTAGACTTTTAGGAGCATATATGTTGCATGACTGGAAGAGGAAAAAGGAGAAAGAACATTTGAGAGGGAAGATGCCGAGTCTCTTTTCAGACTTTCTGAGTTTAAATTGGCAAAGCATATCAAGATGGGGGTCATCAGTTAACATCTCCAGGACAATGTTTGGAGTCCAGTAATGTATAAGCAAAAGGTGTACCACAGTGACTTATTTCATGGCAACTCAGCAACTGTTACTACTAACTCTAAATAGTATAACTCGGAGTGTTCGTAGTATCAACACTGGTATAGAGTAGTACCATTGTCACTACTGTCTTCTAATGCACCCTAATCCTTTGAAACACTGTAAAATCTGTAGATCCTTTGTCTGTCTATTATGATTATCCCATGTGCTCCAGACAGCAGCCCCATGAAGTGGATTATTGAGTCTTCCCAAAGAGTTGAAGAAACTGTAGAACAAAGATGAGACCTCTGCCCAGCCATGGAGCCTGGAAGTAATGGAGCCAGAATTTTAAAATAAGTTGGCTATTAATGCTTCAGAGAAGCCTGTAGAGCAGGTGACCTGCATGCTGGCTTTAAAGTATAAGGAAAAGGGGGGAAGGAAATTATGGTAGAAATAAAAACATCTAGTCTTCTGTACTTTTTTGTTTTCCAGTATCGGGGATTGAATTTAGGACCTTGTGCTTGTGGGCTAGGTGTGGTGCCACTGAGCTAAATCCCAGGCCCCAAGAACACTTAATCTTAAAATACTCCTATTTGAAGCACATCATTACCTGGGCTACTAATTGTTAGACAGTTATAATTTCTTCTGAAGGTAGCACTCTTGTGAATTATTTCACAATCTTTTTCACTGCCCATAGAATGAGGGTTGGCAAAACTGCCAGCTGTTCTTGCTGTGGGCGGAGTGGATGACCAGGACAGGGTAGTTTTCACTCTGTTCCTTGTGTGCACTGGCTTCTATGGGCTCTTTGGCTGGTTGGGAACCTACAGGAATCATCGCTGATTGAGAGCCACAGTGACCACTTGTGAAGGAGTTGGGTGTCTTGCAGGTGTCTGGGGCCCTGACAGCGTGGTCACTTCTAAGTTGGGTTATTGCGTCGGGTTATAGAAGTAGGCAATAGCACAGCTGGTGATTGCTTCTGGACATGCATGACCTTGGGCAAATCGCAGCTCTCCTTAGATTTGTACTCACCCATGACAGGGACAGGGTCAGCAGCTCTTTGTCCCCTACAGGGACTTGGAAGTTGAAGTCAGATGAGCATAGGAATAGGTTCTATAACCTGTAACTGAAGTAAGGAGGGATTGCTTCAATGCTTTCTCAAATTTTAATTACAAATATATTTTTGTCCAAGTCTCCTTCCTAAGGGTTAAAACATTTTTCTTTAAAGTCCACAAAATATGTATCAAAACCTAAGTTTTTTCCTCATGTATTCCAATTTAATTCTAGTTCAGTCTTCCCGGAGATGATATTAACTTTGAACAATTTGGTGTGGGTTCTTGAGGCAATTTGTGAGTATTCCTGTGTGTGTATTCAGCATATCAAATGTGTTCTACAACTTGGCTTTTTTATTCATTAATGTATTCATCTTTTGATGTTCGTAATACATAGCCACGTCATTTTTGACAGTTCCGTAATATTTCACATGACTACATCATGACATATTTCATCAGTCATCTACTGAGGTGTATTTTGGTTGTCTTCCTTTTCTATTGTAATAAATAGGCCCCAGCAAACATTCCACAATGAGCCGCTGGTCCTGCTTGCAAACATTCCTACAAGAAAGAACTCTGAAGCCTGGAGTGCATGGGTCTGAGTCTGAGCCCACTCAGAGTTTGCTGAGTCCTGCCAAACCGCCCTCCTAAAGTGCTTCAGCAGTAGTTACTTGTATCAACAATGTAAGCGAGTATGTTTTTTCATAGCTTCATTAACTAGATATCAATTGTTTAAATTTTGGCCTATTTGGAAACCAAAAATCTTATGTGGATGTTGCTTAATTATCTTGAGTCACTTTTTCCATTTGCCATTTTTCTCCTTTCTCTTTGTTCTTCCTACTGGGAATGAGGAATAAGGCTTTATCCTCATTTTTACTAGGATTTGTCTTTTGTCCCCTTGGGAATAAGCCCAACCAGGAAACTGAGTAGTAATAGCAGTGATGTTAGTGATGTAATGATAACCGACAATTCCCTGGGTAATAGCAGTGGCCACTGGCTGATAGTTTCTTAGGGTGTTGGGTTCAAGTCTGAGCTCAGCCATTTCTTGGTTGAAAACCTTGGAAGAGGCGCTGAGCACAGTGAAGGTTTCCCATATGTGCAGTAGACACAGTGCCCTGGCCTCTCTCAGGGTGCCGAGAGTGGTGGAAGAGCACACGGCTTCTCTCCAAAGAGGAGGCAAGGCTGCTGGTGTTGGAGTTGTTTGAAGCTGAACCTACTGGCTTCCTGCCATGCCTCACTGTGGTACTGCAGTTTGCTCCTGTGGTTCCTGGCTCCCTGGGTCCAGGCTGAGAGCAGCGGAGTCTCAGGGGTGCGGAGAGGGAGGCTCAGGGCCCAGGCCTCCACCATCCCAGTGCAGACAGGAGTCTGGGAGACATGGCCAAGGACACTCAGAAAGTGCAGGCAGTCTCAGGCCTAACGGACATCCAGAATAATAGGCTGTGTAAAATCTGTGTATTTGAGACTTACTTCTCTAGTGGCCACCAGCCTGCACGCTAAACACACCCACCAGCAAAGCTCACACGTCACCTGTAGGGATGGCTTGTTCGGTGTTTAGACACAGGAAATCTGTCATTTTGACCTGATTCCTTCCCAACAGATACAGTACTCTAGGGGCCCCATGAAGTGATGTGTTCAGTGTCTGACCTCGGGATGTGAACACTGGGAAACACGATAGAAGGAAACCTGGTAAAATCCACATCACATGCTTTGTAGACCAGCTGAAGCACTTGTTTATTTAATCGGGTTATTGAAGATCTCCTTGCATGGCAGGCACACTGCTGAATATCAGCAGTGTGAAGATGAAGAAAATGACTCTTGATCCAAAGAACAAGCAGGCAAATGGAGAAACACCAGCAATAAGTGCTAAAATCGTGGTATGAAATAATCACTGAGACCGAGAGAGAGCAGAGGCGCTGTTGGTAAAGCTTCCTGGAAGAGGTAGTGTGTGGCTTCAGTATGCTGGGTGGGGAGGACAGTGGAGAAGGCAGAGGGTTTTTGTCCTTGGCTCTATTGATACAGTGTATTACATTGATTGATTTGCATATGTTGAACCAGCCCTGCCTCCCTGGGATGAATCCCACTTGGTCAGGGTGTGTGAATGGATGCACATTGAGGCCGTACTCTTAAGTGAAATAAATAGAACACACATGTGTAAATGCCAAATAGTTTCTCACACCAGAGTGAAAGTGTAAATAAGGACTAAAAGGTAGAATAGATAATGTGAAATAGGAAGAAAAGGGGCAAAGGGGAAGGGGAACTGGGAGGGGTAGGGGAAAGGAAAAAAGGGAAAGGAATTAATATGAGAAAATGGAAAAATGGAAACAAAGTCTTTGTAAATAGGGATGGAGGGGTTGAAGTTGAGGGCAGGGGAAGAGGGAGAAAATAAGAACCAAGAGAGTATGTAAAGGTGCAGATTTACAATGATGAATGTCATTATATTGTATACCTAAAATGTACCAATAAAATAAAATTTTGAAAAAAGGCAAAGGGTTTCAGAGGAGCCCATATGAGAACAGCACCATGGACAGGGAAGGTTTTCAGACACTTGGATTTTAAGGCCCATGAAAATGAGTAGTAAAACTGCAGTAAGTAATTTGGTTTAGGCTCTGTATTCAAATTCATGTGTTTCCCTTTCCAGGCCATGGCTGTCACCTTACCCTGACACAGTTCACCCCCAGAGCTGCTGCCGTATAAGATGACCCACATCATTTTTTCCAAAACCTGCCCCCAAGTCAGAGAATAGAAACTGCTCTTCCCTTGCAGCGATCATCAACACAGTATTAGGTCTGGGTTTGTTTTCTTTGCCATGCGTGACTGGCACAGAACCTGTTCTGGTTAAGACCTTGTTCTGCTCAAATGTTTGACACTGCAATATGAAAGAGTAGACGAATAAAAGCCATGAAATGCTGGATGGAGATTCACACGCCACGCGCAGCTCAGTGCGCCTAGCAGTGGGTCCTGGAAGGCTGTGTGGAGACAGTGTTTGGAGTCTTCTGTGACCAGTGGGAGAGGGTGTGGTGGTCAGTTGAGGAAATGCGCATGGACCAGGAGGAGGGTGTGGCCATCTGCCGCTCTCCTCAGATTTGCCCCATGCCTCATAACCCTCCACCAGCTTCTCAGATGATGTCATGGTTCTATGATTTTATGTTGTGCCTATGCTAAAGAAAAGTAGCTCACCATCCTCATAAAATTGAACATAAAATATTTATTGCAGAAATCAGGATTTTCCAACTTCTACAACTTGTGGTCCTCCTAAGTCTCTGATGTGAGTTCCTCATATAAATATTCTTATTATTTTTATATTTTCCAAAACCTTTGAAAAGTCATCTATCCTTTAGCACTTACATCATTTATTACTTTGGTAGCTGTTGCCAGACACCTTAAATGATCACTAATTTAGATTCCCTATAGTTTTTGCTGGATGTATTATTACTATGGGATACAATCCTATTATCTTATTTATGTTTAGTTGAACACTTATTTTCCTCACCCCAAGCCCTCATTGCAATTCCTTCGGATATTGGGATCTGTGCTGTATTTATTTTGTATCTTGTATCATCACTGGACACAGTACTGACACATAGAAATGCTCAGTAATTGATTGTTAATGAATATATGAATAATTTTTCATATTTTGTTTCTTTTTATTATGCATATAATTTAAATTGCCTCTGTTTTGTTGAAATCTCACACTTTTTCCCTGTGGGCAAAGTGTCTTTTATAAAAATTGAAGTACCCAAGAAGTGTTACTCAAAAGAAGCATTTTTTATTTACAATATGAGCATATGCATTATATAATGACAATATATTAGTGGTTTTTTCTCATTTTAAAAGTTAGATCTTATTTAACCTCATCAGTTATTTGGTATTTTAAGAGCTTGATTTAATTTTGAAATATATATGCCATTTACATAAACTAGAAATAATTTAAATTTTAATGTTTATCTTTATCTTCATTAATTCAACTATTTTTCAAAATCTGTTTTATTGGCAGCCCATTAACAAAAAGAAATTATTTTTAGAAGTCAAATTCTACGTAGAATTTTTACATTTTATAAACACAAGTTTGGAGAAAGAGAAATTTATGAGACTAAACTATTTCCTACCAACTGTGATCATTGTTCATCAACTGGGTATATTTTATTTGGGGGAATTTATCTTTTAAATTTCTCTTGTAAGTAATACTTATCCCTGGACAGCATCATTAAGAATGATGTTAATTTGGGATTAGCTAGTGTTTGATGCTTTAATCCTAACCAGCACTTAAGTCCTCTTTCTCCCTTTTCTAAAATCACAGTCATTTATTTTTCTGTTGTTTTTATCGCTATGCCCATCACAACAGACCTCTATTTTCTTGCAAATGTAGCCTTCTGATTGCATTCTAAATTGATCTTTATTAAAAGCAATACATTTATATTGCAGGTCAACATAATGAAAATGATTATTCAGTTAATTTTAATTTTTATCCCATACTTACACTTTAAATATCAAATAGTAAATGTAAACATGGTGTGCATGTATATTTTTAGTACACTAATTTCCTTTCCTTTGGATATATACGCAGTGGAGGGGATTGCTGGATCATGTGGTAGTTCTATTTTAGGGATGACATTTTCTTATTTTATATGACTTGCTCTGCCCATGATGGGATTAAATCATTAGGAAATTTTCAAAAAAAGCACTTATTAAGTACAGAATCATAGGGTTGTAGAGGTCCTGAGGAGGTCTACAAGACTATCTACTTCAGTCCCTTTGTTTTACAGGGAGAATGTGAGAAATCTCCCATTCTAAATATGTACAATGTATTGTTGAATATGTGAGCATTAGTTTTCTTAGTAAGTTAACTATTTTTGATAATATAATGTTATGATTTAGTTAGTTAAGGTGGTTTGAGATACAAAACAATTGTGGATGCTTTTTAATTTGCAGTAGATTTATGCCTAATAATGCCATTGTAAATTGAAAATATCATAAGTCACAAATAGACCTTATACCCCCAACTTACTGAACACCATACCTTAACCATAGTGCACCGTGGAGTATGCATTGTTTAACCTCATGGCCACATGGCTAGGCAGCTGTTGTGATTCAAGGTTGTTGCCCAGGATCATGAAAGAGTAGTATACTACATATTGCTAGCCTGGGAAAGTTTAGAATTCCATTTCAACTGTAGTTCCTTCTGAAAGCTTATCACTTTCATACCATCATAGTGTTGAAAACTTGGAAGTGTAAGTATCATAAGTTAGGGCTCTTGGTACATCTCTGGTATACATTTAAATTGAGTTTTAATCCACTTCTCATTCCATTGTCTGTTGAATTGAACATACCTTTAAATCATTGCATCCTCTTAACTCCACTACTACCATTTCATTCCAGACAGTAATTCTTCTTGCCTGCTAGCCTTAATTTTTTTTTTTTTTGTACCAGGGATAGAACTCTGGTCCTTGTGCTTGCACAGCAGGTGGTAAAAACCACTGAGCTAAATCCCCGGCCCCTGCCAGCCTTAATTTTTAATTTCCTACACTCAAAGCACAGTACTGTCATCCATAGGCCTCATGAGGGGACAGTTATCACAGAACACAGGTCCTGGTAATGAGCATCATTCTGACATAGTTGTTATAGGAGACCATTTCTTAGCTCTGACGGCAAGTCTCTAGGGTACCGGAAACACCAAGATATATGGCTAGTTCCATTTCCTTTCTGGCAGATAAAGAACTGGAGGTCAGGTGTATTGCTTTCAGAGTTTGTAAAATTGCACACATACACAGGTGCTTAGAATTGTGTCTAGACACAACAAGTGGAAGCTCAAGATGCTTTAGTGATTGCTACCTGCAAATCAAGTCTCCATAAAATTTCAGTGTTGTGGGTTCTGGAGGTGGAGTTGTAAAGATTTATAGGCTAGAAAGAGTAGCCACTTCCTCAAGAGTTTATACATTTATCCCATAAATACATGTAGCATTTTTGCTGTGTGTTTACCACTGCAATAGGCTCTGGGGATATAATGGTGAGCAAGATTGAGAGAAGGGACTCATATCCACTGTGGTAGCTAAGCACAGAACAGGTAAATAGATGCTGGGGACCTCTGCAGTCGGTTCCAGTCTCCTGCCCAGTGTACAGTGCAACGCTGAAGAAAGACTCAAAGACAGAATTAAAGAGAAAAGTAGGGAGCCAGGATGGCCAGTATTGCTCAATCAGCAAAAGCCCTGGTTAGTCCAAGCCACTCATTTTTATTGGTAATCAGTTGGGATAAAGGGGAACTATGTGTGAGGATGTGCAGTCATGCAGTTGCTATGGATACTATACTGGCAAGGCTTATAAAGGAAAAGACAAAGGATTCTCTAATTAGGAACAGGATAGACAAAATACAGGGTTTTAATTACAACTTTGTCCTTCTAGTTAAGAAGGTTTTAGTTGTGGGAAGGGAATTTGGTTGCTATTTACTCTGACCTCAGCTACTGTGTTATCTTGTGTTGACCCCAGGTCACAGGCCATTTCTCTGGTCTCTGCTGTGGCCATTAGCAGGGAGGTTGTCACTTTAGCTTCAGTCACTCCTGCTCTTAAAATGAGCCAGGTGGGGCTGGGGATTTAGCTCAGTGGTTTCACTGCCTGCTACACAAGCGCAAGGACCCAAGTTCGATCCCCAGTACCCAAAAAAAAAAAAAAAAAAAAAAAAAAGAGCCAGGTGTGGAGTTAACTCTTTACACCCTGCACTGCTTACAGGCTGCTTTGGATATGATCAATAGGATGGTCCCCTACAAACAGGAGTATAAATAAACAGATGCAACTCTAAATTCTAATTTAAAGAAAAAGAAGTAACAGCTAGAGAGAAACAGAAGGATAGTAAGGTTTTCAGAAAAGGCCTTTATTTATGCTGATTTATGAAGAAGGGTTAGTGACTAATCCTGAAGTAGATGGAGGTGGTAACATCACAGGTCATGGACAGTGCTCAGCCATGCTGAGCAAGGACTAGGAGCTGGGAACTTCAAATTGAGAGAGGATGAGTGAGGGAGAGAGTTGCAAGGAATTAGATGGATGGAATGTGGCTTGTGTAGAACGAGTGGGATCTTACAGATCATGGTAATTTTCTTTATGACCTGCAAGTTCATGCAAAGGGATTTGGATGATGTCCACACACTGTGCATGATCTAAAGAAAGAGAGATGTACCATGGAGGGAATTTCTGCTCAGTATTACCTTCACATCATTTTTTGTTCACTGAGTGAAGTCCCTAATCTTTCCTTTTCCTTCCTCTCCTCTCTTGTCTGCTAGAATCCTTTCTTCTTTGCTGGAAGGGAGAGAGTTTCTTGGCTCAAAAATCATCTTTCAGATTTTCCACAGAATAAGTCCCTCTGTGACTCAAAGAGAATGTTAAACTGTCCATCAAATAGATTTTTATAAATGGTTTTTACTGTGAAATTGCATCTGTTTCATTTTTAAACTATCCACCAAATATTGTATATTGTCAGATTTAACTAAGAGGTAAATTTTGTTTCAATGCATATTTATTTTCTCTCACCTGTTCTAAAAGTGACTTGCTTCTGATGAAAGTGCTTTAAAAATGGTATTCAACCTGTTGGAGCCTTTGGGTTTGTGTTCTTAGATTCTCACAGAGGTTCTCTGTGCCTTCACTGTAGGAATAAAATCAGGGCTTTTTCTCATGCGCTAGCTCATCATTTGGAAACCTTTGACTGTGATGAGAAGGGTTCAAAGTTGGTGTCTGTTGTCAGTAAGAAAGAGAACTAGGATCAGACATTTCAGTGCCTACTGGGGGTGTAGGATGACCAAGTGGAGTCGCACGTATTTGCCCAATGTAGTAAACATTTCATACGTTGGAAATTAACTGACACAGCAGATATGTGAATGAAAGTGTTAGGCTTGAGCAATTATAAAAACAACTCTCATTTTGATTGTACAAATAACTTTAGGACAAGTATGGTGCCTTACACTTATAGTAAGAAAAGTGTGACAAATTATCCGAGAAGCTGGAAATGTCACCAAGTAGTTTGAGGCACCATTCTCCAGCTCGTGGAACAGTCACAAGTCAGACATGTCTTTGTGAAGTCATGGACAGGAAATCATATTTAATACCAGTTTTGTTACCATTGTTAGATGAATAAAAATAATCCTGAGGCACGAAACACCACTGGGATCAAAAACGTAGTCACAGCCATTAGTTATCTGGCTGATTCTGGAGCGGGCATGAGCTAACTCTAGCAGATAACTTTAATTTTCCACTTCAGACTGGCTGTCTACTCATTTCTACGTCAGTCTGTGCTCCAGCAGGCTGATCTGAGTGGAATACATCGAGAGACCCACCTGTTGTCTGACTTCCATTTGTTTCAGCAGTGGAATCCTGGGTCCATCAGAGAAAAAGAGAAGAATGAAGATAGCATGAGTATTCCTCTAGCTCCCTCTTTGTGTGGTCCTGTAGGCTTGGTTGTGTCTTCCACCTACGGACAAGCTCTCATCCTTGGTGCTCTCTCCTGCCTGATTCTCTCCTTGCAAGTCCATGTAACTGCATCCTCTTCTCTACTTTTCATTCCTAAAGAATCAATCCCTGGGTACTGTATGATCCTTTCTTGGTTTGGAAACTGCCCATGCCTTTGTAAATAGCCTTCTTGATTAAGTACTCCCTGAATTATCCAAATTGTCCAAATTTGAAAGTGCCATCTGTTTTCTAAAGGGACTCTGATTGATGTTCTAGCTGTATAATCTTGGCAAAAAAAGATAAATAAATAAATTGTGCTTTAATATCTTAATCTACAAAGTGGAAGTAAAGTCACCTTCTTCTCATAGACCCTTGGCATATGTTCAGTGTATTAAAATGATTGCATTCTGAAGGCATATAGACTCTGCTTCCGCTGTCTCCCATAGTCTTTCTCTAGGAGTAGTTTTGTTTAGTTAATTTAAAAGTCTGAACAATTTTTATTTGAAGCAAGGACTCCATGACTAAACCAGCTTGAACATCACAGGCCTTGGATAATTAGACACCTCCTTGTGGTCCTAAAAATCTATTTTTTTTGGTCTGGCTGTTATTGTATGTGCAGAAACCAGTGTTCTTTGCTTTATAGCCTGTAGCTAAGGCTGGACATTTGGACAGCTTTGTTAGCTGTAGGCCATCCAGTTGCTTGATTTACAGTTTGGGTGTGGGGAAGAGTCTAGTTAATTCTCCAGGATCGCATTCTCCTGTATACAATGTTTGCATGGCTAAAGATAGGAGGCCAGGAAGGCCAATAAACATGGTGTGAACAGATGGAAAAGCTGCTGTGGTGGTTTTCGGTGGTCTCACCTCCCTCGCTCTTCAGCCTCTGGACAGCAGTGGCCTTTACTGTGCTAGGCACTGAGAACTCAGTCTGGGAAGGCTGTGAAACGGCGATTTGTTCAAGGCCAGCAACACTTTTGGGGCATTCACTTTGCTTGTTGTTCCAGCCCTTGCAGTCAACATCTTTCACTTGCTTTCCTACGAAAGCCAACAGAGTGACACAGGCACATTTCCTGGGTGTGTGGTGGGCCAGAGCTGCATGAGATTTGTAGCTGGTTGATGAAGCCCTCAGGAGCATGCTTGGCACAAAGAAAGGTCTGCAAAACTGTCCACCTTTACCACCATGTAAGTGACTATTTGTTCTTTTATTTAACATGCATTAAGCAAATATTTCTGAGTACCTTCTTCATACCCAGGAGTATTAGAAGTTACAGAACATAAAGGCTTCGCACTCAAGAACCCTGTGTCTAGAGGCAGTAATTGCAATGCTGCTTGCCGGTTAGAAGCAGCATCCTAACCTGCTTGGTGCCCAGAGGTGGTCCCGAAGACCCTGAAGATATGGCTGGTTTGTTTGGCATGTCTTACGCATATCCTTGGCTGCTGGTCAAGGCAGGAGTGTACCCAGTGGGCACGTCCATCTTGTTGTAATCTTCATTGCGTCAACAGTTTGTTCAGTAAACGTCACTCTCACTATACACATATGTACAAGAGAAGTCAGAAATTTTGAAGTAAAAATAGGAAAATAACATTGCTGTCATCTAGTAGCCCCTTACATTTACATCTGTAGAATTTCAGCAAGTCTTTTCTGCTTCTCTTCCTCTCCTAAGCATGAAGTCTTTAAAATTAATTTTACTGGTACGGCTTAGCTATACATAGTGATCACATTCATCACAGGGAATTTGTACCTGTGCTTAATAGATCTTGCTTCTATTTAGAGGGGATTTTTCTTTTGCCATATTTTTAGGGAAGAAGAAACACACATGGGGTTATGAAGCAGGATTTCATGGAGGAAGTGGCACTGGGACTCAGTTTTGTGGGATGCAGGTAGATAAAGATGGCATGTTGTAGAAGGTATATTATGGAAGTCTCATATAAGACCGAGCATTTTGTTACACATTGAAAATCCCAGTAAGGATAGTAGTGGTACGAGGTCTAAATAAAGTGTGGGGAGCTGCCTAAGGTTTTGGAGTGAAGGTGTGGCACCGAGAAATCAGTGCTCAGGCAGGAGCATGTGGAGCGGTGTGTGGTGCAGGCTGAGGGAGGAAAATGTGGGAAGGAGACGTGGAGGCCAGGAGCTGGGCTGGGACAAGGATCAGCTGCTCTCAGGTGAGCGATGAGATTTAACAGTTAATTACTCTTCTTCCTCCTGAGAACCATCAATTGCCGAGGATTCAATCTTGAAATCTCTTCTACCACTCAGTAACCAAATGACCCTGGATAAATTACTTAAGCTCCCTAAATTCATTTCTAAATGTGTTTACTATGAGGAGTGAGGAGAATGAGAAAAAAGTATCATAAAGTATCTGGCATGGTCTCCAGTGAAAGGGAGACATTCAGAGCGTGATAACGGTTATTCGTATCCTCACTGTCGCCACTTGTGCAGGGCACAAGTGCAGCTTAGTGCTGCCTGGTGAAATGAGACTACCATGCAAGGTAGATTTTTCTGTGCATTCTAACCAAAGAGTTAGACCCTGATGCACTGCACAGACCCGAACACGAGTTCTGTGTCTCATCTGTTAGGAAAGGGAACAACAGACTTTCAAGCGGCTGTCGACTCTGAAGGGGTGGGTGGTTAAGTAGCCAACAGAAGCTTGCCCAGGGCAGCTCTGTAGCTTTAGGGAAGTCATTTCATCAGCTTCCTCAGCTGTAAAATGAGAGGGTTGGGTGGAATGAATCTCAGCTCCTTCTCAACCGATATAAAAAAGTTTTTCATGTTGCTCATCATATTTCCAGGCTCCATCAGACAGCTCATTATGCAGCCTATTTGCTCATTTGCTCTCTCTGTGAATGTTTCTTCCCGTTCTTCTGTCCAGCTTTCCACTGGGGGCATTGGCATTAGCACCGCAGTTATGGGAACATCTCCTTCTGTGGATGAAAGTGCCCTGTGTGTGTGTGTGTGTGTGTGTGTGTGTGTGTGTGTGCACGTGCATGTGTTAGAGGGCATTTTAGCTAAGTCTAGCACTCAGACTGTTTTTGTAAAGAGGATTGCTTTGTTTACTTAAATATCCATTAACTCTTGAGGCCTGGGTGTCACCGGGAGAAAATTAGATGGCATCACACTCTCTTGACGTTATTTGGATCCCTGATTTATATGGGGTAAAAGAACTTCTAGAGAGCAAACAGATCAGGACAGGGTCCTCGATTTCTAAGGATAAGAGACACTGATCTATGCCTGATCAATTAGGGTGGCTGTGATAAAGGGGAAACAACAGGAAACAGCGATGGGGCGTAGCTCATTCTGGAGGCAGAAAAAGTCTGGCCGTGGAGCCTTGCACCCTCTCTGGGCTGACAGTGGGACATTTTAGACACAAGTGCATTGACACCCTGGTTGTGCTCGGCGGGAAAAAGTTCATAGATGTTTGAGTTTAAAGGTCTTCCCCATTAAAACATCAGAACACTTGGGTTTTGTCAGTTTCTTAATGGAACATTGACTGTAGTTGAACACCAACAGCATTATTTCTTTGCCATGTATCCCAGAACCATTTTTGCTGGGGAATCCATAGAAATCTTCTAGAACCAGTGTGAGACTGCCCTGCAGCCACACAAGTGTAGGGTCTAGAAGCTGAATGTCATCACTGGCCACTCGTGACAACGATGCTAACAAAAACCAGGAAGCAGGTCGGTTGGGGACTAGCACACATGGATGCCAATTTCAGTGGGTGTCAGGTTCAATCTTAAGGTCTGTGTCCTTTTCAAGTGGGGAGAAGTGAACAAGCAGTGGCTCTTGGACATAAGCACTCTTGGAAATTATTGGAAATTTTGGAGAAGAGAATGTGTAGAAGAAACTTGAGTTATTGCTCCAAAGGAATAGGTGAAAATGTAAACCATTCCAAATTATATATTGATGTAAATATGGCTTTATTTCAATAAAGGCTCACATTAAATTCATATAGATGCACACCCCCAAGCATATAGACTGATTAAAATAATTTCAGGTTCACTTTTTAAAAATATTTCAATAACATAGTAACAGAGCATTCTAACTTTACATAGAAGTCTCATGACAGTGAGCACGAGCTATCCCTAAGAGACCAACCTTCCTTAGTAAAGCGACAGGTTTTTGAGTCGCTCCTCAAGGGTAAAGAAAATGCCCTACAGCTCCTTCTGAGTGGCAGCTACTTTCTATCAAATGATAGGCAGCTCTTTCTGACATCCTTATTCTTTAACTTCATCAGTAGTCAACCGATAGTCTTCATGAACTGAAAAAGTTGGTAATATTTTTATTTATTTTAAATAGGACTGAACAGGGCTTGAAAAGAGCCAACAGTTTGATCACAGTTGCTTTGGGGTTCATGGTGATTCGTGGATGCACAAGTGTCCTTTCTGACACCCAGGACCATGTCCTGTGAGCTCTGCTGTGGTCAGGGGAGACTCTGGAGGCCAGAGACAGAGATGGAAGTTGGGAAATGAGTTCCTCTTCTCATTGGCAGGGATGGTGATTCTAGATAGATTGCAGAAGATAGAAATAAACCTTTAAAAATACTTCCTTCATGATGAAATCCATTTGAAGTCTAGTTATGGAGTGTGTGTGTGTGCGCGCGCGCGCACGTGGATTGAAACGGGCAGGTGAGAGATACCAGGATTGTTTGTGTGATGCAATTAACTGTATTTTACAGGTAAGCATAATAAGTTCAATGAAGCAATAATAATTCATCCCTTGCTGATTCTAGATGCAAAAGAATTTTATGCTCTGGGTTATTTATTTCCTTCCTAAAGGTTGGAAATTTAATTATCTATTTTTTCCACTTCTTTGCTATATCCCAAGTGCCATATTAATTTTCCAATGTACTTGTAATTTTTTCCTCTACATTTGTAATATTTTGTGTCATACACAAGTTTAACTATCAGACAGAAATCAAACAATACTGTTTCATGCTCTCTGAAGAACACCTGACAAAATATTTGGATTAGTATATTTGAAAATATGAAATATAGAGTATGTATTTTTCCCCCAAATTATCTTCTTAAAGCACATTCATTTCAAGGGGCACTCTTGTGAATGAAAGGAGTATAAACTTGCATAACTTCTATGGAAAATAAATGCCTTCAGAAAGGAAATTGTGTGAACCCTTTGACAGGTTTTTATCCCATGCTTTTTTTATTTCATTACTGGTGGTTTCTGAAGGCTCTGAGGGAACTAGACAAAAATATTTCGCCGTGAGGTTTTGACCTAGAATGTGGACATCATCCCAAGAGTCAACATGACAGAGGAACAATTGTGTGCCAGGATCCGAAGACTGGATTTGAATCATAATGTCATACTGGGTACAGAATATGTGATGTTGGCCAACACATCAGTACCTTGGTTCATGTACTTAATTTGTTCCACAATTACGGAAAAGATGGCCGTGTTGCTGTTTGTGCCAGAAAGATGGTGGCAGTCATGTTTGTCACCAGATGTAGAGTTCTCAAAGGAAAATGAATGCTTCTGTTTGTGAACCAAATTGTTCATGAAGTATTCGTGAACCGGAATACCACTGTGCTATTAAACCATCCAATCCTCTGTTTCTTTTTCTTTAAAATAGGGTGGATAGTATTTCCTACACAATTTCAAAAGATTTTTCTAGGTGTCCAATTAAGCAATGAATCCTGAAATGCTTTATGAAAGCTTGCATCATGTGATATTTTTTGGATATAAGCAACGGTCAGACTCTGCCTGACTTAGATTAAATGGGAACTTATTTGAAGTCTCTTGTGTAATTCTCCAAATTCCTGTGCAGAAAGAACAGTAACCATGACGACCGGACCTAAGGGCTCACCCCAGTGGGCAGTGTTCTTGGAGCGCCTCACCAGGGTGAGAAGAGTCAGCCCTGCCTTGCTCTTTGAGATCCTCTGATCGAAATTCACTCTCTGGAGAGAGGGGTGAAGACCAGGTGTTCCCAGCTTCGGCAGAAGTACTTCCTTGGACTAGCAAGGCCGGGGCACCGTGACGTGACTAATAGTCCATCCAGATTGCCAACAAGAAGAAATGCTGTTAGGGCACAACCATGAGTGCAACGGGCTGGGAGAATTACGATGTTCACTGAAAGGTCTTTGCAGTTCACATTCATCCCGTGGAGCAGGCAGCCGGTCGTCGCTGGAGATGAGAGCGGTGGATCTCTGCTCGGCCGCAGCCCCTGTTCCAGGGCTGCACAGTTTGGGGAAGGGGTCAAGGAAGCATGGAAAAGAAAGTCCAGGTGGGAGGACGCTCAGAAGACAAATCTGGGTCATTTTGCATGCACAATTTTTTTGTGCTCTCTCCTGGATTTCATGTCAAGTTTCAGGATAAACAGCCATGATCAGACAATTGGGGGGGATAGTTGTTCTGATTCCTCAAAAGTAGGGGTCCCAGGGTGTCCTGCATGCATCTGAGGGCTGCAGAAAATCACCTGAGAAGATGTGGGGGTGAATGTGGGATGGCTGGGGCCAGACACCTGTCAGCCAACAGTGCTTCAAGTTGCAGTCTGGCGAGTTGAGATTTCGCGTGTGTCTAATGTGGGAAAAAACTATTGCTGCTAAAAACAGCACTGGGGAGTCGCTGTCTGCTGCAGGAATATATGAAAAAATGTTTTTTTAAATAGCATATTTAGGCTCTTTAAATTGTCCAAGTCTCCATCAACAGCTGGGCAGCTGGGTACACCAGAACAATATTGCTTTATTGTTTGATTCTTATCAATATCACCTTAGCATAGTTTACACAATTGATTTTTCAATAGCCAGAAAGAGCCTCTGTCTGCAGACAATGTTTACCTTCCAGGGTGGTTTGTGGAAAGAATCCCGAGTTGTACTTGATCTGTTTCATCCACAGGGGAATTGAGAGACTCAGGCAGAGGTGCTTCTTTGCTGTAAACTATCTCCTCCACTGCGTGACCTGCCAGGCAGCTCAGCGGGCTGGGACCCCAGCCCTCCTTGACATCCGGAAGTTCTCATGCCTCATTCATTTGCCCCCACCCATGCACATTTTCATGTGTTTTGTGGAGTAAAGGAAAGTATCTTGGGCGAACCCAGGTGAGCTTAGAGAAGGAGTCTTCTGCTGGGAGGATGCCCATTGCCAGGGAGTGCACGATTTCAGCTTTGCTCCAAGAAAAACAAACTGTGTGCCTCTTCTTAGATTTTTCAACATGAGGCAAGCAAACATTTTTGTCAGGTAAGGTCAGTGATAGAAACAGCAATCTCTTAAACATCCATCCCCTACTACCTGGTCTTCAAGATGCTTTATTACCCTCTTGTTCACTGATGTCTTTACTCTCATGTTGAGGTTCTTCATGGTTAGAGTGGAAAATAATGGTGTCTGTGTCTGTGTGTATGTAGACAGACTGATATCTTCAAGATGTATCACTCTCATTATTTCAGTCTGTGTGTTCGCCGAGCCTTATAAAATTCTTCGTAGGAAGCATAGATATGTACATCTAGTTGTGTGCTTGTCAGTGTTGCCGGCATGGCACAACGAAGGTTTTTATGTTACGATTTATACTTGTTTGGTAGAGCCTGCCTGGTCTGGTAAAGGATACATGAGACCAAATTATATAATGGAGAATGATGGTAGGAAGATTGGAAAATTTTAGGATGGAATAGATTCTAGGATATGCAATGCTGTTTTATTAAATAGTAATTTTTCCTTTTTTGTATGCTAAATCTAAGATGCACACTCATTTTCAAAATGGTGAGATGTTAAAACAGTGTAAAGACAAAAACTCTAACCCTAGTTGGCACTGTAAGGCAGTGGGTGATGATTCTTTTTCTTTTGTTCTTTCATTGTATGTAGTTATATTCACTCAGCCTACCGTTTTGTGCTTTGCATTGTTTCCTTAATAGTGTGCCGTAGAATCAGTTTCTTTGTGAACAGTTATTTTCGGATGTTTTCATCAATTGTAAATCTAGATTTCCAGAAATAGAGCTAACGGGTTAAAAATGTATAGATGTTTAATGTTTCCAACCTTCAGAAAGGTTCTGCTAATTTACATTTCCACTTTGTATTCCAGCTCACACTCATTCCCACTTTCTGGGGCTCTCAATGGGAATGCATATCCCATTGGGCAGCATAATTGACATTCATCAACACTCAATTTATAATTTTTATTGAATTTATGAGTTTAATCATCAGGAAGTTATATTTGCTTTTTTACTTTTGGATTTCTTTAATTACTAATGGCAATGTTTTCCATGTGTTTGGTGGGCATCAGTATTTCCCATTTTGTAATTTTTTTCTGTTTATTTATTGGTAGATATTCTATTTTGCATTTGTGTATTTTTATTTGAATTTGCATATTTTTATATTTTCAGTCTCATGAATTATTAAAAGTTTTAACACTTTGTTAAATAAATTGCACATGCTTTACAGAGCTTTGTCGTACGTTTTTTAATTTTCTTGTTAAAAATTCACTTATTTATGGTGTTTTTTAGTGCAGGGGAGTTTTAAGGTGTCATATATTTGCACGTATCTATAGAAGCCTTTATGATTTCTGCCTGTAATGTTAGGCTTGTACAGGTTTTCATTATTCCAGGGCCAGACGAGGAATCATTACATTTTCTTATAGTGCTTTTCATATTTTATGTTTAGCCCTTTCCTCTTCCTCAAACTAATCTCTTGCAGCATGATGTAAGGGTCTGCTTGGATCTCCCTGTTGCCGAACTCCTCTTCTGTCTTTGGGACCCTCTGTGAGCTGCTTCTTGCCTTTCTTCTAGCTCCCTGCATCTTCTCATTTTCTCCTCAACTGTTACTCACACTTAGCTCTGCTTGTCCCCACAAGGTCTTGATGTGTGTTTCTCCTGCTTGAACACTCTCCCTGGATCCTCGTGAGGCTGATCCTCCCCATTCCCACCTCTTCCAAGAGGGCCCCTGAGCACTCTGACCTAGGGACTGCTCCCTACAAGTTTGATCACTTGACCTAGTTTTATTTCTCCTCTAGGACTTAGCAACCTCTCCAGCTTCTTGTCCATTCACCAGTTCATTTGCTTATTGTCTCCAGAATCACAGCCTCCCCTTTCTGTGGAATGTGAGCCTTCACCACCATTCATTTACCCAGCATCGAGAGTTGGCTGGACACATAGTATGTGTTCAGCTAATGTGTTCCTTGGGCAAATGAATGAATAGCTTTATGCTGTAAAAATAATGGCAGCAATAACCACTAACCTTCACTGAGCACTTACTCTGTAATAGTCAGTCTGGAAGCATTATTTCATATAAACCACCAGAAAACCTTGCTTATTAAGATCACAATAAAGTTTATTACTATGCACAGTACTTCATAATAGTGGATGTTATTATAACCCAGGGAAGAAAGCGGAGAGATTGAGAGTCTAGTAAACATTAAAGTCAAGTAACTAGTAGAGGAGTAGATTTTTGGCCTAATTCTGTGAGGGGAAATTTTTAATTCATTTTAATTATTTTATCCAAGCAGGTGAACTTCTGGTCTTTTCATTTATCTCCTTTCTAAATATTCTTATTGGACTTTTGATTAGAAATGCATTAAACTGGTCCATTATTTTGGAAAAAGTTTTATCTTTTCAAAACTGAGTCATTCTCTTCTAGGAAGAGTCTTTCTTCACCTCTATTACTTTATAATCCTTGAAAAAGCTTTGTAGATTTTTCAAAAGACCTCCATAGGTTTTTAAAAATTAAGTTTGCAGTGAACTATATTTTTATTTGCTCTTATAAATTTTGTTATTATAAATTCTTTTCATAAGTGAGGTAGAGCAGATATTTATTTCAGAGTATTATGTTTCCTATTGACTTCTAGTTAGCAGATATTTAGAATATTAAAAGTCAGAAAGCTAGCAATTGAATGATTGTCAAGAATATGGGTTATAGCAGGGGAGATCTGGGCTTAATTCCTAGTTCTTGATTTGAATACACTACTTGGACTCTCTGAACTTCATTTTATCAGTAAAGTGGTGTGATGGTTAATCTTGTTTGTCAAATTGCTTACCTTGAGATCCCCAGCACATTAGCAAACTTTGCTCCTGGATGTGCCTAGGTGCATTAGAGAGGCATGACCTTGGGAACTATATCTGGTTCCTGGCTCCTTCTTCTCTGGAGCTCTTCCCATACTCTGTTTCCAGGCCAACATGAAGTGACCAGCTTTGCTCCATCATTCCCTTCCGCCTTGTTGCCTCTCTTGGAGCCAGCTGACCATGGACTGAAACCTCTGAAACCATGAGCCACATTAAACCTCTGCTCCTTTAAATTGCAATTGTGAAATGTTTTCTTCCAGCAATGGAAAAGATACCAAAACAAGTGGGTATAATGATAATTTCTACCCATAAAGTTGTTGGAAGAGTAAGTTAGGAGATGATGTCAAACATTAAGGATCCTGAACAATATGCACTAAATACTGAAAAGCTCTTAGCCATGAAGAATGGTGCTCCTGGAAGGTAATGAATGGCAAATATGTTGCCTAGATATTAAACTATGATAGGAGCATCATAATGTGGAATGTCATGCTCTTTGGTTAAGGATGATGGAGACAAGCCTAACGGAGAAATCAGTGATGGTAGAGTCCTTTTACCATCTTGTTTTCAGCTATAAAGTCAAATGGAAATCTAAGGTTTCATTTGTGTTTCTATCTCCTCTGTGTTATAATCATATATGTGGATACTTACGCATACACACACACACAGCCACCATCTTATAACTTTTTAAAAAATATGACATGGAAAAATGTTTTGAGCCCATAAAGTTTTCTGTTGCTCCTTTCCATTTTGTGGTGATTATTCTCACCTTATACTACTGTGAGAAATGGATCCCAGTCTTGCTTCACAGATACAGAACCTTTTTGAAAGCAATAAAAAGTAAGATAAAGGAAAGCTTTTTATTTGATTTGAATCTGACCCTGTTGTTCCTCTCGGGTGTGCCCCTTGTCTTCTTATACCTCCAAGAATGTGTGAAACAACATAAATCTGTTGTGCAAGAGCATATATACAGACCTTGCCAGGTTATAGTTAACCCACTCCTCATCAAAAACTCCTCTTTCTGCTTTTATCCTTTTTTTCTTGCTGTGATTCTTCTTATATGTCAAATGGTCTCATCCATATTTTTTCTTTTACTAAATATTATGTGTGACCCTAATTTACACTATTCTCCAAAATTTGAAGCTGCCGCTCTCCTGGAGAAGAAAGGTCGCCTTCCATCTCTACTCTTTGTGTCCTACGGCCACACCTTGGGGTTAGAGAAGGTGGTAAGGTAGGGCCAAGGTTTTCATGATGAGCTGTGAGGTGCCCTGGACTGAGCCAGGGGGATTCCAGTGAGCAGAAGATTAGCCCGGTTCTGGAGAACAAGCGCAGAGCTTGGAGTTACAGGCCCTGGATGTAAATTTTGCTTTTTCCACTTACAAACTTTATTATCTTTAGCAGTTCAACCTCCTGATCCTTAATTTCTGCAGCTATCATGTGGAAGCTAATCCCCACCAGTGTGCTCACTGTGGGAATCTAAGAGGACCTTGTAGGTCAAGTACTCAGCCCAGCACCTGACCCGCACAGGGTTAGAGGTGTGCAGGTGCTCAGGGTGATTGTGCTCGTTCAAGTCAGCTGCAGAGAGGAAAGCAGTCAGGTTCTGATGAGCGTGGCTCAGCCTGTTTGGAGTGGGTTCTGTGGCAGAGCCCTTCTTAGAAAACTGCAGAACTACAGTGCTTGAAGAAGGCAAGGTGACTTTCAGCTTCCCTCCTAGCATGTGGAAGCTGGGTGTGCGAAGGGTGGTAAATATTTTTCAGATTCTGCTGCCACACTGACACTTGATGGTTTCTTAATAATTTTCCATTTCTTTGATGTGCTAAATTCATACACTGCAGCCATTCTGTCGGCCCATGGCAGGCCTAGCTGTGATGTTGAGTAATGGCTTGGCACGGAGGACCGATCACTTTCTATTTTTAAACGTGTTTGTCAATCCTGACTTCCAGACTCCATCTGCCCAGCAAGGGCCATGGTGGATGGAGGTCCAAAGAGGAAGCAAGCCTTTCCCAGGAGCGGGGCCAGAGCTTGTCTGGCTCCAGCGATTCCTCAAGGTGGATGAGAAGGGAGGGGAAGATGTGTGCTCGGATAAAACCTTTACCTGCTTCTCAATCAAGTAAGGCAGGTGCCAGCCTGCTCTGAATTCTGCAGGAAGGCTGCAGAATGTGCTGTTTTCCCTACTAATAAGTTCTGAGCACAGAACATTTCTAGCAAACTTTACAGCAAGCAGGGAAGGAAAAATTCAATTAATATGAATTCACAGGTTAACTTTAAAAAAAATCTTAGATTCTTTTCCTAAAAGTTGAGGGTTGAAAGCAAAGATAAGAGAAGAAAAGGAAAGGAAAGAAGAAAATGGAGCAAACTGACTTGTGGAATTAATAATCTGAGAGCAAATTTAAACCACGGCCTGGCATCAAGGTTGCTTTCACACGCGCATGTCACCCGTCTTCCCCAGGTCCCCTCGGAACCAGTGGCACCAGTCACCTCCAGAAATCCGGAAATGGGGATTATTTTTCCTTACCCTTTGACACTCCTCACATTCATTTTCACAGAGATGTTCTCATTTCTGAGACTCAAAACAAGTTTGGGGAACTTGCCCGAGGAATACAGATAGGAGAATTAATTCCAGTTACACTGTAGCTATCGAATTTCATGTCTTCTGTCTCCTTCTCAAGGGCAAGATTCATTATTTGTATAAGATTTACCGTTCATTTTTATTATTAAAAATAATCCGTGTACCAGGCAGACCATCTGGTAATGGAGAGGCCAAATGATAAATTCACGTCGATTTCATGGCTTTGTGAATTTTCATTCATTTATGTTTGCGTATGTGCATGTAAGCGTGTGTACATGGAATTATACCACTCGGAAACCTCCATCACAGCTGAGAGTTTGTAAACTAGACCTAGACCCGAGCCTGAATCCCTTACTACTATGTTCCATCAGACAAACTTCATAACTCTTTTTTGACCATTGGTTTCTTCACCTGGGGAAATAATAGTCTCTCTAAATTTTCATTTCCTTCCTTATAAAGTGAGAATAATAGCACTTATTTCATAAGCACTTTCCACAATTAAACCACATTGTTCCTGTAAAGCATGCAAACCTGGCCCTGTTTGATTAGCTATTGTTGCAACAGCACTGGTGGTTACTGCAGCTCTTAGGCTTATTGATAAGGAATATTTTCCTCATCTGTAAATATTCTAAGCCATATTTCTCAGCCTTTTGCTCATTATTATTTTACAACAGAACTTCTGAAGATCTTTTTCCTAATTTATCCCCACAGTGAAATTTTGATACTACAAATATTCTGCATATTTGTTGATGAGTTGTATGTATATTTGTGCTTTTTTTTTTTTTTTTTTTTTTTTTTTGGTACAAGGGATTAAACTCGGGTCCTTGCGCTTACAAGGCAAGCGATGGAACCGCTGAGCTAAATCCCCAGCCCCATATTTGTGCTTTTTGCATTATGAGGAACAAGACTTTTTCACCCCAGTGGCACCATTCCTTTGGGAAGTGCATGTCCTACAATGTGACTTATAGCTAGTGACATTATTTCCATTATATAGACAAATTAGGTGATGAAGATTATTATTAAATATTTAGATTTTTAAAAATAGTTTCTTGTTTTTAACCACCACTTAATGAATATATTTGGCATCTGTGTTTTGTACATGCGTACATATCTTTGAATATGTTTGTTCTTTTTCTTAAGATAAATCCTTCCAAAGGAACAACTGTGACCAAACTTAAGAAATTTTGGTTATTTCTGATATAGTGTGTCAAACAGCTCCTCAGAGATTTTGATACCAAGCTTTATGGTTGTTAGCAGTCCCAGAATATGCCTATTTCCCTAAATCTTATCTGAAGTGATGTTACAAATTTTAAATAATTTGTAAATGCCGGAAGAGGGCTTCGTGTTGAGTTAGTTTGTATTCTGCAATTCCTGGTGCTCCACCCTACTCATGGGGCCCTTGAGAGTTCAACTCCTGGTTTTCTTTGATCTTTTACCTTTTGTCTTTGTGCTGCCTCCCTACTTGAGCATAATGAGTGTACTGAAACGCCTAGTCAGTTGGTCGGTCTATGTTTGACTTTCAAATCCTCCGGTATTCCACTGAGTGGTGGGGGTCGAGAGGTGCACTCCAGGAACCCTAAGGGATTCAATAAAAGCAACCACATTTCTGCCCATAATGCTCCCTTTTTCAGCTTGGATTCCAGTTCAGACGTATTTCTTCTAACACTAAGGAAAAGAATGTAATCTTTCCCTTTCACCTTTCACGTAGCACTGAAACTAGATTAGAGAGACACACAAGGAAGAAAGACTGCATGGAGATAGAAACAAAATTTCTATCAGATTTAGTGCTCTAGAAAGGCTCATTTTTCTGTTCAGACATCAAATGTTCATGGAGTACCCAGTTCTAGTTTGTGTGAATATAACAATGAAGAAAATAACAGTAATACTTCCATGTTCAGAGACTGAAAAGTCTTTACATGATATGAACAGCCCCAATACAAGAAAGTAACTTCAGCTTAAAATGGCAAATCAAAGAATGGAATAAAAGTATGGGATAGAAGAATGTGGGTCATGTAAGAAGAGAAATTGAAAGAGTGCTAAAATATTGGTCTGCTAAGGGTTTTCATTAGTCCCTCAGACAGGAGAGAAGTTCAGTTTATTAGGCTCATATTGCAAATGTTTTGTGGTATGTTTTATTAGTTTGCCCAATTCAGCTTTCCAGTAAATCCAGGAGCATTCTTGTCCTGCATATTCCTGCTTCCCAAGACCACAGATGTTTCATGATCCTTATTTTAAGTGAAGGTACTTTGCCTTTAGGGTCCAATTCCTCTGTGGACACATGCATTTTCTCTTGTATCTTAAATGGAGATTCTGCTGGAAATTTTGTAGAATACACAGTGGTACCTGGGTTCATGAACTTAATTAGTTCCATGCTTCTGGAAAAGATGGCCACATTCGTGTTCATGCTGGAAAGGTGGACATGGTGGTGTTTGTCACAGGATGCAGAGTTCACAGACAAAAACAAAATTTTACCAAATGCTTGTTTTCGAGCAAATTGATTGCAAACAAAAGAGTTCATGAACCAAGGTAATGCTGTATTTAGTTTGCCCTTCCTTAGAACCCTGTATACCATTCCGTCATTTCCAAGGATGTGAAAGCTGACCCACTCTTTCTGTTAGCTACCTATGCTATTTTGGGTATGTAGTTCTTCCATATCTGTAGGCTTTCCATGTAGGGGATTTGATCAACAAAGAAACAATTCCAAAATGTAATTTCTATGGATTCTCTTCGTCCATTCCATTTTTTATATGCAATGCTTTGCTGCCAGAGCTCAAGTTCCAATCTGACTCTTACTACAACTTACATAGGGCCATTCCACAGCAGGTTCATAGTTGTTTTTAAATTAATTTTGAATGAGAATCTATTTAAAAATTTAAAATTATGTAGCAGTGGTAGAAAAATAATATACTTATGGGGAAATGGTTGTGAAAGAGATTGTTTTATTTTATAGCATATGAACTTGATTTTCTCCATAGTGAAATGGTTGAAGTTTCTGTAAACACCAAAATCCTCTAGAATTTGGCATTATTTTTGCAATTTTTGTGTAATATAGAATATTCTTTAGATGTAGAAGGAGAAAAAGTATGAAATGGAAGCTTTGGTGTCAGGGAAAGATTTAGATTCTTTTTCCCCAAAGAGAGAAATGAAGCGTTTTAAGCCATCTGGAATTTAGGTATGTTGGAAAAACTTGGAGAAATGCTTCCATGTGTTTGCCTATGAAAGTTTTATTTTTATTTATTTTGATGCTGGGGATAGAACCCAGGCCCTTGTATGTAGTATGCACACCCTCTACCTCTGAGTACCTCCCACCTCACCTGTGAGTGTCTACAGGCCTGAAGGCTGCTTTCTTCCAGAGGTAGAAACCCCTGGAAATGGGAAATGGACATACATCAAATTCTGGTTAAAGAAAAAAGCTCGGAACTCAGACAAGTAAAAATTTAATTCAGAAAAGTACATTCACACAACCTTAGAAATAGGACTCTATCAAGTAAGGCCTGTGAAGGTCAAAGTGTGACACATTATCTTCTGCTAATCTGTGAATACAAACTTCCTCTGGGAAGCAGCATCGCTGCTGCTAATGAACGGCCTTCTGGGCCGGAATGCAAACCAGAGCTGAGCAACAGGCTTGAACGCTTGGTTTCCATGACCCCTATGATGCTATATTGGTGGTCAATTCAAGGCTTATTTTCTTCTGATGTGACCATGAAGATCACTGTAGTGAAATCCTTTGATTTAAAAATCACAAATAAAACTCAACTCACAACCAACAAACCTTGAAATGACCCAGGAAAATACATGTCATTAAAATATTAGGTAAAAGAAGAAAATCTCAAATTCTAACCCAGGGATTTTCTTCTTTAAAATGTTGAATTATTTTATGTTTATTTATCCCAAAGGAAGAGTATGATGGTTTCACTATTTGGGAATGAAGATAAAATTTTATTTTTTTCCTAGGAAAGAAATTGCAGCATTGTGAAGCTTAAGAACAAAACAAGCAGAACTTATTCCCATAAAGAAACATTTCTCTGTAGATATTGATTTTCTAAAATGTTAGTTTATAGAAAATTCCTGACTATTTGTAATAGGATTTCTATTTTTATATGAAGGGATAAATATGTGTTCTCTACCAAATCCCTAAGTTGGGATAAAAAACTGCAAATTATATATTTTTTTTGAAAGAAAATCTTGAAAAGTCAGGTCAAGTAAATGTTAGAAAAATCGCTATTGTAGGTCTGGGACCAAATTAAAAAAATTTTGAACTATCTTCACTGAGGATGAGTTGGAATATGTTGTTCCTATTTTCTGTACTATCTTGGGGGTCTGAATATAAAAGGTAACACAAATTGGGCTGTGCAGTAGAGAAAGTAGAGAATGATCTAATGGCACCAAATCTGACATCCTTAAAGTTTGATAAAAATTAATAGCCTTTCGTTTGTTATTGGTCATAAGCTTGCACTACCACACTATGATATATATTGGGAAGGATAGATACAGCGGCTGAACTTGCCTTTATATAATTTATAATGTAGACAGGAACTGACTTGTTAGTGGGTGGAAGGTGTCTACATTCAGTCTCTAGACCCTGAGACACTGTCCTTCCCATAGTGAGAGCTACTTTGTAGATGAGATCAAGCTAAGGATCCCAAGTTGAGAAGATTCCTCTGGAATATTAAAGGGAGCTCAGTGTGATCACAGGGTCTTTTATCAGTGCAAGAGGGAGAAAGAGTCAGAGAAGAAAATGTGACCATGGGTGGACGCAGAGGCTGGAGGAATGTGAGACCGATTGAGCCAAGGAATTATTTATTTATTTTTGCTTAAATTCTTTTATTGGCACGTTTTAGGTAAACAGTACGTTTACATCTACCATTGGGTGCTTGTACCAGTCCATGATGCATCTTGGTTCTTATTGTTACCCCATTCCCCATCCTCCCTTCACCCCCTCCACCCTTCCCTATTTACAAAGACTTTATTTCCATTTTTTCCTTTTCTCATAACTTTTCCTTTCCCTCCTTTCCTTTCCCCTGCCCCTCTCACTTCCCCTACCACTTTGGACCTTTTGTTCCTATTTCAAATTATCAATTATTCATTTTAATCATTTTAATCCTTGTTTACACTTTCAGTTTCTCACACTAGAGAAACTATGCGGTATTTACACATGTGTGTCCTATTTATTTCACTTAAGAGGATGGCCTTAATATGCATCCATTTAGCTGTAAATGTCTCTAGTTTCTCATTGTTTACAGCTGAGTAGTACTCCATTTTATTAAAAAAAACACCACATCTTCTTTATCCAGTTTACAGTTGATGGGCACTTGGGCTGTTTCCAAGCTTTAGCTATTACAAACTGTGCTGCTATAAACATGGGTGCACATATATCACTGTGGTATGATTCTTTTAATTCTTTGGGGAAGATACCCACCAGGGGAATAGCTGGGTCAAATGGGACCTCTAGCCCTAGTTCTTTGAGGTATCTCCATACTGATTTCCACAGTGGTTGCACCAGTCTGCACTCCCACCAGCAGTGGAGAAGGGATCCTTTCTCTCCACACCCCCACCAGCATTTGTTATTTGTTGATTTCTTGATAGCAGCCATTCTTTCTGGAGTGAGGTGGAATCTCAGTGTTGTTTTCATCTGCTTCTCTCGAATGACCAGTGATGTTGAACATTTTTTCATATGTTTATTTGCTGCTTTTCTTTGTCTGAGAAATGTCTGTTCATTTCAGATGCCCATTTTTGAATTGGGTCTTTGAATGTGGGGGGTCGGAGTTTTTTCAGTTCTTTATAGATTCCAGACAGTAGTCCTTTGTCTGAGGTACAGCTGCTAGAAATGTTTTCCCACATTGTAGGTTGTCTCTTAGCTCTGGTGGTTTTTTCTCTTGCAGTGCAGAAGCTTTTTGTCTTTTTTTTTTGTACTGGGGATCAAACTTGGGTCCTTGCGCTCATTGCAGCAGGCGGTGAAACCACTGAGCTAAATCCCTGGCCCAAAGTATTTGGTTTTTTTGGTACTGGGGATTGAACTCAGGTCCTTGTGCTTAAGAGGTAGGCGGCAGAACCACTGAGCTAAATCCCCAGCCCACAGAAACTTTTTAATAAGATGAGATCCCAGTTGTTGATTCTTTGTGCTAGTTCCCGTGCTACTGAGGTTTTGTTCATAAAGTCTTTTCCTATTGCCAATGTCTTCAAGAGTTCTACCTAACTTATCTTCCAGCAGGTTTAGTGTTTCTGTTTTAATATTTAGATCTTTAGTTTAGTGCATGGTGATAGATATGGGTCTAGTTTTAATCTTTGGCAGGTTGAAATCCAGTTTTTCCAACACCATTTATTAAATAGCCTGTCTTTCCTCCACTGAGAGTGTTTGGCTCTTTTGTCAATGAGGTGGCTGAGTGTGTCTGGAGTCATTTCTGCATCTTCTAATCTGTTCCACTGATCCTCAGGTCTGTTTCTTTGCCAGTACCATGCTGTTTTTATCACAGTAGCTTTGTAGTATAGTTTCAGGTTGGGGATTGTGATACCCCTGCCATGTCTCTGTTGCCTAAAATTGCTTTTGCTATTCTAGGTCTCTTCTGGTTCCAAATGAATTTTTGGATTGTTTTCTCTAGTTCCATGAAATATATTGTTGGAATTTCATTCGGCATTGCATTAGATCTACGAAGCAGTTTTGGAAGTATGGCCATTTTCACTATATTGGTTCTTCCTACCCAGGAACAAGGGATGTCTTTCCATTTTCTTTTATCCTTCTCGATCTCTTTTTTCAGAGTGCTGTAGTTTTCAGTGTAGAGGTCTTTTGCTTCCTTTGTTAGACTGATTCCTAGATATTTCTTTTTTTTGGATGCTATTATAAAAGGAATTGTTTCCCCAATTTCTCTCTCAGTGAGTCTGTTATTTATGTACAAGAAGGCTGTTGTGTTTTGAGTGTTGACCTTGTATCCAGATACTCTGCTGAATCTGTCAATTAGGTCTAGAAGACTTTTGACTGAGTTTTTGGGTCTTCTATGTAAAGTATCATATCATCAGCAAATAATGCCAGTTTAGCTTCTTCCTTTCCTATCTTTATTCCTTTTATTTCTTTCTCTTTTCTAATTGCTGTTGAGTCAAGGAATTTAAGCAGCTTCCCCATAGTGAAGAAAGAAGGGAAGTTGCCTTTTTTTTTGTTTTTGTTTTTGTTTTTGTTTCTCCCTAGAGCTTCCAAATGACTGTAGGCCTGCCCATCCATTTAAACTTCTACTTCTGGAACTGTAAGGTAATAAATATGTGTTGTTTTAAGCCACTAAACTTGAGATAATTTCTTCCAACAGCAGTAGTCCACTAACACACCATTATATTTTCTCATTTCCTCTTTCCATTAACACCATGAGAAGGCTTATTGATGTTTCTCTGAAGAAATTAAAACTGCTCATGCAAGAGTCCACATTTTTGCAGGTCATGCATATAGTAGCCGAGCAAGAAGTTTTAACAAAGCTCAAGAAAATTCCAAACTATATGAAAATGAAAATTAGTGAATTATGGGTGAATAATTCTTGAATATATCATTAGATATGAAGTTATATCCCAGAGGCAAAGAAATCAGATTAAATAGGTACGTCTTTGTATTAGAATATTGTTTTGAATATTCCATAGAAGAAGTTGCTTTTGGCTAAGTTGGAATGGGACGTAAAACTTTACTAGGCAGAAGAGAGATTAATAGGAAGAAGGAAGTTTGGCCAAAAATGAATGGGTAGGGATCAGGTTAGCCAGGGAATGGGATGTGAAGTATATCCTGCAAAATGATAGATTTACCATAAGTAGGAAGAGAGGTTTCAATTTACAGTAAATTTCAAATCTAAATACAACAGTTTATATTTTATTTGAAGAGCATAAGACTGATGGAGAGATGTGAGCTTTTTATGAAAAATTTCTGTTGTTTGTTCGTTATGTTATTAAAGAATGGTCTTGGCATTTAAGAAAGACTGAAGTCAGGTAAAATAACCAAAGGCCATTTAAGTAATAGGATTATGACATGATGAATCTGGAGTCACTGGGACTTTGGGACAAGTTCATGGATATATTGATAGGTCAGAGATGAATCAATGGTTTTGATACCAATTTCCTGGGCAAAGATGCAGGTGAATAAATGAGTTATAGAAATAAATTTTATGAAAAGAGGTGGGGAAAACCGATGAGTTGGATTTTAAAATGTTGGTTTTAAGGTGGACAAGATATGTAAATGAAACTATTCACTAGGCTTCTGAGGGGAAAATTTTTTTGGGAGATTATGCCAAAGGATGTTAAGTGGAGGTGTGACTTGGAAGGTCATTGCCCAGAGTAAGCTGGCTTTTCAGGGGTAAGGCTGCAGAAAGGTAATGAGGTAAGTTAATGATTATGTCTTGGGGAACAGCATGGTTTAGAACTGAAAGAGGAAAGGGGAGTCGTACACAGAGGAGCTGATTGGGAGGAGGAGGGCAATCTGATCCTGTGTGAGACAGACTCCAAGGGCCAGGGAGTCCAGAAAACAATGGATTCAGGAAAGCTTGACATACAGCACAAACCTGACAACACAGCAGCCAAAAAAGTCACTGTAATTCTGAAAGGCACTGAATTCTGTAATAAGAGTGATTGTTAGTGAGCCTTGAAAGGGAAGAGTGATGAGGCTGGAAAGAGTACAGAGCAAGGATTTGAGAACATTGATATAAATTATTCACTTTGCAAGTGAAAATAAGGCAGAAGACTAATAGAGATTGCAGTAGAGTTATCTCCTGAGCCTTCTCTCAGCCTCTCTATCTCCCTCCCTTTCCTCACACTGTGCACCTGTGCATTGGTTAATATATGCCTGTCTATGTTTACACACAATATGTGCACTCACATGCACATATACATATGTATTGATACAAAACCTACATACATGTATAGCAAGGAACAGTTAGAAGTCATAGAAGAACCAGGAGAGAAGCAGTATGGGGACATGGAATTTAATGACAACAGAAACAACAAAAATGTCCATGATGGTGTGGATAGCCACATTTCTGAGGACTTTCAGGTTCTAGCCAGGACTATTGGATGCCTCCCAGGTCTTTGCCACATTTTCTGGGGACAGCGACTTAGTATTGTAAGTCTCAGGTCCTCATGCTGCATACTACAGACTTAGTGCTTACTACTTTCTTTTGGCCCATGTGAATAAATGAACCATCAGTTTCAGTGTTGCTCAAGAGAGATAAAGCAGATGCATTCACTGGGAAAGGTGACTGCTGCTCACAGTGACAACTGTATGAAGAGCCCTGAAGTCCGCGACTATACCAACAGGGTAGACTGTTCATTGGGAGGTTAGCCTTCTTGACCTAATGAAAGGCCTATGAGCAGTTCAGGAGTTCTTTGGTCAAAATATTTGGATTTTTTATCATCAAGACAATAATTTTGACTCTTGTGGTTCCTCTTGTCCGTGCCAAAGCGAGTTAACACAACATGACTTACAAGTGTATGTGCTGTTCTCCAGAAGGGAAGAGAAAGAGTGAAGGCACATTATGAGTTACATCCATCAGATGCCTGTTTTAGCCAGTTATTATTTATATATAAATTAATCTATCTTCACAACTCTGGAAGGCAGTTGCTTTTTTATTGTACTAAAATATGCACCACATAAACTTACCATTTTAACTCCTTACAAGTGCAACATTCAATGACATTAACCATCACCTATGTTATTCCAAGAACCTTTTCATCACCCTAAGCAGAAACTTTGCACACTATCACCCTAACCACTGGCTGCTGGTTACCTCCCTTCTACTGTCTTTCTCTATAAATTTGTCTACTTTTGTTACATCCCACGAATGGAAGCATGGAATACTTTTCTTTTGTTGTCTGTCCCTTATTTCATGGCATTGTGTGTTTCATCTTGTTACATGCACCCAAATTTCATTTGTTGTATGACCAAGAAATATTCCATTGTGTGTATATAATCTTCAAATTATGGTAGTTGGACTTGGTTTTTTGACTATGATGATGTGAAAACCATGCATTTTCAGTAGAAACAATACTTTGAAATTTGAAGTTTTACCCTTTCAGTAATTTAATTCAATGTTTATCACTTTATTACAAAATAGATTGTAGATTAAATGATTTTGCCCACCTGTAGGCTAAATGTTCTGAGTGTGATTAAGGTAGGCCAGGCTAAGCTATGATGTTGGGTAGGTTAGGTGTATTAGATGCATTCACAAGACAAGAGCACCTATATACCCCATTTTACTTATTCATTGGTTGATGAATATTTGAATTGTTTCCATTGACTATTGTGAATAATGTTGGTATGAGCATTCAAAACTGGGTTTTGATGAGAGAGTTAGTATTCATGTGAAAACACCTGTTCCCACCTTTGTTTCCATTTCCTTTGGGGACCCAAAATGGCCAAATACTCAGAAGAGAAATTGCTAGGGGCTGGTGCTTTTGCCTCCATTTATTTTTCTAATAAAAGATTGAGACTCAAAAATATCAACTTTTCCAAAGCTACATTGAAATGACAGAGCTAGGATTCTCACTTAGAGTGCTTGATGCTAAAATGTGTGAGCACTTTTGCTAACCTCATGGTGTCTTGTAAGTTTTAATATATTCACTTGATTATTTTAATGTATTTTACATGATTATTTTAATGTACTTTACTCAATTATTATGGAAACCTTTGCTTTTTTTTTCTGAAAGGTACTTCTACCTTTCACTTTCAAAGAGCCCAAAATGCATTCACCTGAAGAAAAAGAGCTTGTTAAGTGGTAGTAATCCATGTAGCTGTGGGTGTTTTTATCATGTGTTTGTATTACAGAAGCTGAAAGGAAATATAAAAAATGGACAGCAGCATTTCCCACATTTTTATTTTCTTAAGGCTTATCTAAATGAGAAGTTAGACTAGTTTTATTCCAAGCTCATTCAGCTCCCACATTATACTTTACGAAAGTGATCACTGAGAACACCATTCATGTACATAAATAAATAATGAAATAGGATTACTTTTCAAATCCTATAATTTATGTTTTGCTAGTATTGATCACTGACTTATTTATAAACAGGAAGAAGCAAAAATAAACCAAAACAAATGCTGATCCATAAAACAGTAAACAAGAGAATGAATATGTAATAATCACTTAAGATATCAAATACCAAAGTATATTATTACATTCAGTAAAACCTGCTTTCCTGAGACTCATTTTTTGTCAAGCACTCCTACAACCTTCCAGCAGGAACAGTGAGATGATAGGGTTCATATTGGTACAATACGTGTGTGAAGGTTTACAGCAGAAACTGACATTCACTCCCATCCCTCTGAATACAAGGTATCAACATCAGCAAACCTTCCCTTAAACATAAAGCAAAAGTAAACTACTAATCTTCAAATGCATTGCTGCTTGAGGGTTTATTTCCTCCATGTGGCATTAGAAAAACACGTGATTATATTGTGAACAACTACCTCTGTGGGTTATATATTTTCAAAATGCTTATTAAATGAGCCTAATTCAGACTAAGCCAATATTTGAACATGGTAGGAAACTAGATTTTGATAGCAGTGTTATTCCTACATACAACTTTTACAAACAATGATAACGGCCAACTTCTACCATGATTATAAATTTTAATTTCATTTTCTCCATTGTTTCTCAAGAGACAAAAGAAACTTAAGCATCCCTGGCAATGTATCACATACCATCTGTGGTCAAGAACTGCTAAAACATTATAGAGTTGTGTCTATAGCCACAGTCACTCCATTGCTCCTAAATATTGCTACTGCTCAGTTGGAAATGTTCTGAAGACGATTGTTAGTGGTCTCACGTTTCCTGTCTGGCTTGATTTCAAGGGTTTTTACTTTGTATGGATTGATTGGTAAGAAAGCATTTTATACGAGTGTATGTGCCTAAAATTCTGAGGAATCTCACTTCCCAACCTATCTATAGAAACATGAAAATAAAAATTTGTCCCCAGTATACCAATTTTTATTCCTTTTTCATATTGTTCTAAGAGAGAATACCAGTTGATTTTACTTTATTTAGCTTTCTAACCTGTTGGTGATGAAATTGTCTGGAATTCTTAAGCACATGTACATCAAAAAGCATTTTATCTCTTTCCCTATGAGGTGCACTAAACATCTTCACATTAAAAATGAAATATATTCTCATAGTTTCTTACTTAATTTAACTGTTTCATGATAGTAGTTTACATCTCACATATTTTATATATCTCAGTATTTGTAACACATTTTATGGATTTCAGCTTATCAAACTTCATGTATATGTTTTTAAAATGAGCTTTCATTTATGATTACTGCCTTTAAATATTTATCACAGGGTGGGAGTGGTGCATAAAATGGTATTGAGCACCAGTTCTGCTAGTTTCCTAATTAAATATTTACTGGGCATCAGGATGAGAAAAGGCTTTTGTTCAGGCCAAGTTATAAGCATTATTTCATTTTTTCCTTTCATCTGTTTTTGAGAAAATTGTTTATTTCCCTAATTTTACAACTAAAATATTGAAGCTTAAAAAGATTAAGTTACTAAGACATCATAAAACTAGCAAGTGACAGAAACATGATTTGAAATTGTATGTTTTGGCCTCAGAGAAGGATGTTGAGAAGGCTCACTCACTTCTTCTGCCCGAAGGTCCTGAAGGACATTGACCAGCATAGAATGTTCAGGATAGACCCCAGCGGTCAAGAATGAGACTTACAAAGATGTGAGAACAAAGACTGCCATGTTTACATAACATCCCATGCAGTTTAAAGGAAGAGCGTTTTAACTTGGATTATGTTTTAAGGGGGTTCAGTCCATGGTCTGCTGGCTCCAAGGCAGGAACATCATGGTGGAAGGATGTGGTGGAGGAAAGCTATTCAGTTCATGGGGACTGGGAAACAGAACAGGGAACAGCACCAGAGAGGAAGGGGCAGGGGCCAGACAGAGTACACATGGCCACACCTCCATGACTTACCAGACAGACCTGGAAGTGTGCCCCACCAATGCCCTATGCCAAGCCAAGCAAGGTAACACAGTGAAGCTGAGTGAACACAGGAGGGAAACTCGCTTTGATAGAACAGAGTCTACTGTCAACAGAGTGGTTTAGACACTGGTTGATTGCTGAAGTTGGGGGCGAAAGGTGATTTTGAGTGGCACTCTGTATAGGGTCTTTCAAGTTCTGTCTTTGATCTAGCTCCTCTGGAAACATACCTGTTAGCCTAGTAGAAAGAGGTAGCTGAGTAATGACAGGAACAAGGCAATGAATGAATTCACATCAGGGATAGAAGATCTCAAAAGAATGCTCTTTCTGTTTGGCATCTGATATGAATCCTAGTAATGGAGGAAAACCCTTCCTTTCTCATTGAAGAAAGAATTGCTTGGGGTGGCATTGGTGACTTCAATATCAGCCTGTGCAAGGAGCCCTGGGATTAGTCTTTGGGACAAAGAGAAGAGCTATACATTGTGGGGACTGCAAGCTCCACAGCCTCAACAAGGGCAACTGGGCTAGAAGAGAGAAGGCTGGGGCAGGCAACACCTGTCAAAGGTAGAATCGAAAGGGCAGCAGCTTCTTCTCCAAAGGCCCACTTCAGTAAGTCATCCTGGACCCCATCAGGAGAAATCCTGCTCTTGGAAAAATTGGGGTGCCCATGCTTATGTTGATAAATTCAGTTGAACAGAGACTGCTGTCATACAGACTCTAGTTATGTCCAAATTACAATTACATGATAAAAATATTTATAATGCTGTCCTGGTATATGTCTTATACACTTTTCTGTTTGATATGCATTGTTTATCTTAATTTAATCGTTAAAAGTTTTACTTACTTTTGAGAGTTGATTGGTTGCCATTTGGTGGGTGGAATGTATTGGTTTCCTTAGTATCTCTTCAAATTTACTTTTAAATTAATCAGGGCTGTTCTGGAACAAAACAATCCAGAAATATTTGTTTTGTATCTTTCTCTGCTGCCCAGGGGACTGGGCTGCGGATAGCACTTGCTGCTTGTATGGCTTGAGGTTAAGGCTCTTCCGTGAGCTCTGTCCAGGTGCGGAAACTTTCACTGTATTCTTTATCCCGTGTACTGAAGTTTGGCTTCCAAGCCTGAATGATTTAATGATATTGTGTCAAAATTTGTGTTCTTCCCTTTTTGAGACTACATCAAGAACATTGCAGGTTTCCAGCAGATACT
This sequence comes from Heterocephalus glaber, assembly GCF_053883595.1. Lineage (NCBI taxonomy): Eukaryota > Metazoa > Chordata > Mammalia > Rodentia > Bathyergidae > Heterocephalus > Heterocephalus glaber. The sequence goes on from NW_028258293.1 coordinate 3,229,349, forward strand.
TACTGCTACTCTCATCACCATTCTTTGCACCTGAGTCTGCTCTGTTAGCCCTCATGTAAACCCAGAGAGACACAGTTTGTAATTGCACGTGCTCAAATAACTTCACTTCCTCTGATGAATCATCTAGAAAACTTGTATGTGGAGCCAAAGCTTCGTGTTTCAAAATCTTGTGTTTAAACTCAGAGATTTCACAGACTTAGATTTCAGTGACATTTGAATAAAGCTTTCTTTATGTGGTCACCTAGAAGGAAAATGACCCTGATTAATTCCTATAGTTGTTATACCACAAGCCAATAAGAGACATTTCCAAACAATGATGTGCATGAGTACATTATGGAAAAGTGCCAGGGAGGGTAATTATCTGAATGGTCTCAGCTTTCATCATTCCAGATCTTTTACTTCCTATATTTTGTTATTGCAGCTTGGGCTTCAATAACAAAATACCACAGATGTGTGGATCAAATAATGAGTAACTTTTTCATGGTTGTGGGGAAGCAAGCTCTCTCTGGTGTCACTTCTTATAAGGCCACTACTGCCATCACACTGGCCCTATGCTCACTATCTCATTTAAATCTAACTATCTTCCAAGGGCCTCATCTCCAAGTTCAAGCACATTGGAGGTGAGAGCTTGAATTATGAACTTTAGGAGGAGATACTTCAGTCTATAACACCTCTCAATTACTAAAGGTTTAAACCAATCACTACTCACTGAAGGAAGATGTGAGCCTAGAACTACACTGGGTGCTGTGGGCAGTGTAAAGAAGGACAATTTTAGGAAGGTTAGATAAATCTCTTAGAAAGAAAACAGATACTGAGACATGATTCCATATACAGGGTGTTTTAAATGGCAGAATGCTTTTGAGATTGGCCATTTACAAGGAAAATGTTAAGTTTCAGATGCACAAGAAGGGGTGGTAAGAACACAACAAAGCTCTTCCTTTAAGATATTTCTGTTAAGATTGTTTGGGCTTGTCAGAATATGGCCCAGAGTGGCCTACAGGGATCTATCAATTTTTCCTTTTGTCTGTGGTCCTTGCAGTGCTTATGCAGCTGTTCACATTCCTGTTAGAATGCCTGTAACATGAATTCATTCTTGTTCAGTTCATATAGGACCATTATTTTACCTAAAACCATACTAAGTGAGAAGTTAATTTCAGTGGAAAGGAAATATATTAATTATCTCATGCCTACAAACCAGAAAACATTATTATATTCTATACTTGATTTAATTCTCATAGCCGTTCCTACCAAGTATTTAAGTGGTACCTTGGTTCACAAACTTCATTCCTTCCACGATTCTGGGGAAGATGCTGTGCTCGTATTTCTCACCTGGTGTGGAGTTTGTGAAGGGAAGGAAAATTTTGCCAAATGCTTCTATTTGTAAACTGAATTGCTTGTGAATAGAAGCTTTCATGAACTGAAGCATTCATATATTTTTGTTCCTATTTCACACCTGAAGACTTTTATATTTAGGGAGATTAAAAAACTTTTTTAACACCACCACTTCTGCTAGTAAGTGGTAGAAATAGAATTTTAGTCAAACCATGTTGACTCTGAAGCCATGATCACATTGTTCTGAGTTCAGCAACTGAATATTTATCCAATGCTCTATGCTGCCTTCTTAAACTCTTCTGCATCGTCCCAGCATTTCCCCCATGCCTACTGTTCCTCAGACTCTCCAGTGATGAACACATTTAAGTTGAACAGGATAAAAACCTCTCTCCTCCATTGTTCTACTAGTTGATCCAATGCATACAATTTAATTCAAGGGGACAAGAATGATGTTTGCCATAATGCCTTGCTTGAATGTTTCTGTTCTACAAGAAACAGAAGGGGTTTTTATAGGGGTAAGAGCCGGTAAGGAATAGATTTTGGGAATCTTGATTTAAATACAGTTAAAGAGACTCGTACCTTGCAGGGTTTTTTAGATCTTTAAAGTGCTAATGCACGGTGTAGAATTCCAAGAGCCTAAAATGAGCAGCCCTGTTTCTCCAAATTATTCGGCCACAATCCTCTCTTCTGGCTGAGTAACCATTAGCATCGCCCAGAACACAGAACACTCTGGAGTATGGTTTGAAGTGCTGGCTTCAGATAATGAATGACACCTGTTTCATCTAAGTGACTTTGCTAAGGTGACTATGAAAGTAGATTTATCTTCCGACTTAAAACTGAGGAGCCCAGAATATCCAAGTGGGTGAGTTAGTTCTTTTCACTTCAACTGGGAAGGCAATTTGAGAAAAGTCGTAAACAAGCCACAGAAATATGCACACAAAATTCTGCTTGTCTTTGTAGTTGGGAGCAAGGTGATTTAAGATGTAATTAACGCTCTGGTGGACTGTGAGTGTGGGGAGGAGGGGGTATGAGGGGTGGCATCCATGTTGGGCCACCATTATAAAGGTGGAACTTACCTGATTTTTACTATTAGCACGATATGTGCCTTTGTAAACAGGACACAATCTGGAAGCCAATTGCTGTACTAAATCCACTTTGCTGTAGTTCATTTTTAGAATTTTGGGCTTCACTTCCCCATGCTATTAGAGAGCAGACTTAATTTGTGCCCATAGAAGACAGTTGTCTTGGAGTCCAGGGTATTATGGGAAAGTAAAACATGGGTTGGCATCTCTGGGGAGGGAGAGAAACTGATTACCACAGAGCAGTCTCTGCAGCTTCCAACCATCTGGAGGCTGCCATGTGGGAGAGGGAAGAGTTCAGAGGGGCCCAGCACTTCACTTGTCAGAACCCACTTTAGTCTCCATGGGGCTAGGCTTGATCCTAAAGGGCTAACTTTAGCTGCTTTCATTCTAGCTATTGGAATTACACAGGACTAGGTTTGAATAATGGGACCACCATTCACCAGCTACATGGCTCTTTTCAAATGATGTACTTTTCCTAAATCATGTTAATCATCAGGGACATGAAACTAATGGTCACCACATGGAGTTATTGTTATTATTAGTGGAATTAACTAGGAGGCATGATCACAAAATGCAGTGAATATCAAATCTTTTAAAGCATGTATTACAGTAAAAGATACATTGCCATTCATCCTCCCTCAAAATACTTCCCTCTCCTCAAACACACTTATATTAACCTTTTTGCACTTTGCAGCAGTTCTGGAAGTACTCTTTCATGAGTGTCTTTAGTTATACTCTTGTGGCTGCCTCAAGGCCCTGAATTGGTTCAGCACATTCCCCTTTCATGATCATTTTGACTTTGGGAAGGGCCAGAAGTTGCATGGTGCCAAGTGACTAAGGTGGATGAAGAAACACTGTCATGTTTTTATGAGTCTGTCCTGTTGGATCGCACTTGGCAAGCAGCATTCTCTGTAGTTTAGATTACACCTCATAAGGACACATAAAAGAAGACTTCCAGAACTGCTTCAGAAAGCAGCAGAATGACAGGATAAGTGTGTTTGAAGCAAGGGGAGTATTTTGAAGGGGATTCATGGCAACATGTCTTTTACTGTAACACACCTTTTAAAATTTGGACATTGACCATACAATTTGATCACCTCTTGTATGTAAAGCACCTAGATTATGTCTTGCTCTCAATTAATAGGTAGTGACTATTGCCTTCCTTTCCTCTAAGACTTTGGGACAGGGTTGGAGAAGAATTTGATGGGTAGGACCAGTAAGAGCCTTGAAGAGGAAATGTAAGCTGGCGCTTCCTTGTATTCAGTACCGTTCTAATGTTTGAAGGCCAGTCTATTCTGCATTCCAGACAAGAGACGACCAACATATTTCATTTCTCTCGTTCTCATTCTCCTTTCCCCATTGCAGCTTTTCTACTGACTAGTTCTTCCTTGAATTTTTTCTGTTTGCTTCTGTAAGACACCTCCATCTTAGTTCTGCCTAATCATGTGGCTATGTCACTTCTTCCCACATTTGAAAAGTTTGTTTTCAGGTTATCTATCCCTGCATAACAAACCACCCCCAAACTTCTTGGCTTAAAACAATGACAGTCACTTTATTTTTATCCTTCATGGTTCTGCAGTTTACTGGCTTGTTACAGTAGTTCTCACTTAAATTTTCCCATGCAGCTGTAACCAGGAGTGCTGAGGAGGAATAATCTAAGGCTCCTTCATTTACATCTGGTTCCTCGGTCAGAGGCAGAAGATGTGAGTGAATGGGACTGGAGGAGCTGGTCCACCTTTGTCTTATGGTGGCTCAGCCCTTCAAAGGGGAATTTCTTGAGAGGAAGGGAGAGAGTGAGCTAACCTTTGATATGTGTTTCATTCAAGGGACAGAGAATAGACTCAGCGCTTGTTGGAAGTGAGGCAAGATTCTACAAGAGCATTTGGCACTGGGAATATTACTGTGACCACTTTGGAAAACTAAAACTTACCTCTGGTCTCCCAAATACACATTTCTTGTCCAAGCCAAGTAGACTCACTGTCTTTTTGTGCCCTCACTCTCATTGCATTATGGTCCTATGCTCATGTCCAGGCACCAGGCTCTAATCATATAGTCCAGGTTCCTGTACATAAGGCTCCTCAGTGTGGGGTTTTTGGGGTAGAGCTCCTGAGAAAACTTCTTGATCCATGACCTTTAAGCTAAGGGACTTGCTTTCTGCCTTGTCCTCACCATACAGTGATGGAACAGGCAGAATGACCGTGTAGACAGTGCCATGAAAGCAGGGGAATTGGAGCCCAGTGGCCACTGGTCCATAGCTAAGCTGTAAAGGGAACAGGGCATATGTTGCAGATTCCTTGATTCAGGCTCAGTTGTACCATCTGAAGATGATTTTCACCCAACTCTCAGCTTTTCTTTTTTCCATAAAATGTAGCCCATGTTCGCAGCTCTTTTACCTGACTTCTGTTTTGAGAAGTTCAAGGGTCCAAAGTCTCTTCCATTTGATACTGTTTATCTTTTCAACCTAAGCTAATCTCTCAAATTTTGAGTGTTTTTAAATCACCAGTTTATAATCCACTCCATTAGGTGAGATCTACAACCTCAGATTTCAAGGTAATCCTCCTGCTACTTTGGACTTTCTATGTGACTACTGCAGGACATTGTACTTTAGGGTTTCAGAAACACTGTGTATAATAGAAAGGATTATGAGACGTACCTCAGAAGCCTTTGCATTATTAGAAAGTATTTTTTTCTGTACAAGGTACTATCTTAAACTTTATTTATTATTAATTTTATTGGTACATTTTAGTGTACAATATAATGACATTCATCATTGGAATTGTGTACCTTTATACAATCTCTCTTGGTTCTTATTTTTTTCCCCATTCCCCTGCCCTCCCTTCAACTTCCCCATCCCTCCCTATTTACAAAGACTTTGTTTCCATTTTCTCATATTAATTCCATTCCCTTCTTTTCTTTCCCCTACCTCTCCCATTTCCCCTTTCCCCTTTGCCCCTTTTCTTCCTATTTCACATTATCTATTGTACCTTTTAGTCCTTATTTACACTCTCAGTTTCTCACACCAGAGAAACCATTCAGTATTTACACATGTGAGTCCTATTCATTTCACTTAAGAGTATCACCTCAATGTGCATCCATTTAGCTATAAATGTCTCTAATTTCTCATTATTTATGGTTGAGTAGTACTCCATTTTATTAAAAAAATCACATTTTCTGAACTGACATTTCTCAGACAAAGAAGTAGAAATAGCAAAGAAACATATGAAAAAAATGCTCAACATCACTGGTCATTTGTGAGATGCAAATAAAAACAACACTGAGATTCTACCTCCCCCTGGAAAGAATGGCTGCTATCAAGAAATTAATCAAGACAAATGCTGGCAGGGGCTGTGGGGAGAAAGGAACCCTTCTCCATTGTTGATGGGAGTGCAGACTGGTGCAACCACTGTGGAAATCAGTATGGAGACACCTCAAAGAACTAGGACTAGAGGTCCCATTTGACCCAGCTATCCCCCTGCTGGGGATCTTCCCCAAAAGAATTAAAAGCATCATAGCACAGTGATATATGCTCACCCATGTTCATAGCAGGACAGTTTGTAATAGTTAAAGCTTGGAAACAGCCCAGTTGCCCATGAATCAGTGAGTGGATAAACTCTTTAGACCAAAGATTGTACTGTCATACTTGATTTTATCTTATTTTCAATTTTTAATTGTTATCAGTACTCCTTGCAGCAGTGTTTGCAGTGCACAGTTGGTATGTGTACACAGCACTTTGGAATTCTTTGTTTATCCCCATCTTCCACTCTCCCTCCTTCCATGTTTTGATCTCTTCCCCACTGGAAAATGATCTCTATACTTCCTACCTTTTGTTTTGCTTTTTATTTATATTTTGGGCTTCCCATGTAGACGAAATCATGCGTTATTTGTGTGTCTGATTTATTCCACTGAACGTTATGGACTCAAGGTAAATCTATTTTCCTACAAGTGACTCTAGTTTAGGTTTTGCACCCTCTTCTCCCATTCCCTCCTCTCCCCTTTCTTTCCCTCCCTGTCCTTTATTTCTTTTCTTTTCTTTCCCTTTTTGTGGTACTGGGGACCAAACGGAGGCACTTCATACAAAGCTTCATCCCCTACCCTTTGCATTTTCTGAGACAGGTTCTCTCTAAGTCACTAAATTGCTCAGGCTGGCACTCAACTTGCAGTCTTCCTGCTTCAGACTCTCAGAGCACTGGGATTACAGGTGTGCACCACCACTAGATTGTTTCTTTTTCCTGAAATTCTTTCTTAATTTTAGAGTCATGTTTGCTCCAGCGATGTTCAGAATAAAAATGCTTTCTTTACCTAGCAAGTACTTTATGTTTAAAAGGTTTTCTTGAGGTATGTTTCTCCTTTTGCACTTTGCTACAGGCAACTAAAAGCAGGCGAGGAGCAAGTTCTGTACTGTTTGGGAGTGTACTAACTTAGATTCCCTAGTTCATTAGGCATACTTCCTGTTTTCTATATCATGGCAAGCATGGCATTGCTGAATTTTCTTACACTGCCTTCAGGCTAGCTAGACATCCTATGTCACAGGTCAATCAGTCACAGATATATGGATACAGAGATAGAGATATGTAGATATAGATATATAGCAAAATGTGTCCTATTTTTGAAAGTCATTCAGGTTTACCCATTTTTTTTTCTTTAAGTAATCAGAAAAGGTGGACTCAGGTCAAAGAGAGTGACAGGGTCCACTTCTTGTTGAAGAAAGTAGCAAGACTTTAGAAAAGCATACAGCAATAAAAATTTTATGCAGAATGTAATTTAACAAATTTTCAGTAAGGACATTCCCAAAGTTTGTTTTTTTTTTCCTATTTCACTTTCCTGTACTAATTGTTCATTGGTGATTTCATCTATGCTTATTAACTTCAGCTAATGTAGCGTGTATGACTCTCCAAAATCATCATTGTTGTCATCATCATCATCATCACCAAGTAACTGACACATGGTATCCAGGCACTCTGCTGTCTAGAGGTTTTGCATGCACTTTCTTGGACAGTTCCAGTCACAAAACCTGCAAGATTATTTTTCTTTCATGGAGGAGACTTAGAAGCTTAAGTAAGTTAAGCAACTGAGTAACTGGTATGTGGCAGTGGTCACTGATCTCAGATCTTTCACCTCCGAAGTCCACACATCCCGGACCACAGGATGTCTCCTCAATTCACACCTCTGGCTCTGACCGTTTTCCAGTGTCATGTGCTGGAGAATGCCCTCTTCTGTGAACTGAGCGTGGAGAAGGGAATGGCTCGCTTAGAGCTGTAGACTTCAAACACAAGGCAAGGGTGTCACCAGGCAGAGAAGACTGCTGTGTGTGTGCATGTGTATGTGTTTACTGGTTGGAATTGAACCCAGAGTCTTGCACACACCAAGTGTGCATTGTACTATTTGAGCTCTACCATTACTTCGAGCTGACCCTGCTTTTAAACCGTAGTAGGAAGTCCCTGTGTCTTATGAAGCAAAGGCTTTCTGGGCAATGCTGTCCAGGATGACTGAGGTTGGGCATTTGACTCAGAGACCGTGGAGAAAGAAGGTGGGGAGGACCTGGACACCACCTTGCTTCTTTGCAATAAATGACAGTGGCTCAATGTAAGAGCTCAGGAGTGGAGGAGGCCTCAGTTACTTCTCATCATTTCCTCCATGCCACAAGTGCATTATCTTCTCCATTACAGAGCATTCAGGGTTTTCCCTGCAGTAATACGGAAGGGCCTTAAAAGGAATTCATGTGAAAACGATTGGGGTGTTATAGTTGACTAACACTTCGGTGTGAGTCTACAGGACTAGAGTTATTCCTTGGTGCTCAGAAGCTACAAAAAGGAAGTAAGACCTAGGCTCTGTCCTGGTATCTACAGCCACTGCGAGAGCAGGTGGACCATCCTGAGCAGGGCACTGTTTTGAAGGTCATTGGAGGTCAAACCTCCTTTCCCCGGCCCTTGGGTAGCTTGGCTGATAAAACCATTCAACCTGGACCAAAATTACAACACAGAAACAAACAAGGCAATCTATCCAGAGGAAGCTAGGACAGGGGCATTATTTTCATGGTTGCTATAACCAACCTCTAGGAACTTGATGAATCAAAGCAATACAGACGCATTATCTAAGTTACAAAGGCCAGAGGTCCAACCTGGTCTCACTGGTGAAAATGATACCAACAGCTCTGCATTCCGTGCTTGGTTGTTCATTCTTTGTAATATTTCCTGCGCAGTTGAGGTTTTGCTTATAAAATCTTTGCCTGCACCTATGTCTTCAAGAGGTCTACATGTTTTATCTTACAGAAAGATTTAGTGGTTGTGTTTTAATATTTAAATGTTTGATCCATCTCAATTTTAGTTTAGTGTGTGGTGAGAGACATGGGTCTAGGTTTAATCTTTTGCCTGTGAGAGCCAGTTTTCCAGCACCATTTACTAAAGAGGCTATCTTTCCTCCAGTGAGGGCATTTGGTCCCTTTGCCAAAGATAAGGTGGCTGAGTGTGTTTGGAGTTGTTTCTGCATCTTCTATTCTGTTCCGTCAATCCTCTAGTCTGACTTTTTGCCAGTACCATCATGTTTTTATCACAGTAGCTCTGTAGTATAGTTTTAAGTGAGGGATTGTGATGCTCTCAGCCTTGTCATAGCTGCCCAGAATTGATTTTGCAATTCTAGGTCTCTTCTGTTCCAAATTAATTTTAGCATACTTTTTTCCAGCTCTGTGAGTTATGCTATTGGTATTTTGATGGGGATTGCATTAAATCTGTAAAACAATTTTTGAAGTATGGCCACTTTCACTATATTGGTTCTGCTTAACCAAGAACAAAGAGATCTTTCCATTTTCTGACAGATAAATATAGGAAAAAAGGTTCAACATCACTGGTCATATGGGAAATGCAAATTAAAACAATAGTGAGATTCCATTTCACTCCAGAAAGCATAGCTATTATAAAAAAATCAACCAACAACAAATGCTGGTGGGCTGTGGGGAAAAAGGAACCCTTCTCCACTGTTGATGGAAGTGTAAATTAGTACAAATAATATGTAAATAAGTGTGAAGATTCCTCAAAAAACTAAAACTAGAGGTTCCATTTGACCCAGCTATTCTCCTTTTTGGTATATTCCTAAAAGAGTTAAAAGCATCATACCACAGTGATACATGCACACCCATGTTTATAGAAGTAACATTTGTCATGCTCTTCCTGGAAACAGCCTGGATGCCCATCAGCAGATGACTGGATAAAGAAAATGTAGTTTTTACGAGAATATACAATGGAGTACTTCTCTGACATAAAAAGGATAAACTTGAGACATTTTTAGGTAAATAGATGTACCTGGAGACCATACTTTTAAGTGAAATAATTGGACACGTATTTTAAATATTGCATTGTTTCTCTTGTGTGAGAAATCAAAAGCATAAATAAGGACAATTACATGATAGGTATTGGGAACTAGGAAGAAAATGTTCAAATGGGAAGGGGAACAGGATGGGGGAGGGAAGGGAAGGAAGGGAAAAGAAAAGAAATAGAAAAAATGGAAATCAAGCTTTTGTGAATAAGAAGGGGAATAAGGGTTGAAAGGAGAGGAGAGGAATGGGAAAAAAGAAGAATCAAGACAAATCATGTACAAATTCCTAGCTGGGGATTTAGCTCAGTGGTTCCACTGTCTCCCTTGCAAATGCAAGGCCCCAAGTTTGATCTCTGGTACCAAAATAAGAGAGATAAATTATGTACAAATTCCTTATGACCAATGTGATCATTGTGTATATCCAAAGTGTACTAATAAAATTAATTTTATAGAGACCCTTCTGAAATAGTATTTGGAACAGAATTATATCTTATTGTTTTATTATTAATGTATTTTGTGCATATGGCACACTAATTTAAATAAAGTATATACCAAAATGCTGAATGAATGAATGAAAAGAATAAAAATCACTCACATTTGAAGTTAATTCTCAGTGGTAGTATTTGTATAAGATGTTCTACACTGAATGCAGTAATAATAATAATATTTATAATAATGATGATGATAATCTTTCTTTCACCCATGTTTTGGTTCTTTTCAGGCCAAAAATTCAAACTATAAATTTCCGTCACTGAATGAGCCTTAACTAAGTTCCATATGTGTGGTCCATCATCTCATTTCGCCCCTGTTGCGATCAGTGAAACAGATACTCCCGGGAGTTTGGGAGGTTGTTTGTGTGAGCAAGCTATGTTGTGAAGCATTCACACGCCTTCCATTTCCTGGTAGAGAACTGAGCACCACAGAATATTAGTGAGTAGCATAGGACATTTCGGGGAGGGAATGCGACAAGTGAGGTTCTGGTTCTGTCCAGCGACATGGAGTATTTTAATATTACTCTCTAGAAACTGCAGGTGTCTAAGAAGATATCTCTCATTGGAGACTCCCTGTCATGGTTCCATATGAACAATGCTCTTGTCTGTCTTGCCTGATAGGACTGCATTTGTGACTGTCTTTGGACAATGATTTTCTTTTGCTTTAAAGAATAAAAAACCATGGGGAGTCTGTCCTCTTTTAAGTAGGAAGCAACGGAGACCTGGAACACTGGCCTCCTCACAGGTACATCTGTGATAAGAAGCAGAGGTAGGGTGATCTGCAGAGCTCATCGCTGACTCTTGTCTAGGGTCCTGTCTACACTGGCTCACATTCTCCGGGCTCCACACCATAAGAGACCCAGAGGGGGAATATCTGGCAGCTGCATGTGAGTCTCTCCTCGGAGACTTCCAGCCAGGTGAGCCACTCCACCTGAATGCAAGAGACCGGCAGGACTGAAGCACAGAGTCCCCAGAGTCACAGAGCTTGGTGTTAAACCCCCCAGCTCCTTTGCACTGCATGTGGGAAGACTTTGAGGTGCGTGCTCCATCCTGCTTTTCTAGGATGGTCTCTGGGATTATGCTGTGATGGCACAAAGTAGTAATTTCCTTGATGACAGATGACTTGCTGTTTGCCACCCCCCTCCCTGCCTGGAGCTTGCTTGTGCTCATAACCCAGCAAACTGTGTCTGCTTGATTCTTTGTCCTGGGGTCTGTTTCCAGGGGAACTCACACCCACCATCTCCCACCTCACCTTGGAATGCTGACTCCACTGCTCATAGGTGGGCAGACAGGGCAAAGGCGTGGTCGGCTCTGGACCTCCTAGGATTAGAGAGCTCTGGTGCTGTAGCGAGGTGTCCCCCCAACCTTATAAACCACTCTCCAGCCTCCTGCTTGAGACTCACTGCACCTTCTGTCCAGTGTAGCCTTGCCAGTGCATGCTGATGTCTCAAGATTCTCCTTCCTCCCTGGTCTGCATGACACCCCAAAGGCAGGGGCTCAGTCTCCCCCACACATGCTGCACAGTGTTCAGCATGGACAGCTGGCTTCGGTGTGGGTGCTTCCCTGTGGCTTGGTGAAGTGGGTCAGAAGTCGGTCTGACTGGAGAAACAAGTGGAAAATAAGGAGCAGAGCAAGGATTTTAGCTCTGGAGTTGTAAGAACTCACAAACTCTCAAAGGTTGATAAGTAGAGGAACAACACTATGAAAGTGCTATTTAAGGACAAAAATGCTCTGAAGCTGCACTTAAAATAGATCCAATCAAATGAGCTTAGAGTCAAGAGCTGACAAGAGACTTCTGGTGTGATCCAGGTAGGAGCATGTGGTTTTGGGCAAGGGGAAAGCCTGTGTCCAGGAGAGTAGAGAGATCGGTGAAAAGAGAAGCACTTAGGGGAAAAAAAATAGGAATTGCTGCATGCTTATAGGTGAAAATCACCAAGTTATATCTGTGCTGTTTTCTCCTTTCCATAGCACTAAGTCCAGTTTGTGGCCACTGCATAGGTCATGTTTTGTTTTATTTTTATTATCGTTGCACCACTGTGGATGGGGCCCCAGACCTGGTGCATGGCAGATGAGCATCACACCACTGCTCCCAGGCCCCCACCAGGTGATGCTAGCAAGGGTAAAGTCAGTGACAACTGCTGGAGGGGATCAATGAACGCAGCTGTTACTTAAATCTGTGCCAACAGCAGACTCCAGGTTGTAATATGACATTGAAATTCATGCAAAGCCAAGACTCCTTGAGAGCTTACAAGTCGTTATGCGGGAAATACATAGCTGGGAGTATCAGCTCATCTCCAGGAAAGTAAACAGTTGCATTAAATATTTCTCAGTACTTTTCTTTTAATAGTATTTAGTAAAACTTCAAGGATAGAATCAGTTTAACTAGAGGTTAAATTTTCACATAAAATGCTGAATTTAGAAACACAAGAAGTTAGTAAGGTGATTTAAAGTCGTTGTCAACATTCCCAGTGTTTATATGTCATTTGAGGTAGCAAGTCACTTTTAGGCCTGGATTGAAGAGGAGGATGGATTTTATGTGTTCATTTCACGCCATTGTGTACGAGCACTCCTGTGCACATTGTGCTTTGCGTGGGTACAGAAAGAACAAGATAAGCATCTTTCCACAGATTCAGGACCTAGAGCGATGTTGTCACGACCAACTCAGAGTATCCCTTTGGCCCCGTCAGTATGGGCAAGGTATCACGTGTGCATAAGCGACGCTTCAGAATGCCATGGTGCTGAGTCCCTGTGAGCTTGTGATGGGTCAGAAGGGAGGGAGGCGCTCAGTAGAGTCAGTCGCACTGTGAAGGGTCCGCCGGGAAGGGTTTGCTGAACAGGTGGCTTTGAGCTGTCTGTGGCATGGAAAGACAAGTGATCAGTAGGGAGAGTGTGGGCAGCAAGTGGTCGGGGACCGTGGCTCAAACACCGAGGCATCCTGGGGCTGAGCGGTGGACATATGGGTGTGGACTGGGAAGGCACTGGGGAACATCGGGCTTGAGGGCTGTGATTCAGATGTGAGCGTGTTACAGCTTCCGGACTCGTGTGCACACCCGCTCCGTTTCAGAGCAACGGCTGAGTCACTGCTGGGAACAGTTGGCCATGTTGCTACTGGTACACTCCAGAGCAATTACAGAATAGTTATGCTTGTTGGCAAAGGGAGATCAGAGGGGCTCAGGATTGACGGCTGTAGTCGCATGTGCCTGAAGCCTGTCTCCCCTGGGCCCTCTCACAAAGCGGGCAGAAATCATGGAGGTAAGAATTGGTATAAGAATATTAACAGGCCAGCAGCGTTCCATTTGTGAGCTGTCAATTGCCTGTTCAGAACATGAACTCATGATGCAATGATGCATCCATAACTCCATTTTATGCTCTTCTCGGTCACCCTAGTTTCAGGGAATAGGGCCAAGGTTTAGGGAGCTGAAGTAACTTTCCCACAGTCACATGACGTTGTAATAAAGGTGGGATTTGAGGAAAACTGGCTCTGCCTCAACATCCTATTCTGCTTAAACACATGGCCTCTGACAAGTTGCCAAAGAACAGAAGTATTGTAACTCGTGGGCCGTGGAAATCACTCCTACAGTGCCGTAATTTACTGGTTTGGATATTAGTATAATTAATAGTCGGTTCCCAGCCCTTCTTCACCTAAATAGCATTTTTCTCTCTTGAGATAACTCCTTCAACATGGTTTAAGTCTGTGTTTGTAGGAACTGCTGGACATGGCTGAGATCGTAACCAAATAACAACGGGGTGCTTTGGTCTCTAAACAAAATTTCACTGTACAAATGGTTTTCAAATTTCTTTAAAAGGGACCACCACTTGGCCAGTGAAATCTCAGGGAACATGAAATATCATGGGGAATCCCACTGTGTGGTAGAAGTGAAGAAGGAGGGGCTGTGAAGGTGAATTCAGGCCCTAGAACCCTGCTCAGATTCTTCCTCGACCATGTGTTGCCCCCCGAGGCACCTCTGGGATCCCACGGTGAGACCGGGGGTTCCCTCCTGCTGCCTGTCATGGAAAATACACAGCTACCTGGGTTAAGCTTTGCTTGCTTTTATTTCGCTCTCCCCATCTAAACCTGGCTTTAGTTATCAGGGGCTGCCTTCCTGTTTCTTTAGCTCTTGCCTTCAACTTTGCTGTGTGAATCTTGGAGTTTCAGATTCATAGTGTATGAGTTTATGGATTGGCCTAGACAGATGTTCCTATCAGGAGCTGGAACTCCTTCCTCTTTTCTAAGGCTATATAAGGCATCTTTATGTGATATTTTAATTATTTTGTTATAACTGAGGAGGTGTCTGGTTCCATAGGCTCAGGTCCTAGCTCTTTTACCTAAGTTGAAAAAATAACATACATATTTGTCTTCTCATCCACAAAATAAGGATGATAATGGTAACTTCCACGTTGGACTCTCTTAACAGTTAAATGAGCACCTCAGTCCTAGGACATAGAACAGTGTATGGTACATAATGGCCATGCTGGCAGTACTTGCTATGATCAGTGTGTCTGACTCAGTGGACAATGTATACACACATTTGCACTTCTTCTCTTGACCAGAAGCCTCAGTGAAGCAAACTTTTGTATTAAGAATGATTCCTAATCTCTTTTCTTTAAGAACAATCATGTTTGAATATTAAGGGCATTTGGGGCTGCCACAGTTTGGAGTTGAAAAATTAAGAGTCCATAGCAGAAAAACTGAAATGTTGATTAGACTTCAGAAAATAAGGAGTGAAAAATGTTTAAAACTTAGGATGATTGAGTTGGAAAGAGGATATGCAATAGATGCTTCATGAGTGTGGGGTGGAAGTAGAGCCAATCAGTACGCAGGGATGGAAGGAAGGAAGGAAAGACTTACTTGTTCCTCCCCAATGGCGTGTTAGGGGGTGCACTCACACACATCCCCTGAAATCTGCATAGCTATCTCATAAAATAGGAACTCCTGTCCTCACTTTTACCCGTTAGGGAGGTGAGAGCTTACGAATGTAATCTACTCAAGTTAAGTGGGAAAAATAGGGTTGAAATACAGATCCTTCGGATCCCCAATCCTAAACTCCTTCACTGCATTCCTTCTGGTAAATTGGAGCTGTCCAACAAGGGACTGATAGCCTGGCAGTTATTTTCTTATTTGTAGGCCTTAGTTCATGAAAAAAGAAATTTTCATTCTCGTTATTTTCAGAGTTGTTTTTCTCATATTGATCTCTTTCTTTTTTCAAATTTATGATCTTACCCTCAGGAAATCTATCAAGCTGACATTGACTCACTCTGAGGCTCATATTAATGTCACCTGCAGGCGAATTTCAACACAGAGACGTTCAATATTGGTTTTTCTTTTTTGTTCCCTGACTCCAAAGACAGAAATGAAACATGTAAAGTTGGCTGTGGTCATTAATAAGTTTTGGTGGAAATTCTTTAAGCCCACCTAGGAATGAAAATACAGACTGTAAAATATACTGCCAAGTAGCCCCTTTATTTGTCCCCTTTTTACCTGAATGTGTATCTTGCTTAAACACAAAGGGCTTTGCTCCTCGGTCAGATGTAAGTTTTCTCATCTGTAGGCTGCAGAAGTTGAGCTAGACATCCTTATGAATCCATTGCCATGAAAGTGTTTTGTAATCCGAGGATTCAACTAAAATAAATGACCTATAACTAATGACTCTTTCCATCCATCTTTTCTGCTGCCTTCCCTTCTTTTCTCCTTTTTTTTAAAACTATTGATTTAATAACTAGCTTAATAAATGAGACTTTAAATTTGAAAACCTTTTTTTTTTTTTTAGAAAAAACCCATAACCCGAAGTTTGTAGGTTCTCAAACAAGCTGGCAGTCTACAAAGAAAAGAAAGCAGTCTCACTGAAGCAAAACAGAAAAGCTCCAGATTGCAGCGATCACCACTAATTAGCTACCCAGATGGAGGGCAGCCCCTCCCCAAAGTGGAAGCTGGATGGCTTGCTACAGATAACTGGGACACAAATAACCCACCTCACGCTTCGCTTCCCAACAACTGCGCCATATTGCCTGCCCTGTAAGAGAAGGGCAGCCAGTCTATTTCAGCACTGGGGCAAAGGGGCTGCTTCATGATGACCTTTAATAGACTTTTCTAGGCATAGAAATAATACATACAATTGTTGGATGTTTTGATAATGTAAAAGATGGAAAGAGGAATCTTCAGTTCTATTATCCAGGTGCAACTACAGTTAATAGCCTGGTATATGTTCTATTCCTATTTGGATGTATGTATACACGAAATATAATTTTGCACTGAGAATGTTTTGCAAGCCTGTTTACTAGTGCAGTCATAAACATTGATTTTTTTCTTTGCTGAACCACTTTATTAAGGTCTAATTGGTACAGAGAAAGCTGTATGTATGGAATGTCTAACACTTGGTAGGTTTGGTGCTGAGAATACAGCTGAGGCACTGTCAGCACACAGTGCTGGAACATAGCCACTGCCTCCAAAAGATGTCTTCATGTTATTTTTTTGTGATAAAAACTTCTAACATAAAATGGACCCTGCCAACAAAATTATAATATTGTTAATTGAAGGCACTGCATGGTACAATAGATGTCTAGGAATTCTTCATCTTGTGTATCTGAAACTGTCAATGCTTTAGTTACTATATCTCTGCTGTCTACCCTTCAGCTCTTGACGGCCACCACTCCCTCTCCTGCTTCTGTGAGTTTCACTCCTTTATGTCTGATATGTAAGTGGACATTGTAACATTTGCCTTTCTGTGCCTGGCTTGTTTCATTTGGCATGATTTCCCCCAGGTCCTTCACACTGTCACAAATGGTAAGATTTTCTTCTTGTTATGGCTCAAGTCTGTAATCCCAAATTCTGTTATTCACTGACACACGTATGCTTTTTCTTCACCCAGTCGGACATAGAGAGAGCTCAGGGATGTTCCATGTCTTGGCTACTGTGAGTAATGTCACAGGATATGGGAGTGCAGATATCTTCCAAGACGCTGATTTCAATTCCTTGCATGGCAGAGGTGAGAGTGCTCAATCATATGTTTTTCTAGTTTTAACTTTTTGAAGAACTGCCATATAGTTTCTATATATTTACATTCCCACCAAAACTGTACAAGAATTTCCTTTTATATACCTTCTCATCAATATTTGTGGTTTTTGTTTTGCTTTATTTTAATAATGAGCATTCTAACATGTGTGGAGTGATAACTCCTGGGCTTGATGGATTAACCTTGACAATTAGTAATGTTGAGCACCTTCTCACATCCCAGTGGGCTACTTTTACAAGGTGTGATTGAAAAACACTGGGTTTTTAAATTAAAAAATGTATCACAGTAAAAGACTCATTGTCATTAAGCCCGACTAAAACACTCCCCCTTGCTTCAAGAACACTTAGCCCATCATTCTTGCTACTTTCTAAAGCAGCTCTAGCATCTTCTTTTGTAAGTGTCTAGTTGAGCTGTCCTGGCTGCCTTGATGAACTGATTTAAAATGTTTACTTTTCATGTTTATTTTGACTTTGAGGAAGAGCCAGAAGTTGCGCGTGCCAGATTTTGTTTAAGGTGGATGACGACACACAGGTGTGTTTTCATGGGCCTGCTTTGCTGTTGGGTGGCACTGGGCAGCAGGATTCCCATAATTTTTTTTTTTATATCACATCTAAGGACTCCAGAGCTGCTTCAGAAAGTGGCAAGAATGATGGGATAAGTGTGTTTGAAGCGAGGTAGCGTATTTTGAGGGAGATTCAAGTCAATGTGTCTTTTACTGTTTTTACTGTGATATATGCTTAGAATTTAAACATTCCACTTATTTTACAATCTCTCCTTGTATGTCCTCTTCAAGGAAATATCTATCCTGTTCATTTGGTCATTTTTAAATTGAACTCTGTGGCTTTTGTCTGTTTATTTGCTATCGAGTTGTTCATGCTCCTGATGTGTTTTGGATGTTCACCCTTAACACAGTTATGGTGTGCAAACATTTTATTCCATTCCCAAGTCGACTTTCCTGTTTATTTTCTTTGCTCTGCAGAAGATCCTTAGTGTGATGCAATTCTGCTTGTCTATTTTTGTTTTGTGTTCTGTGCTTTTGTTGTCATATCCAAGAAATCATCACTCCAGCCAATGTCAAGAAGTTCTGTCCTCTGTTTTCCTCTAGGAATTTTACAGTTTCTGCCTTCAGGGTTAAGCCTTTAATCCATTTGATTTTCATGCATGAGGTAAGAGGAGTCCAATTTCATTCTTTGTGAATGTCCGGTTTTCTCAGTTGTAGGCATTTGCTATTTATAGTCTTCTGCCATCCTTCACTAATGATAAAAATATCCCACTATTTGGATGTTTTTATTTAACTACATCTGATTTTTGACCCACATTGCTTTTAATTTTAGACTCATAAAACAATGTTTTAGTGATTATCTCTGCAGATGAATTTTAGTACTCATTCACAATTATATCATCTGGATAAAATCTTAGTCTAAAATTCTTAGGGTAAAAGATAGGCAATTTCTAAGGACAATTTTCTTCCATAAATAAGGAATACTTTGCATTGTCATGGTTTATAAATATGGAAATATTCCTTTAAAAAATTTTTATTTATATATTTATTGGTACATTTTAGGTATGCAATATGTTTACATTTGTCATTGAGTGTTTGTACCTGAACATGATGTATGTTAGTTCTTATTTTTTCTCCCATTACCTGTGCACCGTTCACCCCCTCCACCCTTCCCTATTTACACAGACTTTGATTCCATTTTTTTTTCTTTTCTCATAATTTTTCCTTTCCCTTCTTCCCTTGCCCCTTCCCCTCCCACTTCTCCTACCCCTCTGGACCTTTTCTTCCTATTTCAAATTATCAATTATTCATTTTAATCCTTATTTACACTTTCAGTTTCTCACACCAAAGGAAGTATTAGGTATTTACACATGGGTGTCCTATTTATTTCACTTAAGAGGATGGCCTCAATATGCATGCATTTATCTATAAATGTCTCTAGTTTCTCATTCTTTATGGCGGAGTAGTACTCCATTTTATAAAAAAACCTACATCTTCTTTATCCAGTTTCCAGTCGATGGGCATTTGAGCTGTTTCCAAGCTTTAGCTATTACAAACTGTGCCGCTATAAACATGGGTGCACATATATCACTGTGATATGATTCTTTTAATTCTTTGGGGAAGATACTCAGCAGGGGAATAGCTGGATCAAATGGGACCTCTCGGCCTGGTTCTTTGAGATGTCTCCACACTGATTTCCACAGTGGTTGCACCAGTCTGCACTCCCACCAACAAGGGAGAAGGGTTCCTTTCTCCCCACACCCCCACCAGCATTTGTTATTGGTTGATTTCTTGATAGCAGCCATTCTTTCTGGGGTGAGGTGGAATCTCAGTGTTGTTTTCATCTGCATCTCTTGAATGACCAGTGATGTTGAACATTTTTTCATATATTTATTTGCTGTTTTTACTTCTTCGTCTGAGAAATGTCTGTTCATTTCAGATGCCCATTTTTGAACTGGGTCTTTGAATTTGGGGGGTCTGACTTTTTTCAGTTCTTTATATATTCTCAATAGTAGACCTTTGTCTGAGGTACAGCTGCTAAAAATGTCCTCCCACATTGTAGATTGTCTCTTAGCTCTGTTGGTAGTTTCTCTTGCAGTGCAGAAGCTTTTTAATATGATGAGATCCCAGTTGTTGATTCTTTGTGCTAGCTCCTGTGCTACTGAAGATTTGTTCATGAAGTCTTTTCCTATGCCAATATCATCAAGAGTTCTACCTAAATTATCCTCTGGCAAGTTTAGTGTTTCTATCTTAATATTTAGATCTTTAATGCACTTCTATCTTAGTTTAGTGCACAGTGATAGGTATGGGTCTACTTTTAATCTTTGGCAAGTTGAAATCCAGTTATTCCAACACCATTTATTAAATAGGCTATCTTTCCTCCAATGAGGGTGGTTGGCTCCTTTGTCAAAGATGAGGTGACTGAGTATGTCTGGAGTTGTTTCTTCATCTTCTAATCTATTCCACTGATCTTTGGGTCTGTTTCTTTGCCAGTACCATGCTGTTTTTATCAAAGTAGCATTGTAGTGTAGTTTCAAGTTGGGGATTGTGATACCCCCAGCCATATCTCTGTTATCTAGAATTGCTTTTGCTATTCTAGGTTTCTTCTGTTTCCAAATGAATTTTTGGTTGGTTTTCTCTAGCTCTGTGAAGTATCTTCTTGGAATTTCAATCAGCATTGCATTAAATCTATATAGTAGTTTTGGAAGTGTGTCCATTTTCACTATATTGATTCTTCCTACCCAGGAACAAGGGATATCTTTCCATTTTCTTATATCCTCTTCAATCTCCTTCTTCAGAATGCTGTAGTTTTCAGTGTAGAGGTCTTTTGCTTCCTTTGTTAGATTGATTCTTAGATATTTCACTTTTTTAGATGCTATTGTAAAAGGAATTATTTCCCAAATTTCTCTCTCAATGGGTCTGCTATTTGTGTATAAGAAGGTTATTGTTTTCTGAGTGTTGACCTTGTATCCAGCTACTCTACTGAATCTGTCAATTAGGTCTAGAGGACTTTTGACGGAGGTTTTTGGGTCTTCTATGTAAAGTATTATATCATCTGTAAATAATGACAGTTTAACTTCTTCCTTTCCTATCTTTATTCCTTTTATTTCTTTCTCTTTTCTAATTGCTGTGGCTAATGTTTCCAGAACTATATTGAACAGGAGTGGTGATAGTGGACATCCTTGCCTTGTTCCTGATTTTAGTGTGAAAGTTTTCAGTTTTTGACCATTTAGTATGATATTGGCTGTTGGTTTTTCATAGATAGCCTTAATCAGGTTGAGATAAACACTTTCTGTTCCAATTTTCTGTAGGGTTTTAATCATGAATGGGTGTTGGATTTTGTCGAATGCTTTTTCTGCATCTATTGAGATGATCATGTGGTTTTTGTCCTTGACTCTGTTAACATAATGTATTACATTTATTGATTTATGGATGTTGAACCATCCTACCATCCCTGGGATAAATCCGACTTGGTCAGGGTGTATGATTTTCTTGATGACACTCTGTATTCTGTTTGCCAGTATCTTGTTGAGGATTTTTGCATCTATGTTCATTAGGGAGATTGGCCTGTAGTTCTCCTTTTGGGTTGGGTCTTTCCCTGGTTTTAGGATCAAAGTAAGACTTGTTTCCAGGAATGAATTTGGAAGCCTTGTTTCCCTTTCAATTTCCTTGATGAGTTTAAAGAGTAATGGCATTAGCTCTTCTTTACATGTCTTATAGAATTCAGCAGTGAAGCCATCAGGACATGGACTTTTCTTTGTTGGTAAGTTTTTTATTACATTTTCAATTTCACTCATTGTAATTGGGGTGTTTAGAATTTCTATATCTTCTTCATTTAATTTTGGCAATTTGTATGTATCTAGGAATCTGTCCATTTCTTCTGTGTTTTCCATTTTATTAGAGTACAGGTTCTCAAAGTAGATATTGATGAGGGTTTCTGCTGGATCTGTTGTGGCTTCTCCTTTTTCATTCTTAATTGCATGGATTTGAGCCTTTTCTTTTCTTTTTTTTTTGATAAGGTTGGCTAAAGGTTTATTGATTTTATTTACTCTTTCAAAAAACCAACTCTTGATTCATTGATTTTTTTGTATCATTCTCTTAGTCTCCATTGCATTGATTTCTGCTCAGATCTTTATAATTTCCTTTCTCATATGAGCTTTGGGTTTGTTATGCTCTTCTTTTTCTAGGAGCTGGATGTTCTGTATTAGGTTATTTAACTGAGTTCTCTCTGTTGTCCTAATATGGGCATTCACTGCTATGAATTTTCCAAGGAGAACTGCTTTCATTGTGTCTCACAGATTCCTGTATGTTGTACTGGCATTATCATTTACTTGTAGAAACTGTCTAATTTCTTCTTTAATTTCCTCTGTCACCCATTGATTGTTCAGGAGGGTGTTGTTCAAATTCCATATGTTTTTGGGAGTTTTGTGGTTTCTTACGTTATTGATCTCCAATTGTATTGCACTATGGTCTGATAACATACAGGGGATAACTTCATTTCTTTTACATTTACTTAGATATGACCTATGAGCTAGCATGTGATCTATTTTGGAGAATGACCCGTGTGCAGCTGAAAAGAATGTGTATTCTGATTTTGTGGGGTAGAACACTCTGTAAACATCTATTAAGTCCATTTGTTCAATAGCTTGGTTTAGTTGTAGAATTTCATTGTTAATTTTTTTTCTAGTTGATCTGTCTATTTGTGATAGAGGGGTATTGAGGTCCCCCACAACAATTGAATTAGTGCTTATTTGGTTTTTCATTTCCATTAAAATTTTTTTGTATAGTTGGGGGCATTTGTATTTGGTGCATATATATTTAGGATTGTCATCTCTTCCTCTTGGATTGTTCCCTTCACAAGGATGTAGTGACCATCTTCGTCTCTCTTAATTAGTTTTGGTTTGAAATCTACTTTGTCTGCAAATAAGATTGCTACACCTGCTTTATTCTGGGTTCCTGTCATGTGGAGAACGATTTTCCATCCTTTTAGTTTTAGTCTATGAATTTCCTTTTGAGTTAGGTGTGTTTCTTGTATACAGCATATTGCTGGATTTTGCTTCTTAATCCATTCTGTCAGTCTGTTTCTTTTGATTGGTGAATTGAGGCCATTAACATTGATAGTTATAATTGAGAGGTATTGACTCATCCTTGTCATGATGTTTTACTGTTGTTGGCTCTTGTATTTCTTATTTTCCCCCCATTTGCTTTAGTGTCTTACCTTGTGTGTTGCTTTCTCTCTGTTGGGCCTCATGGAGTTGTGACCTTCATTGTCTTTTTCTAGGATACTGCTTAAAATTGTTTGGAGTGCTGGTTTGGTGTTCATGAAATTTCTCAGGTGTTCTTTGTTGTGAAAGTATCCAATTTCCCCATTGATTTTGAAAGACAATTTTGCAGGATACAACAGTCTAGGTTGGAAGTTATTTGTTTTTAGGGCTTGAAATACTTCACTCCAGGCTCTCCTTGATTTGAGGGTTTGTGTTGAGAAATCTGCTGTGATTCTGATGGGCTTTCTTTGTAGGTGATTTGTTTCTTTTCTCTAACTGCCTGTAGAATTTTGTTCTTCTGTTGGGTTTCTGGGATCTTGACTATTATATGTCTAGGTGTAGATGTTTTTTTGGTCATGGCTGGATGGAGTTCTATAAGCCTCACTTATCTGTACGTCCAATTTTCTACCTCTGCCTGGGAAGTTATCTACTATTACTTCTGTGAACAGTTTTTTTATGTCCATTGTTCTTTTCTCCTGTTTTTTTGTGGACTCCTATCAGTCTTATGTTATTCTTCTTTGCATCATCTAGGAGCTTTTGGATTGATTTCTCATGGTCCCTCACTATCTTTAAGAAATCTTTGTTTTCATGGTCCTTAACCAGAATCCTGACTTCTATATCTGATATTCTGTCTTCAGATTCTCTTAGTCTGCTCTGCATGCTTTCAATGGAGTTTTTAATCTCCTGAATATCTGTTTCATGGATTCCATTTCTTTTTTATGTTGGGAGATCATGTTTTCCATGGAAATATTCCTTACATCATGGTCAACATGATATATTACTGTTTAGTTTTTACCAATATGCCACATAAGAACCTTCCCCAATACATATTCTCTTTACTCATGTAATTTTCTTAAATGTACTCATTGGCTTTTACAATTGTATAATAAAATGTGCCTTCTTATTTTTCCTATTTTTGTATAGTGAGGTTTATAGTTCTGTATTTATTAGAAATATTGTTTTCTGATTTGTTATGTACCTATTCTATGTTTAGCACTATATTTAAATTAAACACTCAATAATTAGTCTGTTTGGGTACAAATGTGCAACTTAGCCCTTGCTGCTCTGTGATCTTGGGTGCCTCAGCCCACTCACTGATGAAGTAATGATGCTCTGTACCTAGTGTGATTCTGTGGAACAAATGCATGGGCCTGGAGTGGGCTCAGCGCTAGCTGTGAACACCACGGATGCTGGCCTCGTGAAGCCAGTGCTGCCATTTGCTGTATTTGTGTTACCGGTCAGTGAGTCCTCAGTGCATGAAGGGTGAGACTCGCTTGAGACCTCGGTGGGGAGGAGGAGGCCAGAAGTGGTGCCTCTGCGGCCTCTGACCCCAGCGTGCCCCAGAAGCCCTCTCTGGACAGGGAGTCCGCAGTTCCTCCTGCTGCCCTGTGCCCGCAGTTGTTGAGGATTTTTCATTCCCATGCTCTATGATGAAAGATGTTGGCCCTGCGTGGAGAGGCAGCCAGCCCAGATTTGTAAATTATTGTGACAGTAAAAGAGGGAAGTTGTTTTGAAAGGATGTAATAAGTGGTCTGAACAGTAGTCCCGGCCAATCAGAGGCCCTGCTGGAGGGGATCAGCATGCTCAGGCAAGGGCCACAGACCCAAGGCTGCCTTTGGAAACACTTTCATCCCCCCAGGGGTGATAAGGATGCCTTGGTAGAAACACTCTTAAAACGCCATGAAGTCTGAATTACCTTAATCAGGGCTAGGAGCGAGATCACAATATAGGCAGAAGGGTTGAATTATTCAGAAGAATAAAAGCTGATTTAGTCCTAAGAATGCTCATTGGTATTTGAAACTTGATTAACAACAGTGGCTCCTTATGTTGGATAGCAGTTGTACCTAAATAACCCCAGTCTATATTTTTATTCTATGGAAGAAGACAGGTAAGTTCTTGTTCCTGTAGAAGGCACTGAGCTTGCAGAGCGGTCTCCTAATTTAAGGTCAGATAATGTAAGTATCCTTGGTGCTGCTAATGAGAGAAACTATCAGTCTTTGCTTCTTTGAAACATATGGACAATTCAGTGTTTAGCAAACATACTCACCGCCACCTAATAATGAAGGTAAACTTGCCTAGCAATTATTTTTTCCACAATCCATTATTCATAGAGCTTTTTCAATAAAGGCAGGTATATTTCCTATGATATACAAGACCCGAAGAGCAATTTTTTAGCTGATTGGATGACAAATCCTATCTTTGCAAGGGCAAACAATTAGTAAAATTTTGAATATGTATAACAAAGAGCTAATATCCCCAATGTTCAAGGAGCTTCTGTAAACCAAGTAAAACTAAGAGTTTTCCAGTTAAAATATGGGCCAAGAACATAAACAGACAAGTCATATAGGAAATAATGTAAATGAGTATAGTAATATGAAAAATACAAACTAGTTCATTAATAAAATTCATTTAATTTAAATAAATTTTTTTCTGTGACAATTAGCATGTAAAAAAGTGAAGTACCTATGTTTTGGCTAGATTGTGATGAAAAACCTATAAATGGTAGATGACAAAATGTTTAAAGAGGGCAACTTAGCAATGTATATCATAAATAATAAAATGTATTACCCTTTAATTTAGCCATAGATACTTTAGTGTCTTATATGGACTCACCTAGAAGCAGTCTCAGATAAAACTTCAAATGGAAGTCACTTATGGAGGCAGTGCAGAGATCAGTAGGAGAGAAAAGGCGAAATTGCATGGAGAAATAACAATGACGGACGTATCAGCCACCATGGGCTGTTGGAAGTTGATCTCATGGAGAAACTGGGAGACTATAAATCTCTACCTCAGGATTATTCCCACGTAACTGGAGAAGGAATTGGAGTTTTCACCCACCAGATCTCCAGAGCTGTTGTTGAGAGCTGCTCATGGGTTGTGAATTCTCGGACTTCTAGCCCCAAGAGCTTAGGTTGAGTGACTTCCACAGCTCCAACCACACATCAGCCACAGAGGTGCAGTGAGTGAGAGCTGGCAACAAGGCAAGCTCCATAGGAAATCGCTAGGCAGTGACGATGTGCTATTTAAGAAGAAAGTCAAGAAAATTGCAAACATGTAAAATGTAAAAGTGCAAATCTATTTATCTTTATATGTTATATATTGGAATGTTAGTACCCCACATTTGAGGGTACCATTGATAATGGTATATTTAACAATATATAATTTCTAAATAAGATTTAATCCTAAAAAGTATATAGTAGTAGGATACCTTCTGACATACTAGTATTTTATTCAGGAAGATAAGGTTACAAAGCAGTATTTTACAGTATGATTATAATTTAGTTGAAAACAAATTATTTCTCCATAGAAATAGGTTTTGAAGGACACAAAAGATAACAGTGTCTCCCGTTGGATGGTGTGACAATACAGGCTCTTTCCTGCTCTTCTTCCTCTCCCCCGATTCCTTCCTCTCACTCCTTCTTCTACCTCTTTCTTCCTGCTTATTCTTTTCCTTACCTGTTTTTTTAACTTTTCTACTATAAATATGTGTTTTTTCCATGATAAGAAAATAGTTCTTCATAAACTTCTAAATGAGTCATCAGTGAGTTAAAAATAAAATAATTAAAAAGCTTTCACTGAGTCTTAGCAAGTTAATTTTCAAGTGAATCAGTTACTGTTTACTTTTTTGAACTCAGTCATGACCACTTCTATGACCGTAGTTGTTATTTTCTGTCTGTGTAGTCTGACTGGTCATGCTCACCAGCTAAGAGATATGGGGTATGAACACTGGCTGGGCTTCAGCATGTGCTTTTTGGGATCTTCATTCTTACTCAATTTTTATTATTCCAGCAATACAGAACCTGAAGTCCAATTATAATTGTTCCAATCAGGCATAGAGAATTCTATTTTTAAAAATAACAACTACTCCGCTTTAATAAGGAATTACTGAGAAAAACAATAACATTCAGAAATGAAAATGTCTGAGTGTATCCCAAAGACAGATGTACTAGATGATAAAACTCTTTCCTGAGATTTTGAAATGCTCAGTCTTATGATAATCAATAGGAGACATGTTTACAGCTAAGATTAGCTGAGAGCAAATATTTTGTTTTTCACCTGAATGTACCAGTCACGGATGCTGTTATAAATCTAACCAAATGTTGTTAAATAAATCAGTTGTCTAGCACAGTGCTTTATGCATGGGAGGACCACAAGGATACCTATCTCGAAAAGTAACACTGGTTTTGTCAGAAAATTTTGATAAATATGATTTCCTGACTACATAGATGGTTCACATTAGTCAGATTGCCTGTTCTTTTTTGCCTGAAGATTTTTTTCCAGAAAGAGAGTGGGAGATCATTGTTCTAATCTCTTTTTAAGAGCTCATCAATAATGCACTAGATCAAAATTTAGAACAGGCTGTGGAACGATTGACAGATGGGGGATGAAGGAAATTAATGTGATGGAAGAGAACATCCAGACGTCTTCTCCTCAGTATTCTTTCTACTTCTGTGATGGGAGGATTTAGGGTATGCTGAGGAGGGGTGAGGAGTGGATTTTAAAAGCCTGTCCTGTTTGTTAGTCACATGAAGAGAAAATTGATTGGATTAAAATGGGCTTCTCCCATTCCTCTCCAACTTCATAGCCGATCTCCAACCTGTTGTTCTGCCATGTGAATTCCAGCTCTGCACATTTGCTCAGATTTATCCCCTCTATTCCCTTTTGGCTTCTTGCCTCATTCAGGTGCCCCCTACCTGTTTGTAGTTTGTTCCAGTGGGCCCAAATTATTTTTTCTTCTCCCTTTCCTTCCCTAGTTTAAATCTGTTTTTAATATTTTTGTCAGGTTAACTTCCAAAGCACATTTCTCAACTTTATTCTACTGTTGGGTAGAATTTTACATTCCATTGTATATGGAGGTTGTTTGCAATTCTCTTGTCCACCTTTTATAGATCAAGGCTAAGCTTTAGGGAGGTGCTTCAGAACAGCAGGACTGGTGGTAGGAAGCTGGTAGTGCAGAAATCCGTGTGTTTTAGTCACTTTCTTGCCACTGAAACACAGTACTGGTCACCCACAAATTAAGGGAGGAGAGGCTTAGTTTGGCTCACACTTTGTAGAAGTTTCAGTCTGCAGTCCACTGGCTCAAGGGCAGGAGAGCATGGAACAGGGATATGGTAGAGGGAAAGCAGTCCATGGCATGGGGCCAGGAATTGGAGAAAGAAGCAAAGCCTTAGCACACATGCTCTTCCTTCCTGGAAGCATCTTTCACTTGGTAGCTCCTGTCCAACTCATACCATAGCTATCTTTCAAAGATAATTTCCTTGGGGAAGTCTTCTCTATTCCATAAGATTAAGTTTAGTTCCCACATAATAGATTTTATATCAGCCTACTTTCCCTTTAGAGCACTTAGCAGCATTGTTAATTACACCATTAATTTATAGCTCCTGGACAGTACTTAACCCAGGATACCTGTAGTTTTGCCCCGGGGGTTCACGGAATGCCTACAGCCAGGATGCTTTCAGTGGAGGTTTGTAGAATGAAGTGTTCATGAATGGATCCATTCATCTCTTAATGTCTTAGGCCTCTTGGGAAAAAAGACTGGTAGCAAAATCAAAGATTCTTAGTCTGTTACCAATAACTGATGCCTCTGGGGCCACTGAGTCATATGTGAAGCTTGCAGAGATGTATAGTGAGTCTAAAATGCAATTTTCAAAGGCTGAGGATATAGTTGAGTTGTAGGACATTTGCCTGGTGTGTGTGAGGCCTTGGGTTCACTCTCCAGAACACACATACACACACACACACACACACACAGAGGATCTCACACCTATATACACAATCCCCAAACAGTACAGTATTCAAGAATTGCCTCTATTAGCCCTCATGTACTGAGGCATTTGAATGTGTAATAAGCATTTGAATGTTTCTTTGCTTTGGAATTTTTCACTACCAGCACCTTGCCTGGAACCTTACTTTTCTAAACTCAGATAGCTCTAACTTTAGCCTTGATCTATGAGAGATAAGTTAAACACAAAGATAGCAAAGAATCTCAGTAGAATATGAAAAATTACTTTAGCCGTGGATTATTGCTCAGGTACCTGAAGAGATTCTTCATTGACTACAAATAAATAGCAACAACAAAACTTATCATCAAGGATAGATGAAAATGTGGGCTGAATTGGTCAAGGAGACATAACATCAATCTTGTTACCTCCCTCATACCCCACTTTAAGCAATAAAGAACATCCTAAGTTTGTTTGATTATGTTTATGAAGATTTGCTTTTCATTTTCACCTTAGAATCATAACATTCACATATTTATTGAAGAATGTATATACATGGCTTGCACGGGCAATGGAAAAGTAATGCATAATCTTAAGTAGTTTCAGGAGTGGCTCATGACAAAGAGTCTTTCAGGGAACTGGGTGACAAAGCAGTGAACAATGTAGCTGAGGTCCTTACTCATGTGGTTCTTACACTACCATTGAGCAGGGAGACAATTAGTAAACAAGCATGCCACCAGATGGTCAGGACAATCTCTTAGGCTGTGGCACAAGGAGGTGTTGAGTCGGTTTAGGAGCTATAACCAAGTGTCACAGACAGGGTAGCTTACAAACAACAGAAATTTAGTTATCACTGTTCTGGAGCTTGGGAAGTCTGAGATCAAGGTAGAAGCAAATTCTGCCTCTGGTGAGGACACCTGCTTTCTGATTCACAAATGAGGCCAATCCATGTCCTCATGGGGTGGAGGGGAAGGCACCTTTCTGGGTCTCTTATAAGGGCACCATTGTTCCTGAGGGTTCCAGCCTTGTGATCTAATCACCTCAAAGGACATCCCCTCCTAATCCCATCACACAGTTGATTGGATTTTCAGCATATGAATTTGGAAGGATACAAATATTCAGACCATAATGGCACTGAGGAGAACAAACGAGGCAATAGGAGGTAGGATGGTAGGAGGACCACAATGGGTGGCTGCTAAGTAAAACTGGACAGTCTTGGAGATATACACAGGCACAGGTGACATTTGAACCTCCACCCTTTTTCTCTGTGCAGTGGTTCTCAAATCCTGATATTTTGCCTGAAGACATTTGGCCTTATCAGAAGACCCTTTTGTTCCTTGCAACTTGAGAGGTGTCTTTTACTGCCAGCTACTGAGTGGGCATCAAGGATGCTGTTAAATGGTCAACAATGCACAGGACAGCACCTATGAAATAATTATCCACTCCAGAATGTCGACAGCTACAAGGGCGGAAACCCCGACCTGTGTTCTACTCTCATCTCAACAGTGAGGTTAACTCTTAGAAGTTGCAAACCATCTGGTCCCAGTTCTCCGTGCACCAGTGGGTCTCCAGACTTTACCTGGTCAGGTTTCTTAGTTTTGATTTTCTCCTATTTTGTGGTCTTCACTCATTCCATTCCAGCCTTAGGACTCCACAGTTCTGGTTCTCACTGCCTAAAACATTGTTCCTTCAGATAGCTGAATGGCTGTTGTATCCCTTGTACCCTTTCTTTTCCTCTGATTAATGCAGATTTCTGTATACTTACGAGGTGCTATGTGATGTTTTGGTTCACATGCATATTGGACAGTGAGCAACGCTGGGTAATTAGCGTATCAGTCACCTTAAATTTTTATCATTCCTTTACAAGAATACATTTAAAATGTGCTCTGCAGGGCTGGAAACGCAGCTCAGTGGTAGAGCAAACACCTTGAATGCACAAGGCCCAAAGTTCAATTCCAGCACTGAAAAAGAAAACTTAAAAGTTCCATAACTGTTTTGAGTCCTCTGATGCATTATTGTTAATTGTGTTCCCCCCGCTTGACCACAGAACAGCACAACCCGCTCCTCCTTCTAAGTGTGACATTACGCAGGTCGCCCGAACCCCTCCCCATCCTGCGTGTGTAAGCTCACACCTGTGATCGCCTCCCCCCTGTAGTACTTACCCTCTTGCACTACATGGTCTACTCGTATACCATTTTTGCCAATTTCCTGTCTCGTCACTAGGTCACTAGAATGAAAGCCTCGTAGACTCGGGGATTTATGATTTCTGATGGCACGTAGTAACGAGCCTTGTGAGTACTTGTTGACGGAATGAAGGGAGGAAAAAGCCGAGACTTCAGTGACAAAAATGTGGCTGCCAAGAAAATTCCTGGGGAAAAATTAAGTGCAGAGGCCCTAAAAATGAATGAGTTTGGTGCCCTTGAAGGAAAACCAGGTAATCAGTATGGAAGTAAAATGGATGAGCGGGAACAGTGCAGCCTGAGCCTCAGCAGCTGTCGCAGCCGCGGCATGGCCAGCCCGAGGGTGCGCCGTAGTGACCAGGCGAGCTATGCCTGTGTGAATATGTGTACGTGTAGTGAATGCTGACTTAAGTTTGTTTGTGTTTAAGCCTATCTCAGGTTAACATTAGTGACCCAAATAATTATTGTAACTATGCTTTGGACTCAGTGGCTTTATTTACAAGGATTTTTCATCCTCATGGTAAGACCTAGGAGAGGTCAAAAGTCCACTTACCCTCAAAGTGTTTTAATAATGACTCATTTAACATTTCTTATCCATAAAATGTTGTTATATTTTTACGGTACAGGCCAGAATGTGTGAGATATGCATATATTGTGGAATAGCACAATCAACCCATTTAACATATGCATTTCCACATGTAATTTTTTCGCATGGAAAGAACACTTAAAATCTACTTTTAGCAATTTCCAAATGCACAAGATAATATTATCAGTTGTAGTTCCTGTGGTGTGCAACAGATATAAACCTGTTCTTCTCATTTTACTGAAGTTACTCATCCATTGACCAGCATTTTTCTAATACTCTCACCCCTCTTCCTCTGGTAACTATGATTTTATTCTGTTTCTGTGATTTTAAATTTTTTTACTCCAGGTATAAGTAAAATCATATAGCATTGATCTTGATGTGCCTGGCTTCCTTTACTTATTATGTCCTCTAGGTTCATTCATTTCATCATCAATGGTAGAATTTTCCTCTCTGAAGAAATTGTATAGTATTCCATTATTTGTATGTAACACATTTTCTGTGTCTATTCATCTATTGTGGACCTCTCGATTGATTCTGTATCTTGCCTATTGCGATTATGTTGCTATCAACTTGGGAATCCATGGCTGCCTCATTGTTGAAGTGTTCGCCATTGCTTTCTGTTTTATAGGCTGCTATTCCATGGCAAACATATTATTTGGAATAATAACTAATAATTCTATAAATACTTTTTATTCCATCAGCAACAATAGCATTTTTTCTTGAATAAAGATAGAACGAATGAGGGCAAAAGCAAAGCAGAATCTTCCGGGGAGATACAATGAGAGGTGGAAAATATCAGTGCAGGGCGAAAAGGCTAGTATTTTCTTATCAATTATTATGCAACAAGCATTTTGACAAGCAGTTTGTGTGCGCGCTCCCATTTACTGTGAAAAGCATCTGTTATCCCATTTCAACCCTGAAGAAACTATGATTCACAGAAATGAAGAAACATGCCCAAGATCATGCATCAACTAAGAAGCCTAGCTAGATTTTTAAATAAAAAATTGTCTGGGTCCAACACAGTATTAGTCTGCTTGGGCTCATATTACAAAATACCACTGACAGATTGATTAAATAATAAACATTTTTCTAACAGTTCTACAGGACGGGAAGCCCCACATCAAGGTGTGGGCTTGTCCACTCCCTGGTGAGGGCCATCTTAGGTGCTTGCAGAAGGCCTGCTTGCTGGGAGGGACGGGGAGCAGAAAGGGAGGGGGGAAGGGGGAGAGAGAAGAAAGAGACAGGGGCCTGGAAACTTCCTACGTAGGCCTCAGTCCCAGAGTGAGAAAGAAGCCTCTGCTTCACCACTTCATTACCTCTCAAGGCTCCATGTCCAGTCCCATTGTGTGAGGGGTGAAGTCTTCAGCAAAGGAATTTTGAGAGGGATGTAATTCAGTTCATAGTAAATGCTGGTGCCCTATCTATAGCATGAATCTGCCTTCCACTAGCAAGAAAGATGTTGATATTTTGCTAAAAGCAAAGCCTGGTTGAATCGCCTATGGGTCTGGGCTCAGATTTATTTCTGGTAATTGAGTTCCTAAAATCTTTACTTAATCGCTTAGAAAGTTTCTTTCGTAACTTCTAGGGAAAGTTTTTTGAGAAAGCCTGCATGAGCCTTCTATTTCGCACCTCTCTAGAAAGTCAGAGGTCCCCATGCAGCTTTTTCCTTCTGAGAGTAGTACAGGGAAAATTGGAAGGCTGAGCTCTTACATTTGGACTTTCAGTACAGCTTTCCGGTCTGACAATAAAAGCCAGGGTTTATGTTGTTGACAAGAGAAATTCAACCATTTCTCTCATACGTCTCATGGACAAGAAGGCATTTGCAATTAAATAAAGACTGTGTTGGTTCCAATTCCAAGCCCTTCCACATAAAAATGCAGCTAGAGAGTAATTTAGAGTTTTTTGAACTTCTGCTGAAGAGTCATATGAGCTTAATTTATGGCAAAGAATTGCCTATCGACCTAAAGGGGAAACAGATAGCATTGTTTTCTTGTTTAAAAGAAAAGAAAATTTCCCTTTTTCCTTTAGACACTCTTTGGAAGGCTTAGATTTCTCATTAAATTTATAACATAAATTTGTTTAAACTGTGGGACAAAACCCTATTTTCAACAATAATGCAGGATGACTACCTATCAATATAGACTTTGTAAATGGACTGTTTGCACTTGTAATGTTCTTATTCAGACATATTTGCAGTATATGGTGACATAATTTAAAATAAAGAAATTCAGACTCAGTCTGCTACATTCTTTCTACCAGATTGTTTTTTGGGGGAGGTAGTCACAGTCTCTAAAATCCAACTTAAAAGTTGCTATGTCATCTGTAGATATGCTAAGCCAGTTTTGAAAAGTCTTTCCCCTAAAATATTAATTTCTATTGAGAAACATTCTGTTCTCTCATCAAAAGTCTAAATTTCTGCAGCCTTGAATGAGATAATGGTAAACAGAATGTGCTGCGCATAGTGTAGCTGGTTTGATAGTGCCCTTCCCTGTCCTGGGAAGAAGCTGGGTACTATAAGCCTTCCTGTGGGAGAAGATACTGCTTCCCAGAATTGTTGGAGTTAATACAGTGTTTGAAATGGTTGCTTTTGTTTTGAGGCCAGTTTTAATTGCCTGTTTGAGCAGAAATGCACTTTAAGTTATTTTTAGCCCTGTGGATTGGATTTGGAATTCAGTGGGTTTACTTTTCACCAATACAAATAACAAATGTTATTTTTGCAGCAGAGGGTGCAGCTTGCTATTTTTAACCTCATTTGTTCATCAACATGATGCACTGCACTTGTTTAAAAACCACCCCTTCAAGGAAGCAGTCTAGGAAAACACTCCAAGGAAACACACCCTGCTCCTGTAAGAAATCACCACAACCCAACACTTGTAATATTCCAGGCAGATGCATTTACATATATTATTGTTACATCTTAGAGAAAGAGGGGATTGCATTCTTTGGAGAGAACATGGCTGTTGTTACCAGGCTGATCTCTGTTTCTTTGGATGATGAAGACTGCTACTCACGTGGATGTCACAGGCGATGCCTGTCAGATAGGTTTAGACAGTTGTGGGCTGCAGTTAAAGATTGTCACTCTGCAGGATATTTTTTAGTACTTCATTTATATAATTCCATTTCATTTTTAAAAAATAAGAAAATGACTTGTCAGAGCCGATTCTCCCCCAACTGCTCAATTCAGTATTTCTGCTCCAAGACATCTAGGCTTCTGTGGAAGCAGACATATCTGTGTGACTGGGAAGTTAGCACGTGCATGGTACGCATGTGGCACAGGGGCAGACCATCGCTGTGCCATTGGAATGGATGGCATTGATCACAACACGTGTGTGGCCAGTAGCAAAACATGGACGTGGGAATTTCATTCATAGAGTGATGGCAAGAGGAGATCCATGACTCTGATCTCCAGTGAAATGTCCTTAATTGATGAAAATTGTTTTCAAAAATAACCATTTGTTCAATAAAATTTTTGCAAGAAAAGTAAGCCTGACATTTAAGTCATGCCACACTTCCTATTGCAAAGTTCACCAGCTCGGCATGATGGAAAATTCCGGGCAAGAGCAGCTGATAGAGTGGGGGTTCCCTTCCTCCACTGAGCTCCCTCTCACAGGGCAGAAGCTCCTTGCCCCTTTGTGCCAGCTGGAGAGGAGGGTACAGGTTTCACACTGGGAGTGGCAACGTGAGGAGAATGGGAGGGGATTCCTTCTCTCTCTGCTCGTAAAGCGGAAGTGTAACTTGAGGAGAAATTAGCCATTATCTCTATCCCCAATTGTACTGTAGTGGCACAGAGACTTTTCCCATGTGGAGACACAAACCATATGATGCTAAAGCTCTCTCTAAAGGAACGGAATTTACATGAAAAAGAATTGGGAGAGGATCAACCCTAAGAACTACTAGAGACCAATGGAGACTTCGCTGGTAAGCTGTGAAGAAGAGGTATGCAGTTTCATAAGAACAACATTTTATGAGAAAAACGAGTAGAGGAACAGTCAAGGAGACCCTTCCCGGGTGCAACAAACCCTCCAATGCTGGGCTCAAAAGTTATCTCAGTATAGCTTTCTAAATTCAGTTGGATCAGACTGTGGAAAACTTTATGCTCAGGGAACTATTGAACGCAATAGTGCAATCATCTGGCGATTAGAATACACCAGGAGCTGGGGGTGAAATCAATAGAGGCAGACAGTTTAAAAAAGAGATCAGGAGAGGGACAGTCAAAGATATTCTGATGAACATGCTGTTATCCCAGGAAAACTGCACTTGTGCTTAAGACCATGTCCTCCAAAGGGCAACATCAGAGCCCTCACAGTGTAGAGAAGTAGACTTCACTAACATCATTAAAATAGTCCACTCAAGCTACTAAATAAATAAGCAAACAACAGCATCAAATCCAGAACATAGGAGGGAAATGTCAATATTCATAGTCATTGCAACGTACTATTTAAAATGTTCAAATTAATCAAAAATAGCAAGATGTACAAAGAAATAGGAAAGTAAGAACCAACATACAAATGTTGGGTTTAATAAAGACTTCAACGTAGACATAGTTATGGTCAAAGAGAATATAGAGAAAAACAGAATTAAAGTAGCCATAGAAGATATGATGGTAATGACTCATCAAATAGAAGCCATAAAAACTATAAAAAATCAAATAAATATTCTGGAGTTGAAAAGCATAATAACTAAAATGAAAAAATCACTAGATATATTGAGTGGGTTTTAACCAGCAGAAGAAAGTGTCATTGAACTTGAAGATAGATCAATTAAAATTAGGCACTCTGTACAGAAAGAATAGAGAATGAGAATAAATGGAGGGGCCCTATGAGGTCTGTGGGATATCAACAAAAAGACAAGCACTCACATTATGGCAAAGAATAATAGCAAGGAAAGAAGCATAAGTATTTGAGGGAAGAATGAGATACAGAGGTTCACATTCCAAGTTTGATGAAAAACATAAAATACATATTTGAGAAGTTCAATTTACTCCAAGCAGAATTAACAGAAAGAAATTCACACCCACACATATGTTAGTATTTCAAAGGTCAAAACAAAAAGATAATCTCGAAAACATTAGGAGTAAAATAGCTCAAATACAAAAGAACTTTAATATGATTAACAGCTGATTTCTCTTCGCAAACAATTCATGCCAGAAGGTGGTAGGACAAACTTCAAACTTCAAGACTTTCAGGGAGAAATCATCTCCAATAAAAGTATCCTTGAATAATAAAGTGAAAGAAAGACATTCTCTGATAAAGTAAAACATAAGAAACGTGTTGCTAGTAGGCCCACCTTACAAGAAATTATAAAAAAACTTTTACAGCCTGCAAGTTACCCCAATCAGTAACTCCAGCACACACACACACACACACACACACACACACACACACACACTGAACATCAGTCAAAGCAAGTATGCAGTTATTAAAAAATACAAGTCATATTTATTTCCCTTTGATCTCTTAACTGACTTAAAAAGGAATTATTACAACACATGTATAATTGTATTTTTGCACTGTAATACAGAAATATAGTGCATTTGAAAGTAACAGCACAAAGGAGAAAGGTGGAAGAAAAGGTACATTGAATTAAGGAAATAAAACTAGATGGTAAATCAAATCCATAAGAACAAGTGAGTAGAATCAAAAATGGTGCATTAGATGATCAAAAGATCTCTAGAAATATAGTCTCTCTTCTCTCAGCTTCTTTAAAATTACATAAAGAGATAATTATTTAAACTATAGATAACATTCTACAAATTAATAGTTATAATAATGTATTTTTGGGTTTATAATCTGTTGATTGTTACATATAAGAATAATAGCACAAGAGGGAGAAGAAAATAATTTATGTGGGACTAACATTTCTACCCTAAACAGTCATGCATTGTTTAATGATGGAGATACATGCTGAGAAATGTGTCATTAAGTGACTTTATTGTTGTGTGAACATCCAGGAGTTTAGTTACACAAATTAAAATGGCCCTGGCATCCATAGGTGACATAATCTATGGGGCCACTGTTACAAATGCAGTCCATCACATGACTGTACTTGAACTGAGTGAGCAGAAATCTGAGATAATTCTGATAAATAAATCTGTATATAATAGGCTGGAGAGGAATCACTAGGAAAATAAATCAAAAAGGGTGAACACCAGGAAGGAAGCTCTCCTGCTGCCATCCTAGGCTCCTAGGGCAGAGAAGCTCAGCCGGTCCCAGCACCTGGAAGGAAGCTCCCCACCTCCATCCCAGGCTCCTAGGGCAGAGAAGCTGAGCCAGTCCCAGAACCCAGAAGGAAACTCCCCTGCTGCTATCCCAGGCTCCTAGGGCAGAGAAGGTGAGCCAGTCCAAGCACCTGGAAGAAAGCTCCCCCACTGCCATCCCAAGCTCCTAGGGCAGAGAAGCTGAGCCAGTCCCAGAACCCAGAAGGAAGCTCCCCTGCTGCCATCCCAACCTCCTAGGGCACAGAAGGTGAGCCATGTGGGCACCAGAAGAATGCCCCCCCCCCACTGTGGAAATGAGAAAACATATACACAAGCCTCAAAAACAGAGTTCCAGATCACCTACAGCAACCCCAAAGGGAAACAAGATGGAACAATCTGATACTCAACCACCTGGACTCTCTGAACTGGCAACAAAAGAGGATCTGGGGAAAATGAAATCAGAAATAATTACTCAGATAACAGGAAAGATTTTGCTCATGGTGCAAGACATGATTAATAAATCTAGACAGGACACAGATAAAAAAATAGAGGACCTGAGGAACATGATGGAATCCCAAAATAGGAAACAAATGGAATCCACAAAACAGATACAAACAGATTTCCAAGAGATTAAAAACTCCATCAAAAGTCTGCACAGCAGAATGAACCAATGTGAGGATAGAATTTCACATATAGAATATAAGATTGCAATTAGTGACCAGGAAAAGAAAGATTCCTTTAAAATTGTAAGGGAACATGAGAAATCAATCCAGCAGCTCCTAGACGATGCAAAGAAGAATAACATAAGACTGATTGGAGTCAATGAAGAAAGAGGAGAGAGTGCAGATGACATAAAAAAACTGTTCACAGAAGTGATGGCAGAAAACTTCCCAAGGAGGGGAAAAGAACTTGACATACAGATAAGTGAGGCATGCAGGACTCCAGCTAGCCTTAATAAAAATAATCTACACATAGGCATATAATAGTTAGGATTCCAGAAATCCAACAGAAGGACAAAATTCTACAAGCAGTGAGAGAAAAGAAACAAATCACATACAAAGGAAAGCCCATCAGGATCACAGCAGACTTCTCAATGCAAACCCTCAAGGCAAGAAGAGCTTGGAGTGATGTATTTCAAGCCCTGAAGGAAAACAGCCTTTAACTCAGATTGATGTACCCTGCAAAACTATCTTTCAAAATGGATGGAGAAATAAGATACTTTCATGATAAAGAGCACCTCAGGAACTTCATGAATACCAAACCAGCAGTCCAGAAAATTTTAGACAATACCCTAGGAAAGACAATAAGGATCACAACCCCAGGAAACCCAGCAGAATGAATCCATTGGGCTTGACAAATTAAACGCAAAGGGGGAGAATCCAACAAAAAGAAAAAGTCATGACAAGGCTTTTAAAACTTATAACTTCATCTCCCTAATGAGTGTATAATTCAATCTTATTATTGTACTGATTAGTATTTTTCTGATTCTAGAGTTGCACACCATTCCTTGTGCTATACTGGCTATTTATCATCTTCTTATGTCTACATTTTAATTGGGTTGTCTATTAATGAGCTCTAAGAATTCTTTATATATTCTGCTCATAGGTTATATGCATTGTAAATATGGTCTGTTTAAGGACTACTTTTCATTTTAATGATGTCATTGAAAGTTCTAAATTTTGATGGAATCTCATTTATCAATTTTTTTCTTTTATACATCATGTTTTTTGTATCCTAAGTAGTTCTTGCCTACCCTGAATTCATAAATATTTTCCCTTATAATTTCTTCTTAAAGTTTCATACTTTTAGGCTTTCATATTTAGGTTCATAGATCCCTTCAAGTTATTTTCATGTATGGAAAAAAAGGGTTGAGGTTAATTTTTTTATATATAGATACCAGGTGTTCTAGTGCCATTTGCTGAAAACACTATCTCTTCCTCGGCTCTTGAATGGAATTTATATTCTATAAAATGCTAATGTTAAATAATGTTTCAAAACTCAGTGGACCATATATGTGTGGTTCTATTTCTAGATTCTCTGTTTTATTCAAATGATCTATATGTCTTTCCTTACACCAACACTGCCTTGATTACTGTAGCTTTAGAAGAAGTCTTAAAATTAGGTACTAAATGTCTTCCAACACTGTTTTTGTTTTTGTTTTTGGCTTTTCTGGGTCCTTTGTACTCCTACATAACTTTAAAATTTCAATATCCATTTGTTCATTTATAGCAAGTATACACAGACCTGAATTTTTATATATACCTTGTGTTTTCTAATCCTGCTAAATTCAAGTACAAGTTCTAGGGGCTCCTAGAGATTTCTTAGTAGTTTCTCTGTAGAAGATCATTTCATCTACATATAAAGATTTTGCTTCTGCCATGCCAATCCTATCCCAGTTGTGTCATTTTATTGCCAGACTATTTTGGTGGAAACTAGGTTTCAAAGTTTAATGGACAGATAAAGAGTAAGCATATCTGCCCTTGTTCCCCACCTTAAGGAGAAAGCATTGTATCTTCTCCATTCACAGAAGGCATTCTTGCTGGAAGTATGGAGTACATGTCTTTAATCTGTTGAGAAGTTTCCATTCTACTTCTAGTCTCCTGATAGCTTTTACCATGAACAGCTGTAGAATTTAATCCAATACTTTTTCTCCAACTAGTGACAGGATCATATGGCTTTTTCCTTTCCTCTGTTAAAATGATGACTTTTGGGGGTGGATCTTCCAATGCTGAACCAACACTGCCATCCCTATAACAAAATCACTTTCTACATCCTGCCAGATCTGACTTCTAATAGTTTGTTTTGTTAAACAAATTTCTATCTATGTTCATACTTTTTTCTTCTATTATCTTTATCCAATTTTAGGATTAGCACAATGTTGGTTTCCTAAAATGAGGGGAGAAGTGTTCCTTCTTTTTTCTGCTTTAATTGTTTGATATAATTTATCAGTTAAAATGTTTATGCGCCTGCTGTTGTCATATAGGTAGGTTTTCAAGCTAGGAATATACTTTCTTTAATAAGTGCTATTCAAATTTTATATTTCCTCCAGAGTTAGTTTCATTAATTTGTCTTCCAAGGTACTTCTTAGAAGTTGTCAAATTTATTTCAAAAAAGGTTTTTGTAATATGCTTTCTATATCCTTTTAAATTCTGTAAAATCTGTGGTAATGCCTCCTAGATCTTAATATTGTAATTAAAAAAATGTATAACTGATATTGTGTAACAGGAAGAAAAGGTCTAAAAGAGCAGGGTAATTGGAAGGAGTAGGGGAAGGGAATAAAGGGAAAGGAAAAAATATGAGAAGAGGAAAAATAATGGAAACAAGTTCTTTGCAAATAGGGAAGGGTGGAGGGGGTGAAGGGAGGCCAAGGGAAGAGGAAAAAAAATAAGAACCAAGAGACTCATGTAATGGTACAAGATCCCAATGATGAATGTAACTGTATTTTATACCTAAAATGTACCAATAAAGTTAATGGGGAAAAAAAGGTGAACAAATTATTAAAAATGTAAAGTGTTATGTTAGACTATATTAATCAAAAGAAGGAAGTGAGTAAGACATAGGAAACAGAAAGTACATTGACAGATATAATTCTAATGATGTCAGTAATTGCATTAAATGTGACTGGGCTAGGGCCAAGAACAACAGGTAGAGCAATAAACATCTGGTATCTTCTATCTAAAGGACCATATTTTATAGTCAAAGATATGAGCAGACTGGAACTGAAAGGACAAGAAAAGATAAAACCTTAAAACTGTGATCATAAGAAAGCTTGAGTGATTATGTTGGAATCAAGCAAAACACACTTTAAAACAGAAATATCATAGAGAGTTAGAGTTACACTCTGTAATACTGAATTTGCAGTATCTACCAGTCTCCCAGGAGGATATACAAATACACACAACTATGCACTTAACAATTGATCGTAAAACGACATGACGTAGAAACCAAGAGAATTGAAGGGAGAAATAAAAGCACATCCAAACCTGTCAGTAACAAGAACTAATGTTATGAACAGAATGACAGCAGTTGGAGCCTCCAATGCCTCCTTGTCGATATTGAGTAGAAGAACTGGATTGAAGATTGGTAAGAAATAAGAAAGCTTGAACACCAACACAGAGCTTTGTTGCAGAGCTGAAGGGAATTAAATTGTCTTGTACCAGGGTAAAACATGACCTAGAGATCAAGAGGATCACGAATAGATGCTTGAACTGTGTTTCCTTGAAAATAAGACCCACCCGGAAAGTAAGCTGTGATCATTACCATGGTGACGGCCTGTGGCACGCAGAACACTGCACCCCACTTTTCTCTTACTTCAGGATGGCAGTGATAGCAAAGTGGTTGGGACTGTTTTTTTTTTTTTTTTTTCTGGTTAGATCTTATTTTCAGGGAGACATGGAACAGTATGTGGCCGATTGATTTTTGACAAGATTGCTAAGACAATTCAAAGGGAAGAGGAAAGAATAGTCTTTTCAACAGATAGTTGTACAACAGCTAGATATCTACACACAAAAGGATGTAGATGGACCCCTTCCTTTTATACTACACATCTTATAAAGATCCCGTCAACCCAAATCAACCTAAAGTATACATTTTAGTTAATGAAAATTATAGTATCAGTAAAATAAAAGCACTGATGGTAAAGTCTCTATCCTAGTTCACTTTAGTCCATCACCCACTTTTAAACATGTCTTCAATATTGTTAGCTTCCCTTTATTCTCGTTCCTCTGAGGACACAAGGGAATGTACTATCTTGATCTTTTGTTTGTCTTGCTCATGTAGAGCAGGTAGAGTTAAAATTCAGTCAGCAGATGACTCACATGGAAGAGGGTGTTTCTTCATGCTTACATTTGTTTTTTTGCTTAAATTCGTTTATTGGTACTTTTTAAGTATACAATACATTTATCATTGGGTCCTTGTACCTATACATGATGTATCTTGGTTCTTATTTTTTCCCCATTACCTGTGTGTCCTTCACCCCTCCACCCTTACCTATTTACATACTTTGTTTCCTTTTTTTACTTTTCTCATAATTTTTCCTCTCCATTCTTTCCTTTCCCCATCTCCTCCCACACCCCTATCCCTTTGGACCTTTTCCTATTTCAAAGTATCAATTATTAGTTATTAATCCTTTTGATCCTTATTTACACTCTCAGTTTCTCACACTAGAGAAACTACTTGGTATTTACACATGTGTGTTTTATTTATTTCACTTAAGAGTATGGCCACAATATGCATCCATTTAGCTATAAATGACTCTAGTTTCTCCTTCTTTATGGCTGAGTAGTACTCCATTTTGTAAAAAAACTGCATCTTCTTTATCCAGTTTCCAGTTGATGGGCACTTGGGCTGTTTCCAAGCTTTAGTTATTACAAACTATGCCGCTATAAACATGGGTGCACATATATCACTGTGGTACGATTCTTTTAATTCTTTTGGGAAAATACCCAGCAGGGGACTAGCTGGGTCAAATGGGACCTATAGCCCTAGTTCTTTGAGGTATCTCCATATTGATTTCCATAGCGGTTGCACCAGTCTGCACTCCCACCAACAAGGGAGAAGGGTTCCTTTCTCTCCACACCCCCACCAGCATTTGTTATTGGTTAATTTCTTGATAGCAGCCACTCTTTCTGGGGTGAGGTGGAATCTCAGTGTTGTTTTCATCTGCATCTCTTGAATGACCAGTGATGTTGAACATTTTTTCATATGTTTATTTGCTGCTTTTATTTCTTTGTCTGAGAAATGTCTGTTCATTTCGGATGCCCATTTTTGAACTAGGTCTTTGAATTTCGGGGCTCTGATTTTTTTCAGTTCTTTATATATTCTAGATAGTAGCCTTTTGTCCGAGTTACAGCTGCTAAAATTTTTTTCCCACATTGTAGGTTGTCTGTTAGCTCTGTTGGTGGTTTCTCTTGCAGGGCAGAAGCTATTTAATAAGATGAAATCCCAGTTGTTGATTCTTTCTGCTAGTTCCCATGCTATTGAGGTTTTGTTCATGAAGTCTTTTCCTATGACAATATCATCAAGAGTTCTACCTAAATTATCTTCCAGCAAGTTTAGTGTTTCTGTCTTAATATTTAGATCTTTAATCCACTTTGATCTTAGTTTAGTGCATGGTGATAGGTATGGGTCTAGTTTTAATCTTTGGCAGGTTGAAATCCAGTTTTTCCAACACCATTTATTAAATAGGCTATCTTTCTTCCAATGAGGGTGGTTGGCTCCTTTGTCAAAGATGAGGTGGCTGAGTATGTCTGGAATTATTTCTACATCTTCTAATCTATTCCACTGATCCTCGAGTCTGTTTCTTTGCCAGTACCATGCTGATTTTATCACAGTAGCTTTGTAGTATAGCTTCAAGTTGGGGATTGTGATACCCCCACCCATGTCTCTGTTGCCCAGAATTGCTTTTGCTATTCTAGGTCTCTTCTGGTTCCAAATGAATTTTTGGATTATTTTCTCTAGTTTTGTGAAGTGTATTGTTGGAATTTCAATCAGCATTGCATTAAATCTATATAGTAGTTTTGGAAGTGTGGCCATTTTCACTATATTGATTCTTCCTACCCAGGAACAAGGGATATCTTTTCATTTTCATATATCCTCCTCAATCTCCTTTTTCAGAGTGCTGTAGTTTTCAGTGTAGAGGTCTCTTGCTTCCATTGTTAGATTGATTCCTAGATATTTCATTTTTTTAGATGCTATTGTAAAAGGAATTATTTCCCAAATTTCTCTCTCAGTGAGTTTGTTATTTGTGTATAAGAAGGCTATTGTGTTTTGAGTGTTGACCTTGTATCCAGCTACTCTATTAAATCTGTCAATTAGGTCTAGAAGACTTTTGAGAGAGGTTTTTGGATCTTCTATGTAAACTATCATATCATCAACAAATAATGACAGTTTCACTTCTTCCTTTCCTATCTTTATTCCTTTTATTTCTTTGTCTTTTCTAATTGCTGTGGCTAATGTTTCCAGAACAGTATTGAACAAGAGTGGAGATAGTAGGCATCCTTGTCTTGTTCCTGATTTTAGTGTGAAAGTTTTCAGTTTTTGACCATTTAGTATGATGTTGGCTGTTGGTTTTTCATAGATAGCTTAATCAGGTTGAGATAAATACCTCCTATTCCAATTTTCTGTAGGGTTTTTATCATGAATGGATGTTGGATTTTGTTGAATGCCTTTTCTGCATCTATTGAGATGATCATGTGGTTTTTGTCCTTGACTCTGTTAATGTAGTGTATTACATTTATTAATTTATGGATGTTGAACCATCCTAGCATCCCTGGGATAAATCTAACTTGGTCAGGGTGT
Organism: Heterocephalus glaber; assembly: GCF_053883595.1. Classification (NCBI taxonomy): domain Eukaryota; kingdom Metazoa; phylum Chordata; class Mammalia; order Rodentia; family Bathyergidae; genus Heterocephalus; species Heterocephalus glaber. The sequence continues at coordinate 3,274,319 of NW_028258293.1, forward strand.
ATGATCTTCTTGATGACCCTCTGTATTCTGTTTGCCAGTATCTTGTTGAGGATTTTTGCATCTATGTTCATTAGGGAGATTGGTCTCTAGTTCTCTTTTTGGGTTGGGTCTTTCCCTGGTTTTGGAATCAAAGTAATACTTGCTTCCAGGAATGAATTTGGAAGCCTTGTTTCCCTTTCAATTTCCTTGATGAGTTTAAAGAGTAATGGCGATAGTTCTTCTTTAAATGTCTTATAGAATTCAGCAGTGAAGCCATCAGGACCTGGGCTTTTCTTTGTTGGTAAAATTTTATTATGTTTTCAATTTCACTCATTGTAATTGGGTTGCTTAGAATTTCTGTATCTTCTTCATTTAATTTTGGCAATTTGTATGTATCTAGGAATCTGTCCATTTCTTCTGTGTTTTCCATTTTATTAGAGTACAGGTTCTCAAAGTAGATATTGATGAGGGTTTCTGCTGGATCTTTTGTGGGGTGGAAGTCTGGGTTTGTAACTTGCTTAAATGTCTTCTCATTTTTGTTTTTGGTACTGTCCTTCCTTTAGTTCCTGAGTTGATATTTTGAAGTTGTTTATTGTAAGTATCTTTGTTAATGTATTTAAAACCTTATGGAATGATTGCTTCTCAGGGGTGTCTACCAGATACAGCTGGTCTTTTGGCTTTGAGTCTCTAATGACTCTGAGGCTGTCTCATTTTCATTATACCAGGAAGGAAAACTGTTTAGATCAATCACAACACCTTAGCCCAAGTCATACAATCAGCAACATCATAGCATCAAATACCTCTTAGAGAATGACAATTCATGTTAGTTATTAATCTATTAACTTTAAAAAATAAAGGGCCTCCTTCAAGGTTTGTCTCTGCTGTCACAATTGACAACGTGGACAGCAGTGTGCAGTTATAAGTCAATGAACCTCAGTAAGCTAGTTCCAGACCCATGACATTCAGGCAGATTTTGGTTGCAAGTCCCAAGTTGAGCTCCCTGTCCTCTTGCGGGGTTGCACTCTGCAAGTTTCTACTGCAGGTTTCAGCTGCTTTTCCCCTGAAGAAAGTCCAGTTTCCAATGGGAGCTGATGATCAACTCCAACTTACCAATCACAGTGGTCTGGTGTGCCTTTATTACAGAGATTCCCTTCACTTTTCCAGTGGGCTTGTTTTCCTCAGGGAGCCTGAGACAGGCACTCTCTCTGTTGGTCACTTCTGGAGCTCAGGACAATGGCTTTTATGTCCCCGTGTGCCTCTGCAGTGTGTAACCAAGTAGCTGCACAGCCAAAAGGCCAAAGGCCGGGGGGAGGGGGTTGATGGAGGCGCCCATGCAACCAAGCTGTCGGCTGGTGGGCCTGTTGGGCTGGAGGGGGGTCCTCCTCACCCTGTCCTGGTGGCTGGTGGAAAGCTGGTGGAGCAAGCTGGAGCAAGCACGTCCTGCTCAGCCTGCAACTGCACATGCTTGCATATTTGATCTGGAGGATTGAAAACATCGGTGATTGTGCTAGAGTCAAGTAGGAAATATAACACTGAAGGCAATGAATCTGAAATAAAGTATATGGTATCATTTATTTTGTGAAACAACTAGAACATGGTAAAAGAATTTGAATATTGGATTATCATGACTATTTCTGAATGGGGCTTTAGGTTAATCAGGAAAAGTTAATTTTTTATTTTATTGCAAATTAATAATTTATAATTGTGTAAATTTATGGGGTACAAAGTAGTATTATGATTTATAAATACAAGGAGAGATAATCTAATTGAGCTAAGTAAAATATCCATCGTCTCAAATATGCATCCTTTTTAGGAGGAGAGAACATTTGAAATTTACTCTTAGAAATTCTGAGATATACCACACACTCTATTCATCATGTGGTGTGATAGATTTCAAAAGAAGACAAGAGAAGAAATGCTCTTATTTTTTCTGTCTATTGAGGGTTTGTACCCTCTGACCGTCATTACTCCATACCCTTCTACCTCCAGCCTCTCTAGCTATCATTGTAGTCTTTTATCAGGGAAAATTTTAGTGGAAATCTTCAAATTTTAGAATAGTGTGATAAATAGAATATCTCTGCCATGCTGTGCAGAGAACTAAGAGCTGTGTGGCACATTTTCTGATAATTCAGACCCATGAAGTTACACATTCTGTTATTAAATGGACAGAACTTATTACCTCTAGCTTCTTTACACAAAAGCACAATTAAATCAGCCAACTCTGGTAGCAACTGTCATGTATTAAAAATAAAACCCTATTGTGAGTCAATTTCATTATTATCCTTTAGGCCAAGCACACTTCTAAAATGAAATCCATCAACTGCTCTTTCCTGCTATAAGATTTCTGATTCTCAGAATGAAATGTTTCAATTCTGTGTCACTAGCTTTTTGAAACTGCTGTAGTTTAGTTCTTTGGCTCAAAGTATACAGGATTTATTTAACATAATTTGTCCTGCACACCTGAACCACTGCAACAAGTGACCAAAGGAACCTACATTATCTGCATGAGATTTAAGAAGTAAAGTCCTTACACAGCCACATCTGAATGCAGTCTGATATATTTTGAAAAAGAAAACATCCTATTCATACATCTATCACTTTGCCTTCTGTGGTATATGTTATCTCCATTCTTTGGTTTTCACAGAGAAGTGTAGTGTTTCCTGGGTGTCTACTTTCTGAAAAGTAAGCATTTCATAATGCACATCTGGAAATTTCTATGATGGAGGATTATCACACTCACTTTAGATAAAAGATAATTTCATCTAAATAAGACAAAGTAATAGCTAAACTTGATTTCCAACAACTTGATGTAGAAAAGACTGGTTTTTACTATAATTTATCCATTTAAAAATAATTTAAGAAATGAAAGAGAGGATATAAAAAGAGCAGGGGAAGAAAGTATTTAAAAGCACACTTAAAATATATAGTGACATTCCAGAAAAGAATAATTTAAATTAAAAATGCAATCAGTGGGTTAAGCAGTGGGTTAGACAGGGCTGATGGTGGGTTGAAAGGACTCCAGGAAGTTACACGGTCCTCCCTCACCCATAGCTTCACATTCTGTGAATTCAGTTCTCCACGGTCAACTGGAGCAGCTATGGTCCCAAGATATTAAATAGAAAACTGAAGAAACAAGCCATTCATAAGTTTTCAATTCTACGCCATTCTCAGAGGTACAAGGAGACCTAGCTCGGACCCAGTCCTTTCTGCTTTGAACATGAATCATGCTCTTACAGCAACATTGTAGACACTGCCCACCCATTCGTCACTCCATAGCTTCTCTCGGGTATCAGAGCAGCAGCAGTCCTTGTGTCCAGGTAACCTTAACATAGAGGGTAATGTAGTGTCACTATGCTTATGTCTTAATGTTACTTTACTTCATCACATTATCCCAAGGAAAAGGGTGAGGAGATCATAACAAGATATTTAGAGAGAGAACATTCACATAACTTTTATCATGGTATGCTGTTACAGTCATTCTGTTCCACCATTAGTTATTGTTATTAATCTATTTGCCTGGTTTATAAACTACAATATCATCACTTTAGTACTATCTATGGTTTCCTGCACCACCCTTCATAGATATGGGGCCCTACTGCATCCCAAATGCAGAACAGTAATAAGCACAGATAGAATATAAGTTCTCAGGAATATAGAAAATGAAGATTGAAAAGCAAAATATGTGTAACAGGAGTTCCACAAGGAGAAAATAAGGAGGAAAACAACATGCAAAGATTCCTATTAATTCTTTTCTAAAATTATGAGTCTTAATTTTATAAATTTTATATATACATTATAACCATATATAAGATACAATATAATGTGTATATTTTGCAGTACTGGGTGTTCAACCCAGGAGCACTCTACTAATGAGCTACATTCTTAGAACTTGTTATTTTCTATTCTGTGATAGGATTTGCTAAGTTGCCCAAGCTAGACTTGAACTTGTGGTCTTCCTGCCTCAAATTCCCAAACAGCCAGGTTATAGATATAGGTCGCCATGGCTGGTAAGCTTCACGAATTATGTTGATTCCCAAGAAAGAAGTCTCAAAGATAGCCAGAGTAAAAGCCTCAGGTTACCTACACAAGGGATGGATATTAGATTGTTATAGAAATTCTCAAGTCATGAAAGAAGCCACAATTCAGTGAAATTATACCTTCAAAGTTTCATAAGAATGTAAGCAATAACTTCCAATTTTACAATCAGCTAACCTATTTGCAAGAATGATGGCTTTAAAAAGGATATTTTCAGGATTTATTGAACCAGTAGACATCATTAGAAGAGTGTTAAAGAACATATTTTAAAAAACTGATCACCCCACTATACATATATGTACCCAACAGTAAAGAGAAGGACCTGAAGACACCCAAACTAAGTTTGATTTTATAAAACCATCAACAATAACTAAAGAGAATTTGAACAAAAAGATCAAATAGAATTAAAAGACTGTACAACAATAACATGTTGCTTGAGATGAAAATAACACTATAGAAGTGCTTGTTCTATTTAAAATTCACTGATTGACTAATCCAATGATTTTTAATTTTGTACCAGTCATGTTTGAGATACACTTCAGCAACTTTTCACTGCAATGAAGGCCAAAAATACCAAGTATCTCTACCATTACAGAGTTTATATTTTAGTGAATGGAGCCAGGAAATAGATCAATTAAATTGTAGCACACATAGCATTGTTATGGTTTGGATTAACATGTCCTCCAACAAAGCTCATGTGTTCAGGGGTGGGGCTTCTGGAAGGTGACTAGATCGTGGGTTAATTCATCCATCCAGTGGAGAGCTTCATAGCTGAACTGGCGAGTAGGAGACATAGCCAGCTTGAAGTAAGGTCACTGGGGACGTAAGATGGAAGGGCATATTCTTGTCTCTGGCCCCTTCTGCTCACTCTTCTACTCTTTCCAGCTTCCTGCCATGAGGTGAACAATTCTCCTCCACCCTGACCCTCCGCCATGATGGTTCTGCCTTGGAGCCAGCTGACCATGGCCTGAACCCTCTGAAATGAGTCAAAGCAAACCTTTCCTCCTTTAATTGTGCATGTCAAAGATTTTGCTGTAGCAACAGAAAACCAACACAAGTATTTTTATCGATGATGAGTTCTCCTTCTGCAGTGATGGTGGTGGTGCAGTGATTATAAGTGAAGGAAGTGTGATTTCAATAGTGCTATCTGGCAGAGTCTCACTAGCAAGCTGATGTTTGGACAGACACTGAAGGGAGTAAAAGAGTGAGGCAGGCAGTTCTTTAGGACAGGACTTAATCAGCAAAAGGAAACAAATGCACAGCCTCAAAGGTGAGGCCAAAGCATACCTATGTACTTGAAAAAAAAAAACTCAATGTGACTGAAACAGAAGGAGTGAGGGAAACAGACAGGATCAGCAAGGCAAGAATGGAGCCAGAACAGACAGAACTCGTAAGCACTGTGCAAGCAGCCTTGGAGTGTGAGAAAGGGAAGCTAAAGCTGGGACTTGGAGGAGACAGATGCACTTTGTCCTCCTTTTCAAAGAAACCACTGTGCTGTGGTAGAGCAAGAATGAAAAGGAACCCATGTCATCACCATCATCCAGAAGAGGGGAGATGGTGACTTGGATGTGGCAGTGGAGGGGTGAAGAGGATCTTGACTCTGGGTAATATTTTGAAGGTAGAGACAGTAGGATATTTATATAGATTTCTTCTCGAGTCTGAGAGATGAAGGGGTGTCAAGATAACTGCAAGTTTCTAGGCTGCAGCACTAGGACGAAAGGAATTAACACTCACTGAGAAGAAGAAACAATAGGGAGAGTGTGTGTGTGCATGTGTGTGTGGAGGGAGGATGGGCTGGCAGGGAAAAGGTTGTGAGCTCAGTTTCAGACAGCTGGACACGGTGGTGGACTCCATCACGCTGGACATTCTCAAAGTTAAAATTTTTCATGATTTGCTAGGCTTGTTTCAAAATATGTATATAGTACCCCAAAGATATTCAGATTAGCATTAATTTTCCAAGATATTGTATTGAGCTTAATAAAGTGAAAAAGAAAGGGCAAAACTAAAAGAAAGAAAAACAGCGAATGTGGAAGGAGAGAGGGAGAACACCTTGCGTTCCGTACATTCCAGCCCTGAGTGCCTGAGTTCTCCAAGGGGCTGAGCCTTCCCCTCCTCACCACCCTGAGCCCCAGGCCTGAGGGTGGAATCCTCCACCGAAGCACTGGATTCTGATCAACACTTCCACTTTCTCCTCTAGTCCAATCCATGCATAGCTGTTTCCTACAGTTATTCTCTTTATATTTTAACATATTTCTTTGAAGGTCTGTGTAATCAATCCCTTAAATTCAATTATATATATTGTATTAAATGAGAAATGGAAAAAATGGAAATAAAGTCTTTGTAAATAGGGAAGGGTGGAGGGCGTGAAGGGAGGGCTAGGAATGGGGAAAAAATAAGAACCAAGACGCATTATATAAAGGTACAATTCCAAATTCAATTATATTTTAAAAATGCCTATAAGGGTTTATGCCTTGCAACTGGACTCTACCTAAGACACTGTAATCAGGAGATGCAAACCACTAGATTATAAAAGAAACACTTTTCCCTTTATTGTTCTTAAAAATGCAATCTTTAATTTTCTTGTATTGAAATTCAATAATATGCAGCTTGCATAAATGGTCGAGGGCATATAATATTCTACACTACTTGTATAATCATTTTAGCAATATTTGGGGCTATAATAAAATGACTATATTGAAACTATAGATAGAAATTTAAAATGAGCTTTTAAGCTTGTTTCTTTTGTAAATTTTGGCATAGAAACTGTTTCAACATCTTGAAGAGATCACATCTTCCTAGTGACACACTCAGTTTTTTTGAACGGCTCTCAGGAGTTGAAATGCTGTCCGGCTTTACATTTAAGTGTAGGTTTTTGAGGGG